>NW_027185318.1:9053977-9381477 GCF_022577435.1 Embiotoca jacksoni | reverse complement strand
TTGGCTTTGCAACCTTGTCCATAATGTTAATGTCAACATGTAATAATTCTGATGGGCATAACGAAAACAATGACTTGAAAGATGCTAATATTATCTGTAGCGCTGACATAGACTGCAGAGCAGCGTGATAGTTCTCTTTGGGTTTGTCACTGCAAACAACACCTTCCACGTACACTGAGTCATTTGATCCATCGTCAATATAAAACCGTTGATCAGAGTACAATGTTGCCACAACAATAAGGCTCATGATGTAATAAATCTCCTTCAGAGGCTCAATTATCTCCAAGAAGGTCAAAAAACATTCACAACAATTTGGCTTTTTAAATTAAATTAGTGCATCCTTTGCGCTTGTGTGTGTCTTTCTGTGTGTGAGTGTCTGTGTGTGTGTGTGTGTGTGTGTGTGTGTGTTCCTGTCTGACATAAGGCAGGCCTAAGCAGAAATCATTGTGCAGCTCTGGCAGCTCAGACCACAATTCTTCAGCGTGACTGAAGGCCTCATTAAAGCCAAGAGTTTGAGCCAACGCAGATGACCATTATTTCTGGCAATTTTGACATTTTAAACAGAGATTTTGCAATCGAGAAGCTCGGCTGTTAACAGGGACCTGACTGAACAGCTTCCCATTACCGCAGTCTTAAAAACGGTCTGCTGTGATCTAAAAGAGAAATACTTCGATAGGTTTGAAGCTCTGAAAAGTTAAGCTTCAGTCACTAAAATAAATTATTGACAGATTTCATCTGCACCCACCACTATCTCAAACAAAAATCCAGAGTTTATCTTCTCATAAGGCGTCAGCGAGCCATTAAACAAGATTTCCAGTCTTCAGGCACATGAGCAGAAGCCACAGGCTCACCTGAAAATGACACTGTGGTTGTGTGCTCAGCATGGACATAAAACAGTCTTATATGTCTGCCATACTTACAGCTAGAGATTGACTATAAAACTCAAGAGGCACTCCCCGAATCCCCATTTATTCTCAACTCCTTGACTTATATTATCTAAGACCCAGCAATGCAATTACAGGTGCCCCGCCATCTATAGTGGGTTCCTGCAGTGCAAGCATGACAGAAATCCACTTATTCTATATAGTAGTGACGTTAATTTACTGTTTCATTACAGCAGGAGCTTTAGAGAGCAGCATGATCACAGCTGAAAGAGAATCTTATTATGGGACCTTAAAGCAAGTTTAGAACCGGAGCAGATAAATAATTCAACAGATACAATGTGTAATCATGCACTGACACCAGGCACTTACAAAAGGTAGTAATAGATTATGCGTGGGGACATTGTTTAGCTGCATATGCATGAGCTGCAGCAGGTTATATTGACAGTGAAGATTTGCGTTGCTGCTGGCTACCAACTGGGTCCATTATAGCCTTGGTGTTGTATATATATTCTTTTATTTCAATAGTGTTTATATCATAATTTTATAACTTGATTTTATACAATGTGAATTAGGTAATTTTCCTTACTAGCTGGCCTCTGATATAATCTGTAACGATACAGGTTGTGTTTCAAGTCCCATTTTTCTGGAAGGAATATCTTACGAGGAGCGCACAGCAGGTGTTTTGTAAGATAAACAATAAATCTTAACACAGTTAAACCTCCGTCAATTCAATTTTAGCCCTTTGGGGCCACAAGCTGTAAATGACATATATTCACCTTTTAGTTTATAATTTACACATCCAGCAGATACCGAGCGACATTAGCATTGATTTGTCACGTGTTTGGTGAATTTAAGTCCACTATTCAGCCTATTTTCTCCAATAAATCTTGAGGTCTACCTGTCACATAAACAAAAGTGACAAAGAAAACACGTGTGTTTTTTTTACAACTAATTTTCATCTTTTTAGTTTAGTTTCTGCTTGCAGCCCAAAGAGAAGCACTACAGGAAGGCACTGAAGTGAATCACTGACGTACAGCTACTTAGGTGCATAATAGCATGCACAAAAGCAACCTAATGGAATCCAACACTATTAATTAAGTATTTTTGATCCTTCGGTTTCGAGTTAACTTCACAATTATCTTTAAAGCTGTTGTTTGATGTATTGGATTGCACTGTGTTATACGTGCCGCTGTGTCCACCCTCTGTAGGCCTGCAGATTATTCTCTTAAGCAGCAGCGGCTCTGACTTCGTCTCCTCCAGGGTTTGCTGCAGCTGCTATAGTTGATAAATGAGGAAATGCTGGAATATTTTTTGAGGTTGAAACTGAGAAACTGCGACACTGCGCGGGGTATTGATTAGGAAAATGTCTGCGTCAGGTGAAACACTTGGAGCCTCACCAAACTCATCCTCTCTAATTTGTACTCTGGCTCATAGTCAGACCACGAGGACAGATAGATTGCTTGGAAACCTACTGGCCTGCGGTCGAGTCCCACCAGCACCTCCCTTCCTGTTCCTCATTCTGCTTGTATCTGCTGCTTCTGTATTGTCTAGATATTACACAAATGCTCCTCATTTTCTAAAATGATCTTCTTATCCCGCTCTTCCTCGCCCCCATCCATATCCCTGCTTCCTCCCCTGCTGCTTTCACCCTTCACATCATAGGTGTAACACTGTCTTAAGCCTGAGGGGGCAGAATGCCGGAGCAGAGCAACGACTATCGCGTGGTGGTGTTTGGAGCTGGAGGAGTGGGGAAGAGCTCCCTGGTTCTGCGCTTTGTGAAGGGCACCTTCAGGGACACCTACATCCCCACGGTGGAGGACACCTATCGCCAGGTGATCAGCTGCGATAAGAGCGTGTGCACCCTCCAGATCACGGACACGACAGGGAGTCACCAGTTCCCAGCCATGCAACGGCTGTCCATCTCCAAAGGCCACGCCTTCATCCTGGTCTACTCCATCACGAGCAAACAGTCCCTGGAGGAGCTCAAACCCATTTACCAACAGGTGGGGAGTGTTTGCGTTTGTTTGAGTACACTAAAGAGAGAGGATACAGTTTACTGTATATTTCAATATCAGTCAACTGATACCAAGTTATTATGTACCTGCAGTTGAAGTGACAGAAACGTGCTATTGATGTATTCTTTCTGCAGTGTATTGAATTTATTGAGCCATAGTCATGATGCCGTGTGTGATGTAATCTGAAGTCCACCAGTTTCAGTCACAATATGTCACCATGTATGTCAAATTCACCTCGTGAATATGTGGGTCTAACCACACGCCAATGGACTTTGTTTCCGGTCATTACAGCCTAATGGGCGCCGATCTCAGGTTAATTTTAAAACTATTGCAGCGGCCTTTAACCAATCGGTATTGATCACCATATGACATGCGTTGTGTGCACCGAGACTCGCCAAGCTGTAAAAACAGAGACATTCCTCCGTATTTACTGGTGTTATTGCTGCAACTGTTAGTATCGTTTCAACTCGCTCTTTTACCGCTGCCATTGTTGGAACTACGTTTAGAAACAAACCCTCGACTTCAACATCATCGCACTTAACCACCCACACTGGTCGCTGATTGTTTAGCCATTCGGAATAGCTGCACGCACCTTCATGCTATCAGGATTTCGAGACTATAATAACAGCAAAAATATTCGAGCTGTGAGCAATAGGCAGGCACTGTCTTCTCTTTGGAAGCTATAAATGGAGTAAAGCTTAACATCAAATCAACATTTTTGTTTAAATTTATAATGAGCACTGATTAGCCAGAACATAACAACCTCTCTGCTTATTTTCCTCCAACCCTGCAGGTCCTGGCCATAAAGGGCAACGTTGAGGCCATCCCCATAATGCTTGTGGGAAACAAGAGCGACGAGACCTTGCGAGAGGTGGAGACCAAGGACGGGGAAGCTCAGGCCAACCAGTGGAAGTGCGCCTTCATGGAGACGTCGGCCAAGACCAACCACAACGTAACTGAGCTCTTCCAGGAGCTCCTCAACCTGGACAAGAAGAGGAATATGAGCCTCAACATCGACGGCAAGCGATCTGGGAAGCAGTCCCGTGCCGAGAGACTGAAGGGCAAATGCAGCGTGATGTAAATCCAGGAGAAGAGGAGAGGGGAGGCGACAGAGAGAGAGAGAGGGGGGGGGGATACAGAGACGGAGAGGTAAAGAAGGAAGACGAGAGAGAGAGAGTAGAGACTCCCTAAAACGTATCACTCAGAGAAGAAGTGTTTGAAAGGCAATGGGAATCTCATCATACGCATCCTCCTCCGTTCGACCGGTGCATTCACAAACCACAACTCACATACGGGAAACATTTCGGTTTGGAACATACATTCATGTGCATTCTGCTGAAAGGGTCTGAGTGGGATGGAGATGAGCGGGCAGCCGAATATCGAGAAGCAAATCAAAAACAAGAAGCGCGTGAGACTGGAAAACAAGTGCGGGTGTGGACTTTTTGCATCATCCGAGTGCCACAAAAACTAGTGGAGGAGCTCGTCGAGAACTTGGACAACAGCGAAGGCCACAGACTGCAGCAGTCCTTTAACGAAGCTGAAGGTTTCTGATCAGTGCAAAAAAACATTCGATATCCTCTCTCACTTCTCCACCCGCCCCTCTTTCCCGGCCCAGCTCACCCCCCCCACCCCCCACCCCCTCCACCCCCCCCCCCCCCCCCGCCGCCCCCCGCCCAGTAACCCTCATCCCGTGCATACCCCCTATTATAACAACTATAGAGAAATGTAATGTATATGTAACAGAGTTGACAACGTTAGTTAAAGTCATTCATCTGGTAGAAACACTATTTTAAGAGACTGGGGTGTCCGTTCATGCTAGTAAGCACAGGACTTGAACGTTTGAGACTGCCAGCATGAACAACGCGCGTCACAGCGAGCAAACTCTGATGTATATAAACATGGGATATTTCAATCCAGTCTACACATGCTCTGCTCCAACTGGCATGTCAATCACAGAGTGAAGTTGAATCAAGGTTGAAGCATTAAGGCTTAAATTTGTGGCTAAAGGACAAATTCACTCATCTGCTCAACCTCATCGCTCCCCTTTAAAGTTAAAAAAAAAAAAAAAAACCCTCTAAATGTCCTCATCTGATGTGGAGAAGCATCCGGCGGCAGGGTACGCACACACGCCACTGGTCCGACGCAACAATCCTTTTAAGGTTCTCATCAAGTGTAGAATAACTCTGACTGGAATGTGAAACAGAAATACAAGTCTGCCTTGCCGACGAGGACGATACACTTGGATAATCATTGCCGAGCTAGTAAGACGAAAGCGAAAACTGGGATGATTCTGGGTTTTCTGAGGTCGAGAATGTCAGTTTGCTTTGGCACTTTTTCATGTGAAGGTTTCTATTTTTGCCTCTTTTTTGTTCTCGTTTGTTTGCTTTATGATGCTCTTTAAAATTCATGTATGGTCAAAAAACAAAACAAACAAAAAAAAAACAACAACACACCCTCCTTACACAAAAAGCACAGAGGGAAGAAAAAAAAAATAAGGACGAAGGGGTGGATGTAATATTGCTCCATGTTTAAAAATTCAGTGCACCCTGAATAGGTAAATCTGTTTTCTCTTTGGTTGGTTTGGTTACATTGCCTCGCATGCACTCATCCAGGCATCAGTAAACAGGAAACAGAATGGGTCTCACACACACACACACACTGCATCCACACTGCATGCATCCATGCAGGTGTCAAAAAAGAAAACACACACACACACACAGCTCTGATAGTAACACTGCTAACTGACGACAAACAGGGCTCACTCAGCCTAAATGCCCTCACATTGCACTTTATATCATAAACACACACGCAACTTTGATTTGCCATGTTTTTGCCTACACATAATGATCTCTGCTTAGAAGCGAGTATCCTTCAGGAGCCACTGAAAAGCTCTACTGTTAGTCCAAAGTGCATATATACCCTTTTTTTTTTTTTTTTTGTTCACGCAGGAGCTCTGAATATTGTACACTGTGTACACAGGACAGCCAAAAGCACAATACTTTTTACCAACATATCTACTTGTACATTTGTTTTGTGTTTCTTTTTTGTATATTTGTTTGTGCATTATCCAATCCTTAACATTTATCCGACCAGTCCCGAACATGGAGGAACAGCTGCATCATGATCATAGGTAGCTCTCAGTCTCGATGCGCAGTATTCTAAATTGGACGGTACACGCAGCAGTGAGGTTGTGGTTCTGCTGAACGACAGGGTATCGTGATGTGACCGGGTTATCTGTGGTCGTGAAGCGCGTAAAACCTCCACGGGATTGTCTGTCGTGAGGGGACGCCGAGGAGGGTCAGATTATTTTGTCTGCTCTTCTCCATTATTCAGGCGCTTTAAACAACAATGTGTGTGGAGGGTAATCTGTTCCTGTACTGTTAAAACCCAAAGACACAGATGATAACCCCTATTAACTGTGTTGTCCATCTCTCTGGAAAAAAAAAAAAAAAAAGAAGAAAAAGCACAGCGACTGTCCTCGTCTGTCTCCTTCTCTGTCTTTATGTGTGCAGCAGGATCAACAACTGGGCACTTTAGGGTGACATTTTACTTGAAGACTTGCTTATCAAATCAGCGATGCCTCGTTTATAAGCACCATGTAAAATGCCCCACCTGCATCATTCATGCCCCTCATCAAACTATTTCAGATGTGTAGTTATTGTAAATAAGCATACGGTAGTTCAATGAAATGTTTATAAGAGCTTCAAGTAAGATGTTACCCATATAAAGAAATACTGTACTCGCTGTCTTTCTGGGAATAAGTCCTTTGTAAGCAGGGAATGTTGTTACAGTAGAAGGTTCAGTGTTGCTATGTACTGTAATATACAGCTTAATAATGATGCTCATGATATATTGTATTTGACACATCCACTCTTCAGATCTATCGATTAGATGATACTAGCAAAATGTGAATAATCAAACTAAAGGTTCCACTCCATGGCTGTTACTTTTCTTATGTTTGTTTTGAAAGCTGAATGAATCTGTTGTTATTGCTGTGTTGTACTTTGCACTAAAGTGAGGTCCTGTTAAACTCAAAAATTTACATTGTAAACGTACCCTTTACCTGTTAGATGCCAGGGATGCGCACTTGTACTATTCTCTTTTTTTATCTGTTTATATTCCAAAAAAAACAAGAGACATGTGATTTTTTTTTTTTTTTTTTTTTTTTCCTTGTTATGATTGTCAGATAGATGGAGGACAGCCTACATGATGTGGCCACTCTGAAGTGCTAAATCTAAAAAGAAAAAGGAAAAAAAAAAAATCTGAAAATGAGCTGTAATGATTTTCCAGACCAGGTCCAGTCGGAACTGGTATATAGTGACCGGAGCTGGTGCACACGCTGCATAAATATCAGCTTGACACGTCTGGTGGCTTCGCGCAAATGCCAGATTGCGTGCGCATGTTTGTGCAATCTGTTGTCCTGCTGACGTTAACAGGAGACTGTCGTTGTTCATGTCCCTGCATGGAATATGATACAGCGGGGAGGGAAAAAAAAAAAAAAACAATGAGGCAGCGTGCGAGAGCAGTATGGACAACAAGCTGGAGAGCGAGGGAGGGGAGCTGTGGTATTAATAGACACCGTGTGAAAATATGAAGTTCAGCTGCACTGGCCGTGGCCTGCGTAAGATTCGGTTGTGTGTTTGCATGTGGGAGTCTGAGAGAAGATGGCGTGCATGTGGAGCGTGTGAACATCCGTTGAGTTTCTGGACTGTGAGTTAAACGCTGGCAAGAATCAGGACAGACACCCCTGCCCCCGTCCTCCCATGGCCTGTCTCATCTCGTTCATCAATGAAGCATATTCACTGCTGCTGTGAGTGTGTGAGAGAGAGAGAGTGTGTGTGTGTGTGTGTGTGTGTGTGTGTGTGTGTGTGTGTGTGTGTGTGTGTGTGTGTGTGTGTGTGTGTGTGTGTGTGTGTGTGTGTGTGTGCGCGCGGCCGTGAGTGCATCCATGTATGTGCACATTCGAGCACCTATTTGCATTCCCTCGCTCTGGCCTGCATGAGTGTGTTGTTGTTACTGCACCATCTTACAAAGTGTCTCTCAGATGTTTGAAGCTTTCCTGTGGAGAATGCCTACACATTCTGCATGAGTCATCCCTCGCAACACACCCCCTATACACACACACACACGCACACACACGCACGCGCGCGCACACACACACACACACGCTTATACACACATATTACAATCACAAAGGCCTCGTCAGTGAAAGCTCATTTGCTCACTGGCTGTTTTTTTTTTTTTTTTTTGCTCCGTGCTGTTGTACAGTCACCACTTCTCCATAAATCTACTGTCCCCCCCCCCCCTCCTCTCCCTCCCTGAGATCTCCAGCTTCTTCAATATTCTTCCCTCCGATTTTGTTTTTGTGAGTTTTTGTGAGTCGGTTGCACAGACTGAAAAACAGAACCTGCTCACATCTGACTGTAGATAGTTGTAAATAGTGTTCAAAGGACTTCATATTCCAGAGATGTGAGAGGAGAGCGTGCAGAGTAAAGGATGCTGCGTCCAATCAAAAGTAAGACAGTAAAGAGTTTTCTACATCTGACAGCGATTTGGACTTTTTGTTTGGGCTTTTCCAAAGTATGCTGTCATTTTGCCAGCAAGAAAAACGATTAATTGACTTTAGAGGAAATCTATAGAGACCAAAAATTTCCAAGATGGTTTAATATTTGGATTAATAAATAAGATGTTAAAACATTGGTAATCATATGATTAAATACAGACGAAATATGTGATATAACCATGAAATTGTGAAATAATTCTAAGAATGTTAAATATTCAGAACTATTGTTTTTAAATTTCATCTTTATCATGAAAGTCTATTATTATTATTTATTAAAATGTTACTTTTAATTATAAAATGCTATCAATCAAGAAACATGAAATAATACAAAGTTGAGTTTAAAAAAAAGTTGTTATTATTTTAAAAGTTTCATGGTTAAATAATATATTTAGTCAAAATATAATTTGTATGATTATATATTAATGTCAAATTTACTTATCTAATCTTGTTTATGACAGTCACAGTTTGAGCCTCCGTAGATGTCTACAATTGGTGGCACACAGGTTTTCGTAAAGGACCAGGTGAAGTTCACCTCTGTTGTTTGCCACCAGCAAGGTAACAGGGTACTTACTGGTCATGTTGCCGAAGAGTCTCGTGCAGCAGACGCAGTGCGGTTCACGCGTGTTCTTCCATAGCAGGACGGGAAACTTCAGACCACGTGAAGCTGAAACAAAGAGCAATCAGTAGTACTTTAATACACAAGAAAAGCTGTGTTGTTTTTTTCGAGTACATCAGGCTCATTTCTACCAACGACGGGTGGGCTGCTGTCGTCCTGTTCTGTCGAGCTTCATGTCAGAGGATCCGAAGGAAATCAGTGCTGGTGGATGGAAAATAGAAGAAAAAAAAAAAAAACACTCCCACTGGCCCTGCCAACCTCTCTGGCTCACCCCTTTACGTCTCGTCTGATCGCCTCACAAGCTATTCTCAGCAGACAGGGGGCGTATAGTGGGGCGTAGACTTTGTGTACTTAATGTAGTACTATCCTGTCGCTCTGGCCCTTCATTCCTGCATGGTCCCTATTGGTGTTCCAGCCAGCATGAGAACAAGGACACAAACTGTGAATCATCTTTGTATTTTTTAAATAAATTCCTCAGCAGCATTTATGGCTTCGGTTTTGCAAATTGTTTATTTCTTTTTAGCACTTGTTGTTTTTGTAAATTACTCTCTTGGTTTATTTCATTTTCCTCTATTGGGAGTTTTTTTTTTTTTTATTTAACTAATTATGATGTATAGATACTTATTCTAGCAATAGTCTTCCTATTAAGATATACTGTGCTGATGCATCCTCTGAATAACTGAAACTAACATATATATAAATATATATATTTTGTGTGTGTGTATATATATATATACACACACACACATATACATATATATATACACATATACACATATATATATATACATATATATATATATACGTATATATATATACGTATATATATATATATATATAAGATAATAATCAAATCTGCAAAATGATTTTCCTAATAAAAATGTGAACTGAGGATTGCTTCTTGTCTTTTTGATTTTTCACCTCTTTTTTGCAACTTTTGTCAGTCTGCCACTTTGATCCAAACTGAAATATCTCAAGAACTATTTGATTAATAGCTATGGAATTTTGAATGGGCATTCATGTTTCCCAGAGGAATCTGTCTGACTCAGTGACCCCTGACTTTTCCTTCAGCATAACGTTTGACTTTTGTGGATTTTCTTAAAATGCCTCAACAACTATCAGCTGGATTGCTGTAAAATTTGAGTGAGCTTGTCAGTACGAAGTGCATTAATTTGGTCATCCCTTCACATTTAATATATCATTAGATCAAACTGAGTAAAAGTCTGCAAACCTAACAGCAGTCCAAGTAACTTCAGGTGTTGTTTTTGTTGTCTGTTTTTTGGGCAAATCAGTATGCAAGTTAGCATGCTCAGAGAAATCCTTTACTTAAGTAAAAGTAACAATACTGCAATATAAAAATACTTCAATGAAATTAAAAACACTGCACTGAAATTGTGGCTTAAGAACTATAGTATTATTAAAGTCTTTTTAAAACGTCAAAAGTGATCATTATGCAGAAAACTGCCCCTAAAAGTATTATATTGAAATATACAGCAGGGGGGGGGATACATTATTGTGTGAGTACTATTCTCGTAGTACTTTAGCTTATTTAACTAGTTTATGTACATATTGGGTAGTTAAATCTTCAATCTATAATAACTACATCTTTGTTAAGCTAAATCTTCATGTGCAAAGTAAGCAGCAATATAAGATGTGGAGGGAAAACTGGGCTGCAGTGTTTCCAGCTCATTTGGAGTATAAAGTAGCAACAAAGGAAGAGGGTGTTTCCATTGCCATCACATTTCTACAGGAGGCTACAGTTCTTGATACATTTCGCCACCGCACACTAAACTAAGATGGTGAACATGTAGTTAACATTTTACCTGCTTAGCATCAGCGTGTCATTGTCAGTGTCTCAAAGCACCGCTGCCAGCATGAGTGTGGACTCTTTTACAGTAGCTTCATTCACACACTGCAAAGAAATCACACGGAGATGCTGCCTCCCCCTCCACTCCTCCTTTCACTCTCGCTTCTCGCTTAACCCTCTGACATCTGCTTGGGGATGCTGTGCCCAGCACGGTTGCTATGGAGACAGTGTGACGTTGACGACGGTTGTCGCATCAGTGTGGCGTGACCCTGGTGGGGACATGGATGCGTTACGAAAGGCAGAGGTCTCCCAGACTGCTGCTGAGGGGTACAACATCGCAGCCAGACACAAAAACTGTCCCTCCCCAGGCCACTGTGGCAACCCTCTCTGCTGGCTCTTAATTAGATAATCATCTTGTCCACATACTGAGACACGAGTGCGCTGCCAGACATCTGGGAAAGTCTGTAGCCCACTAGGTTTTGATAAGAACTGCGAGAACACGCATGACACATGACGGAAAAAGGTGTGGGTGGGTGGGGGCCACCTCTGCCAGCCTGAGAGCATCTTTTGGTGGTGACTCACGGGCTTCCCCCGCTGATTTCTTAGAAAATGAAGAGCTCTGCTCTAATCCACTGTAACCCACTGCCTCCTCACCAACACATAGCAGAGGGAGAGGGAGGGAAATACAGGGGCTGAAATGGAAGAAGAAAGTGAGACAAATGAAGGAGGGAGAGGTAACCAGCGGAGGAGGAGGGGGGAGGGAGCTAAAAGGTGAGGAAATCAAAGAGAAATGTAAAAGGATCAGCATAATTTCACACATCAGGAGAAATGAGGCCAATGCGGTACCCTGTGTTAGTTATAAATAGCTCTCCCGGGGTTATAATAAGCAGCCAGAAAAGGTTTCCATAGGTATAAAGAAGACATGCCTGTAGTGTGTGTGGCTCAAAGCATTATTTCATGGCTGAATACGCCTACATTCACCTCTCTGTCAGCATCACCGCGGCTTTAACAGCCTAAGAACAAAGATATCGTGCAGAAAGTGAGAGATCTTCTTCTCCTTTTGGCACAGTGCAACAGTCCAATAATCATGCAGCATGGATGCAGCGCTTTTAGCCCAGTGTGGAGGAGTGGACTACAGCTCAGTGGAAACGAAGGTTGCGTGTTTGCAGGGCCTGCTTGGACTAGAAGGAGAGGCCCACACCTCCCTTCAGAAGTGGGAACTAACAGGTGGGTCAATGGCGCCACCGCGTGGCAGAGCAACGCACTGGACTCGTGTGGAAAACAGACATGTTTACAGTATGGCACACAAATCCAGATGTGCACGTCAGTGTCTGTGGATTATCTTGAGCCAGTGGAGGAATGGGATGAAGGATGTACAAGACAGTTTACTTTATTTTAGCACTAACATATTTCAAAAGTGCAATTAATGTAGAAAATAGAGGCCACGCATTCCTGCTTTCATTAAATACACAGATAAGAGAAATTAAGGAAAAGAGGGAAACATTTTTTTTGGTGTACAAAAAAAGACTATAAAGAGAAACAAATATTTTTAGGCTTCAACGTCTTAGAAATATGTTTATACTGCATTAAAGGCCCTGGGAATAAAGCGCAATTTCTTGGAGACATTAGATATTACATAAATAAGAAAAAATATATTTTATGAATGTGTGCTAGTAACCTCAAAAAAAAAAAAAAAGAAGGTGATTGGGATTTTTTTTTTTTTTTTTCATTTCATACGTTATAGCCTATATGCAATAAAACATTTCAGGAAAATTCGGTGGTAACCGAAGTGACTTTTTACCTGGAATCTGAGCCAATAGAGACAATTTATAATGCAACAAAAAAATCAATGCAAAAACTAGGCCAGTGTCCCACGGGTTAAGGTTACAAAAAATGTTTTTGTTTTTTTTTAGGTATTGAGCATCATGAATGAAGGTTTACACAGTGAAAGAAGGTAGAGGAGGACCATTTCTAAGTTAAATTTGCATGAGGCATCATTCATTCAGGTGCAAGCAAGCTACACTTCACAATATTTAAACTTGCAGAGCTTTGGGAGCCTTCAGGACACCAGGGGTTCCCCATCAAAAGAGATGACTTACATTTTAGCCTATTTATTTCCTTATAACTGCAGCTACCCGTGAAAACCATGTTGTTTTGGGAGTTGCATTCCTTGAATATTTCCATTGACGTGTGTGAATGATCGAAAATGTTAGTTTTGGAGCCCCTGGGTTAAAGCTGCTGTCACCGGATCGGATGGAGGGAGTGAAAAGGAGTGAGGGAGGAAGGAAGGGAGGGGGGGGGGGGGGGGAGGTAGAGGAGTGGACAGACACTGGTATCGGAGGGGGAGGCGTTTGGCTCGGTGAAGACGGGGAGTGAACGAGCAGAGAGGGTGAGAAAGCATCGGATCTGGCCCTTTAAATCACCAATACAGCGCATTCGGAGGTGAGTTTGGAGATATTCGGCTATTTTTCTCCCTGTGTGTAATAATTGTAACGCCTCTGTGCGCTTCTGCAACCCCGGCTTCTCGTCACCGAGGGCGGCTGCAGCGGAGAGGGGCTTCATCAGTGTCACGAATCCGGATTTCCCCAGCCCTTTGCCGGCAGAGAGGGTGGGGAGGACCGGGGACAGGGTCAGTGGAAGATTTCCTACAGCTTGGCTGGACTCTGAGGACGCAAAAAGCCACAGGAACTGGATCTTTAATGCCGAAGTAGGCCTTATGCCCATCTATTTGCATAATAGCGGAACATAATGGCATGCGCTCCGGTCTTGTGCCCATTGTCGCTGGATGGGTATATATTGGCTGCTGGAGCCTGCCTCCCTCAAAACATGTCACCACCCTGTTCCCACGGCTAACAATCAGGGCCTATATTTGCAGACCTGAAGCGGTCTAGTCTGGTCTTCACTTGGGAAAATATTGGCTTTGATATGTGCACAAGGTCTGCCTTGGCTTGCGCGCCTGTGCGTATGCGTGTGTGGTGCGTGGATAGCCATGGGAGAGCGAGGACATGCTGTTCTATCCATCAAAATGCCCGCATTGTGTTTTCACACGGTAGAGCAGCGAGCAGGCCTATAGTAGAGGACATGGCTTCGTACTGTAGGCCCGATCACCGCTCAGGAGCAGCAAGGATCAATAAGGATTGATGCATTTTTGCGCGTCTTGAGAGCCTCCGTGGGCTCGCTGGCTGCCTGACTGGCTGGCCGAGGCCTGTCCAGCTCTGGTGATGTTTTTTGGTCCAGGCTAAGACAAATGACCAGCTTACTGTATTTGTTTTGTTTCTGTGGATTGGCTTTTCAAGAATATGTTTCCAGTTTGGAGAGATGTGGCCGCGGTGGAGCAGAAATTGGTGGTTGTGCTGTTTTTGTTCGGGTACAGCTTTCTTCTCTGGGCACGGTATGCGCAACAGCAGAAAGTTTGAAAAATCAACAGGCTGAAGAAAATCAAAGCAATAGTTACCCTTAAGTGCAAAATAAGTAATTTAGTTATATAATTTTTTTTTTAAAATGCACTGTCACTGCAAGCTGCCAAGATTGTCACTTATCGAATTGAGAAAATAGAAAATACATTTCTGTTTCTGCCAAAGGTACAGCAGCTTGTAAACAACGAGGATACAAGTGCTGCCACCTCATTTCAATATAGGCATCGATGTCAAGTAAGACAACAAAATCACAAAAAGTTAAATAAGCTTGTAGCGTTCAGTTTTTGTTGTGGCATATTCTTCTGTTAGCGTTCAGTGATGCTGCATGTGGGCTTCTTTAGGGACAATCATTGAACTTTGAGTTAATTTGGAGCATAAAGCATGCTGTGATGGAAAAGGTTTGTGTCTCCAAGCATTTGCTACTCTAATAAACATATTTTAGGGATATTAGGTGGGGACTCACTTCCAATTAAAGGGAATAGCCCTGTTACTACAAGGGAAACTTTTACATTTGAGGGTTAAAACCTGTTTTGTTAAGGTATGGGTTACATTTAAGATTGGGGTTAGGCAGTTAAGGTAGACATTTCAGGTGACGTCCCCACCTAAAAAGGCCCCGAAAATTGACTCCAATCTAATACCAAGTAATACTAGGGACAAACTGATGTGGGTTCTGATGTACTTCTTACAAGTAAAAGCAGCTAATGCAGTGAGAGCCATGTGTTAGAATTAACCAAAACAGTAGGCATTTCTTTTCACTACATGTGAATAACTGGCCGATTAAAATATATTTTTTTTCAGGGTAAATGTTCATTTTTTTTTAATTCTCTAAACTAATGAGGAACTAATATGTGTTCTTGAATGACAATAATGTATCAGCAGTATCAATATGTCTCCCCCTAATGTTCAAGGAATTGATATTAGTCAATGCAATGTCCCATTAAGTGTCAAACACAGGTTTGCATCTGTTTGACATAGTAAACAAACAGAAAAGGAACTTGAGAGCAAAAGAAAACCCTCCAAAATAAGCACATTTTGCCTCAGGGTCTAGTCAGGATCAGGATTAGGGTTCAAGATTGAGATTAGGATTTGAAATTACGGTTTAGATGGGGGACAATCAATTAATGCCCTTATAAGTGTAATACACTAACATGTGGCTCATCAGGTTTTATAATAGTAGTCTGCATTCACTCCTTCCTTTTTACTGTCATGCTCATGCACCTAAACACAAACACACACACACACACACACACACACACACACACACACACACACACACACACACACACACACACACAAAAAAGCCCTAATTACAGACATGAATCTCTGAGCTACTCCACAGTTGGAGTAATTAAAGCAGAACTCTTCTCCAGAGAGAGAGAGAGAGAGGGTGACAGACAGAGACAGAGTGAGAGACAAGGTAGTAACACGCTCACAAGGTGTCTTTTGATTAAAATGCACTGAATGAGGGGAAATGTACATGCTGTGCTAAAACGTGTCTAAATAAAAAAATGTTAAAAAAAAAAGGAAAAAAAAAAGGGTTGAGTTTAGGACACGATGGCATGAAAAGACTGAAGCAAGGAATGTCCCAGCATCTGATCAATAAAGTGGATTTACAGGTGTTTGTGGAGGAAAATGAAGTTGTGATGACAGATGTTGTAATATGAAATGATAAGGCTGATGATGACAGTTTGGCAGTGAAACAAATTCCACTCATGATTGAAATGTGAAAACTGTAACTATAATTTAATTTGGCCTTCCCTAAAGAAAACTGAGGGATACTTGTGAGATTTTTCTTTTTGAAGTATTTAAGTATTCCAGTTTGATTTGGATTATAATGATTGTTGTTTAATGATTGCAATTTTCACTTTTGCATCTGCTATGTCCTGTTTACTGAATACATCATCTTATTAGTGGAACAGAAAAACCTCTCCATATGGATCTGTGGAGATTGAGTAATGTTTAGATCCCCATGTAGCAAGCAGAAACTTTAAATGTTTGTCTTTTTGTAAGCTGTTTTAACCAGCTCTCTTGTTCACCTCGGCTGTTCTTCTTTCCCACAGAGAAAAGCCAATGTAAGCGCAGCCGCCGTCCAGCTCTGTCACTTTGACCTGACAACTGTTTTCCTGCCATCCCTGTATCTCTGAGATCGTCCTGTCCATCCCTTCATATTTGTGTTCAGAGGGAGTCCTGTCTGCACACCATCAGTCAGGTAATTCTTCAGGTGCTTCTTGTGATTTACCTCAACATCCTCGAGGCAGGGGACATGTTGAGTGGTGGTTTATTTAAAGCTTTCCATCACAACATTTTCATCTCAGCTATAACTTCCTGGTGTATTCCTATTTACACGTGGGCCCTTACACCATTTATTAATGTGTTTATGTGAACACTGTGTGCGTTACATCCAGAGAATATTCAACATGAATGGTAAAGTGATCAACGACTGGCACAATTATTTTCCTAAACTGTTTTTTTGTTGTTGCTCCATTCACTGTCTCTATATTCTCAGATTAATTATATTTTGAACAAGAAAGCTGACATATTTCACTCTTTATCATGATTGCACCAGCATGTAGTCGCCTCACAGTGGGGCTGTAGCTCTACAACTGAGATCATACAGTCCCCTGAATAAAGATATCGATGACTGATTCCGTTTATAAAGCTGTGCAAGTGTAGTCAACCCAAAAAGTTCATAGGAGTCATCGCTTAATCTGATTTAACTGCAAAAAGAAAGTCACCACTTAAATAACGATCGTATTTCACTTCTAACTGTTAACTTCAATATAGTCTTACCACTGCTCCTATATCCACTATTAGTCTGAGTGTAAAAGCTCCCTCTTAACCTGTTTTCTCTCACTAAAATATGAACCTAAGGTGCATTTAAAAAGCCTTTTTTTCTGAGAGTTTAACTACATCTCAGCTGAAAACTCTGGGGGGGGGGGAAGAAAAAAACCAAACCGATTTTCTTATGTTGTTTGCTTTGTTTAGCTTTTCTACTATTTTGCAACCTGTCCAATTTATCTGCAAGCGCTTTAAATAGCCGTGATCTTAACAACCCGTTTTTGAGTTGGTGTTTTTTTTTTTTTTTTCGTTGCCAAGATACATTACTATCTTCACAAGCAGTCCGCATACAAGTCCTGATGTCCTCCATCAGCAAACTTAACAGTTCACCACAACAAACAAAACGGTCAATACAACGCCTGTTCTCCACCCGCTTCGCCGACCAAATGGACTAGATTTAAGTTCAGTTATGTGTGCACACAATTTCAATGCCCATTAAACAGTGTAGCGCCACACGAGCCTTTACCTCTGGTGGTCCGGTCCCGGCCCGGTCCGGTCCCGGCCCGGTCCGCTGCTCCTCCTCCTCCTCCTCCTCCTCGTCTCCTTTATCTTCTAAACGTGTCGACGTTTTCAAACGAACTTCCAACTGGTGCAGCTAAGTCTATTACTTCAGGTCACTGACATGTCTAGAGTTTGCCAGCTGACGCGCTTCGTTTCCCTTTGTTGTTGTTGTTGTTGTTGTTGTTGTTGTTGTTGTTGTTGTTGTTGTTTCCAAAAGTGACGAGTCGCTGCGCGTTACGTCGAGTATATTCTATGTAAGAACCTGCAGGCGGTTCCTTCAGCTGGAGAAT
The DNA here is from genome assembly GCF_022577435.1 of Embiotoca jacksoni. Taxonomy (NCBI): domain Eukaryota; kingdom Metazoa; phylum Chordata; class Actinopteri; family Embiotocidae; genus Embiotoca; species Embiotoca jacksoni. The sequence continues at coordinate 9,363,547 of NW_027185318.1, read as the reverse complement.
GACAGCCTGCCTTTCTTGACTGTTTCCACTGTCCGTGAATGTCCAGTTCCTGTGATAAATCAACACGCAACGCGCTGCGCGGAATTCAAACTTCAGCGGCTAAATTCTGCGCACTTCCGGGGTCAAACACCTGACCACAACAGCGGCACGTGAGCTTTATGTGTTAGCGTAGCGACACTCAATGTGCGCACACACACCGAATAACATGCGATTCCGGTCACTCCGGTAACGTTTGGCTCTTACATTGACTTTGTTATTGCTTTTGTTTTGTTTTGTTTCTGTGCATCGACACTGCATAAATGCTGAGGGGGAAAAAAAAAAAAAAGTGTCGTGAAGTGCATATAACGTGTGTGTACTCTTGAGTGGGAGATTTGATATTTCTTTGTAAGCCTACGTTTTTCCTGACAATAAATGCAATAAACTGGCTACCAAAACATAAAATAGACATACACTATATACCGGCATGCAGAGCCCTTAATCTGGAAACATAATACAACACAACAAAGAAAAACATAGCTACTGAATATCAAATCAGCTCAGTATTGAAGTGTTTTTATTCTCTTTTTCTCACTCAGTTTTCTCCTGTGTTGGTGTATTCTGATGGATCAGTATGTCTACCACTAATAATATCGCCCAGGCCAGGAAACTGGTGGAACAGCTGAGGATCGAGGCAGGGATTGAACGCATCAAGGTAAAAAAAAAAAAAAAAAAAAAAGTTTTCTGCCATGTCTGAATGTGTGAGTGTAATTATTCATCTGCATTTGACTGTTCTCTCCTGATACCTTTCTCTTTCTGGCCCTTTGTTGCTTCCACTCACAACTTCATTTCTATCTCCTCCATCCTCCACCATTATCTTTTTCTTTCCTCCTACTTGTCCAACCGCTTTCCACATGTCCTCCCATTTAATTTTCCTACCTTCTTGTCTCCCACTCCCTCCCCCTCTGCCCTTGTCAGGTGTCTAAAGCAGCAGCAGACCTGATGAGTTACTGTGAGCAGCACGCTCGTAGCGACCCTCTGCTGGTTGGGGTTCCGACCTCCGAAAACCCTTTCAAGGACAAGAAACCTTGCATCATCCTATAGCTGCGCCCCCGCTTTTCCTGTCCTCACACGCGCGCACACACACACACACACATATGCATATACAGAGACACATATTCGCTATCTAAATCGATCTCCAGATACACACACAACTTCAAGCAGCTCTATCTGATCTTATATGGCTGAATCTAGGATCCACACACACACACACACACAGAAACATACACACCCAAAATAGCCACTCTGGAAAAGCGCCATACCCCAGAGCTACAGCGAGGGGGCAGGTATCTCGTGCTCACAGTGGCTGAGGTCAGTATATCACTGAGTATGATCCGAGGTGCTTTGGTAATATTCATATATGCTGGTGAATTAACTACAAGTGTCATCTTAACTTGAAAAGGGATTTGGACATTAACGGTTAGTAGGAAACTGGTATTTTTTTTCCTTCTTTTGTCATGGAAAGAGGTGCTGGGTAAAGGGTGGGCAGCTGTAACATAGGCAGGGAGTGGGAGGATGCATGTGGGCAACAGAAATGGGTGGTAAGCGCTAGGCCAGTCGTGCCAAACACGACTGGGTGTCCCATGAAAAGCTAAAAAAAAATGCTTCTTTTTCTGTGGGAGTTTAAAAAAAAAAAAAAAAATGTCTGAGAGGCGGGTAATTTTGGAGCAAGTGGCTAAAGCCTTTGCCTTCATCGGACTATAGCATGTTCCCACCCAGACCTTCTCCGCCTGTGGCCTCACTATGGCTGTCTGCAGCCTTTGGCCAAGCCTCCAGCTGTGCCAACCTGTACAAAAAGTCGTCTCTAGATGCCGATCTGCTGTCACTGATTCCGCCGCAGCTCATGATGGCTGCAGTTGTTTGAAATCGATGTCTAAGCTGACCTCAGATCCGCACCTATAAGAGGAACACAGTGAAGAGCTCTACACAGAACTCAAGCTATTAACCGCGGACGTTTACTGCATTTTTCTTAAGAAATACTTGTTTGTGAACTCAATGTATGTTTAGATATTTTGTTGAAGCATTACTTAACAGATAAGATAATACTGTACTTTTTATTTTTTTTATTTTTATTGTTTTGCTTTGACGTAGGTGTTGCCCCTGGCTGATCAGGTTTCTTTTCCTGCTTGTATTAATGAAACAACAGAGGATCTGGTTGTGAGCCAGGGGTAATACCTAACCAGATCTTAAACAAAGGTTTCTACTACTGTACATCAAGCCTCCCTGTGCTTTACCCTGAGAGAGGGCGAGGTCGCAGACTGACCACATCGGAGAGTCAGTCTGCAAGGACTGGAGGAGATAACCCAAACTTATAAAGTAAAAATGAAGGTGCCCTCTTTCCACCCTCTCAGCTCATATTGGATTCGCTCAATTGTCAAGGAAAAGAAAAGACAAGTTAAAAAGGAATTTGATAGTCTGCAAAAATGGAGGTGTTTGTTTTAATTACCTCTATAGAAAAGGGGTTTACAGCTTGTTTTAACATATAATACTTCTTGCTATGAATCAGATTTCCTGGCTTTACCCGTCTTTAAAGGTTCCAGTCTCCCCAGGAGAACAGCTCGCTGAAATGTGAGTTTAATCCGTTCAGGGACCGGATCGGTCCAAGCCGGCAGTCCCCTCTCTGTGTCCTCTCCTCCACAGCGCTCCTCCTCTCTGACAAACCAAACTTGATTGTAATAACTGAAGATGAAGAAGAAAAGAACAAAGTTAAGAGAAACAAACTAAATGTATAAACTTTCTTTCAGACATGTGCAGAAGTGATAAGTTGAAAAGTAGCTGTTTTGGGTTTATTTTTTGAGTTTTCTTCTTTCTATGGAGTCCATGGAACCTGGTCAGTTGAGTATTACCCTGTACAGTGTTTGTAAGATACAAAATCTAAACACAGAATTCCCCTCTGTGGATGTAGGATTTTTTTAGTACTACTTACTCTGTTCTGTCAGTCAGGATCACGTCTATCTTTTTTTTTAATTATTATTATTATTGTCATTCACGTTTTAGAGGCTTGTGATGGCAGAGGTTGATTTTAACCACATACACAAATACAACTAAAGAGGACAAACTAATGTCACAGAAACAAAATGCCCTTTTAGGTTTAGGATCATATCCTGTTAGAGGATGAATCAACATCGGACCTCATTCAAGTGGCAAAAACCAACCTCCTAATCTGTCCTTTAACACCAGAGCTGCCCTTTTTTTTAATTTTTTTTTTTATACACATGTTGCTTTTTGGGCAACTAGGACAACACACATAACACACACCGACACTCTCTCTTGCAGGTGCTTTTTAAGCTTGAGGGATGATTGTCAGAGGTCAAAGTTTAAAGGAGCTGGTTTTGATGGCTAACTGTTAAAAGAAGGGAGCTTTGCGCCAGCATATTTTAGTATTTAGCATAGGCTTGTGTCAAGAATAACATAGTGACAGAGAAGGGTGGGGTCATTTGGACTGGATTTATGTCTGCTGAAAGACTTTCATGGGAGTTAATCCTGTTGCTTTTCTGCTGTCATATCACGAGGTCAGGATGACCGAGCTGCTACACTGACTTTTGGGTGTCAAGAGAATGTGTAAAAATGACAATTTGCAGTTTCACAAGGGGCTGAGCTTTAGATGTGTTGATGGGCTGATTTTTGTTATCAAGGGACAGAGCTGGGCCACATGTGTCCCCGTTTGTTAAACTAATCGCCTGCTAGTTTCAGCCTCCTCTTTACTGTACAGATGTGAGATTGGTATTAATATGTTGATTAGGAGAATAAGAAAACTTCCCAAAATGCCAAACTATTGCTTTTTAAAACAAAATACAGCTTTAAGATTCAATACAAATTGAAATCGCTAATTAGCGTCACTGTTTTTTTATACTATGGCTCCTGGTACAAAAGCTGTGCATAATCTCTCATTTGCCTTTGTTGCAAACAGAGAGAGCAGGAGCTGGAGAAAGGCCACAGAGAGGACTGAGGGTGTGTGAGTTTGTGTGCATTTGTGTGTGGGTGCAAGTGTTTGGTAGCTGAAAAAGGATGATTTGGCAGAGCAGTAGGCGGCGACGAGAAAAATAGAGGCGCACGCATGTCTGTGTGTGTGTGTGCGTGGTCAGTGTCTGTTTGTGGGAGAGACACAGTGTGTAGGAACACACAGTGCCTCCAGGGCTGCAGATTGTCATATAGTAGTTACAGTACTGCAGTCCTGCCATTCTGGGTCAGGGTTAGTCTGACCAGAGGAGAGGTCATGCGATACTACAAGTCAGAACAGCATGTGTGGCATCCACTCGCTCCTTTTATCAGTCAGAGGCTTCTGTGCACATTTTGGAGAAAAGTGAAAAAGGTTTCGGTCACGAGCTAAAACTGCTCAGTACAAATGTGGGAAGCTATTTTTGACGTGATGACCAACAACAACCCTAACAATAGTCATGAAGCTGATTCATGACTTTTTTTTTAACTCTGTGCCAGTCTCAGCTTCACTTCAGGTTATTTCACCTTTCATTGAAGCCTCAGAGACCCAAAGGAGTAGTTTGACATTTTTGGGAGATATGCATATTTGCTTTCTGTCCGAGAGTAAGGGGAGAAGTTTCATTATATCTGTCGAATGGTAACAAAATCCTCCTTCCAGCACTTGAATAGCTCACTCAGTGATGGACATACTATATCTCCTCATTGTCTTGCTATCACATGGCAGATTTTGTTGTCACTAGGTTGAAACTATTCCCCCTGCTTGTAGTCGTTATGCTAAGTTAAACTAACCAGCTGCTGGGTGTAGCTCTGGGTTCAGCAAACACGACAAACAGACATGAAAGAGGTGTTGATCTTGTCATTTATCTCATGATAAAAGGGCAACTAAGTGTCTTTCTCAAAATGTCAAACTAACAATTATGTCTGATTTAGAATGATATCAATGGTGATATTATTTTTTTTTTAAACGGAACTAGCTAAAGACATATAATAGTCCTACAAGCAGAGAAAATGCAGCAACAGGTAGGAAGTGTCAGAACTACTGATCTGTGATAAGTTTAGTTTTTCCAGAACCTGAACTATTGTAAGACTGAGGAAATAATTGATTCATTTTTAGTTTTTAGAAAAGTAAATGCAGTTCCAACATAAAAAAAACAAACATGCATATCATATCAGCACACACACATGCACACACTGATGTTGTCCTGATATTGTCTGACATATGCTATTTTTTTTTAATCATTATTATTTGTGTTTTTCTCAATCATTCCATCCCTGGTTGGGCTACAATCAGAGACAGCCGGCCTGAATTGCTGGTTCGGCTGACAGTTTGTCTGATTGACTGGTTGTTAGTTTGCCTTATAGTGGCGTATATTGTGTTAATGCTGGTCTTGGGGCTATCAGATCAACAGAATGAACAGTCTTAAAGTGGAACACATGGCTCAAGATGGAAATCCGCTGGTGTTGTGACACAAAGGGAAATTCATTCCTGGCCTGGTGAGGAGGGTTGAGGCTCCTCACTGGTGGAACTTTCATATCAAACATGGCTGAATTGGCTCGGAGCCCTTCCTGAGACTCATCTTTTGTGTTCTGATCTCCTGTGTATGCATACAGTATATGTATCTTTTTGCCTTGATCGATTATGAAGAAAATATATCTATTTTTTGTAACTGTTCTCTGATGTGCCATAACTCATGTTTTCTTGCACACTGTTAATATTTTGTGGATATTGCTGTCAAAAAAAGATGATATTGAGAAGTAGATAACATTAATAAAAAGATGATATAATAACACAGGCTCTTGTGTAATCATTATTTTTATTTCTAGCCATGCACAGTTCTATGGATGGCTAAAATCTTGTTTTCGTTCTCGTAAAATATCTCAAAGATTATATGACATAAATCATAACCCCTTCGGGAAGATTTTGAATAACTTTTTATGATCCCTTAACTTTCCTTTTAGTTCAGGTCAACATTTAAATTTGTCCAATAGGTTTTTTATAACAAAAACATGCAAAACTAATTACATAATTAGCACATGTTAGCATGCAAATAACCTAAGCTAAGATGGTGAACATGGAAAACATTATATCTGACAAACATGACCATTTTAACATTATCAGTAGCAGCATTTAGCCAGCAGCCTCACAGTACTGCCAGTGTTGCCGCAGACTAGCTGTTGTTAATCATTCGGTGCAATTTGTTGATTTTTAGATATTAGTTTCATTTTGTGCTGTCTGAGTAGGACCTTGTGGCTTTTTCTTACACTCATACAGAGAGCACATGCACACACATGCTTACTGGAATAATGGGTACGTGGTGTGCAGTGCAATGGTAACATGATGCTCTAAACAAAGAGCACAGCCAGGTAAATCCTCCCAGTTGGATCGTTTCACAGGAATGCCATTGTTACAGCTCGTCTTTCTCAGGCCTTCCTGGTGCACTTTGAAGCTCTGCTATAGCAGTCACCAGCCTCATCCAAGTTTCAAACTACACTCCCCCTGACCGTTCTGCAAGTCACAGCCAATCAGATTTAGGGTGGACGAAGCACAGCCAATTAGAAGTCAGTCCCCGCTCCAGTCACGCCTGTCCAGCTGATTGTAAACAAATCTGAGGTCCATGTGCCTGAATGTTCCCCTCTCCTCTGCCCTGCAGTCAGACCTGTGAGCAGACATGTGAGAGCAGATGGTGGAGTAGGGAGCAAAGCAGAGCGGAGATACCTAGATCAAGTGCAGATACAGTGGCAGGAGTGGGGTTACCCAGGCACACATGCTCTGCTGCATGCAACGTGCATTTGCAGAGGTTTAGCTGCATTATATAATGTAAGACATGCACATAACTGGGATGTGGCTTGTCAGAAATTAGTAAGTTTTGACAGGTATAGCTTGCATCTTCCTTCTAACTTGTTTCATTGCTTTCTGATTTGTGGGGACAGTAGATCTGCATCAGCTTGTTTTGCCTGTTTCTTCCAGTTTCTGTCTCCACCCTGGTTTCACTCTGACTGGCTTATGTTTACTAGAATGTAAAAGGCTTTCAGTAACAAAGACTTGGATCCAAGTGCACATGTTTTTTTTCCATTACTTCAACTCAAATGTAAACTGGAGTTGGGTGTCGCTGGTTCAAATGACGCACTCATGGCTTGTTTTGAAATTTCAGTAGAAACCCTCTGATAAGGCAGTCAATTATTTATGGAGGACAATAATTTATTGACTTAGATAACAACACCACATGGACCAAAAACACAAATGATACAATCAATAAATTAAAGCTGTAGCCACTTAATATTAGTTATTTATCAAAAAGGCAACACTCTTGAAGGCACAAAGAAGTTGAGTGTGGTTTCTTTTTCAGTACAATCATTCAAAGCTGACCAGTTCAGCGCAGACAACACCGTTTGTTCTGTATCCCCCTGAATCCGAACCAAGACACATCATGTTCTGAGCCCCTTTTTGCAGAGTTTCATTCCTGTAATGCCAGTAAGTCCCATGTCTCTTTAACGCTTGACATCATTTCCATTTCTGTTTCCATGGTGACGGTTCCTCCGCAGGTTAGGCTGCTCATTTCAAGAACGCACACGCTGCACACCCAGTCATTTCTAAAGAAAGATAAAAGTATTGTATACGCATACCACACATTCACGCACGCATACTCACACCCCTCTTCTCCGGGAACTCTCCCATGTTAGAAGACACAGGAATGCTGGGTATAGTTTCACCATTACAACATTCCTGTCCTGTCAATAAACACGCAAGTCTTCCAGGTACAAGCTTGGGTGTGGAAATGTTGATTTCATAGCTGCTGCTCCACATAGTTATTAATGTCACACACCCCATGAACATTGTGAGTACCTAAACAGAAGCACAAAGTAGAAGCTTAGATTGTGTTTTACTGACAATCTAAAAATTGGGTGGCCTGAATGTGAATCTGCTTCTCTGTTCGTATCTTTGGCACAAAACAAAGATTTTAGAAACCAGTCTCCAGTCCACTACTCATTGAAAGGGAGTCCTTGGCTCCTGCTTGTCATCATTCAGGATGGTGGACGAGTATGTGTCCACTGTAGATCATCTGTGCTTGAGAAGCATCAAGATCCTTCATTTCATTAAATATCTGGGCCCAGAAACCTCCGGTGTTTTCTGGGGCATGCAGTCTCTTCAGCGTTCCTGCATGACAAGTTCAGGCACCCACTGGTCAAGGCGTCGACTCTCCTGGCAGTAGGTCCCCACTTCTTGTAGTCTGCAGTGGTATGCCTGAGGGTTCTGCATCAGAAAATAAACAATTTAATGGTCAGAATTTGGTCTGAATTAGTATTTTAAAAGTACAATCACATAAAAATGATAGGAAAATAGGCCAGTTTCAGAAAGTGCAATATGTTAGGTAGTGCAGGCAAAAAAAAATCTGCATGATACACTTCCCACTTTGGCCTTTCAGTTACATAAGAGATGGCTGTGCTGCTGACTCAACACACCGTAACCAGCATGCAGTGAAGATCTCCGCACTCTTCCTGGTTTCTGTTGGCATCCATAGCTCCAAGCAGCTGCTGGAGTCGCTGAGCCCCTGAGACTCGCAAGATGGTAATTCCGCTGTCGCAGCAGAAGGACTGCAGCAGCGTGAAGTGGATTTGCAGCGCCACATCGTCCTCATCATCGGCTGCCAGGACGCACAGGACCACGCTGTCTGGATCTCTGCGGATCAAAGAGAAAATGAAATAAATACTTGCATGCCTGGGACAATTCAGTTGCGCAATTTTACTCTCTGGAATGCAAGAGAAGCAGATACTTGTGTGTGATAAACATTATAAGCATTGTAATGCTAAACTTAATAGTTTCAACTCACGCATTTAGAAGTTTGGCTGATTCATAAATGCCAACAGTCAGGCAGTCCTGCTTCTGAGCTGTTACCAGCAACTCCTCCAGAGCCAGGCCAACAGAGTGCATCCTGAGGGGGAAAGATAGAACAATTAGCCTTTTGTATTTTGCAATAACACAAATCACCAGCTATTTCAAACAAATAGTACATGTTCAAAAAACGAGAATTATTTTTTGTGATTCATTTAAATGTTGTTAGGCTATGAATAGTCACATAAAAGTAAAGGCAGTTAAAAGGCAGTCATTAATAATCCGTTTCAGTAGTTATGTTACATTTGGATGATTGAGACGATAAACAAGTAGCCTGAGACTTTATACAACTCGTATGGTACAGGTGGGCATTATTGCAGGCTGCGCCGCATGCATGCACAACCTTGTGCAAACAAGTTGTAAATTTTGAATACTGAGGATATAAGTGCATGATCTGAACACAAAATTATTCATGCACCAACTTCTAATGTTCCCTTATATTTATGTGGTGTGAAACTTGAACAAAGATTGCAGAATTTCTGGCAGAGATGTTAAGCACTGCTGAAAATCTCTGCGTTCCATCCAGATTAAGCCTCAAATCCAAACTCACAGAGTGGTTCTAATTGCATCAGCCTCAGCAATTCAGGTAAAGGGTCAAAGGACGACAAGCATTCCTGTCCAGCACATGATGTCCATGCACATGGCTCGGACAGACAGAAAACTCGAAACAAAAGCCAGAAATCTCACCTGTTCTCGATGGACCCAAAGCTTTCATCAGGAATCATGTTTGCAAATCCAAAATTAATCCCAGAGTGTAATCGCGTAACAACAGTCCGGTGGATTGACTATTCCCAAAATGCGTATAGTTTCTGCAGGCGTGCTTGCAGTGTTTGTTGTTGGCAACGTTGCAACACTCTTTATACCGAGGCTGAGAGGAGGGAGGCACCGAAACTACCCGAGGTCTGCAATTGGTTCAAAAGAAAACCAACGTGTCTCTTTGTCATGTGGGGTCGTGGGTTTATTTGTTTGGTTACATTAAGTGACGACTTTACAAAACATGAACATTTGCTTTGTCATTCTGACTTTGTGATGTGACACTGTGCATCCAAAACAAATGATTACAAATAAATAAATCAGACAAAGTGATCAACATAAAACCGCCGTTTGAAATATCAGATTAAATTGTGCAACCAAAACACCTCATCTTTTCATAACATCAAGTTTCCACGACTGAACACCAGTGATTATGAAATTATGACTGACATCTAGTGGCCGACTGAGGGAAGGAAAAGTCTATGTTACCTGAATTTTGTAAAAATAAAAGTCAGGAGTCAGCAGTCATGCATACAAAACAGCCACACATTGAACAGGTGTGACATTTGTACAAACAAAAAACGTACTTAACAAAGAAGAAAACCTTGGACAAATTGGGGAAATTGTATGAGTTCACCCGAAGAACAGGTAAAAGTATAAACATAGTCTAATAATGTTACAAGACATCTGAAACCCAAAGTTGATCTAACAATCACAATCTCACCTCAAAGTCCACTTTGTAATGCTTTCATCACTTTTCAGTTGATGTTGTAAAAGTTGAGTTTCAAAGTTTTTTTTTCTTATCTTGGGAAAAGCAGTTAACAAAATAATCTCACCCAATAGTACAGTCATTAGCACATCTGGAGCTTTTAATCATGTCACATGATCTTCCCTCCATCTAATGATGGACTAAGCTTTAACTGAGTATAACATTTGCCTGAAAGCATTCAACTATACAGAGGTTATGGATTCAATCACTGACATTTTTAGGGGTGGGAGGGTGAATTTAAACTTTCCACAGTGCTGTATCATTACAGTTTGAATTTCAAAGAACTTGATGTTCATTGTCTTCTCATACACCACTCTATCTGTATTGGTCAGGCTGATTATCCTCGTCTTGATCCTGAACAACCTGGTTCTCAAAAAAGCTGTCTGCATAGTGGAGCATCTGCTTCACAGCCATCAACAGCAGCACGTCAGTGTCCTGGTCCAGGTCCAGCTCCTCGCTGTAGTTCTTCACTGGCAGCACACAGGACAAAGGGATGCCGAGATACTCACTCAGCTCGCGGGCCTGAAAGGAAGTGAGACCAATGTACATGCATAGATTAAGTTACCAATGCCACAACAACACATTTTCACCTAATATTGTAAACAGCTATAAAAACGTTACCTTCTTCTGGATGTAAACGCTGCGATAAACATTCTTCAAGTCTTCTGCCACCAGCGGACAGGCCTCGTCTATTTTAGTCATCAGCAGAATCTGAGGAATTCCTATCAGGGACCAGACGTGAAAAAAAAAAAAAAACAGAATGATTGGATGAAGAGATAGAGAAAAAGACGAAGGTTTACCGACATGTTGGAGTAAATAATGATATTACAGCAGCAAAAAAAATCTAAGCTTCAGAAGAGAAAAAGTAGAAACAATGAGTACAAATAACTAATGTGTCAGACAGTGTCACAAAATGTCAGCAATTTTGCTATAAATAGATAATACATACATATTTGTAAAAATATGAAGCTACATGCTGTCAAATTTTGGAACCTTTCGGATAATAACATATTCTACAGCTAACCCAGTTGGTTGGTCTTTTTCCGAATGACAGCAAACTTGTCCAGCATATTTTGGGAGAGAAGAGAGACCTTGCAGGTGTCCACCACATAAACCACACAGTGAATGATGTCATTCAGAGTCACTTGCTTCTTATAGCCAGGAGCATCTGCCAGGAGAGGCAGTGATGTATTAAACTGTACGGGAAAAAAAGTATTGGTTATTCTCCAGTCAGGAGCCTTACACTGTTACCATTACAGCCATTGTATAAAGATATAGGTAAGTAGGTAGGAGGTTAAATAGGAGACCTGGTAGCGATCCTTCATGTGACCCCTGTAGATGTTGACTAAGTCGTCAATGTCCAATCCAGCATCAGCTTTTTCCTCCAGCCCCATTGTGTCACAGAGGATCAGAGGAAGAGCTGTACCACCTTTCCCTACCTTGATGGTGTAGGTGCGAAACTACAGAGGAGACATGAAATGTAATTTAATGGGACAGACTATGTAGGAAGAGCATGCAGGGTGAGTTTTGCAGGCAAATGACAAGCTGTCGAGGAATGCACAAGCTAACTCTTTCAAATGTTTCGTTTACATTTCCACTCTGGAGAAAATCCTTCTCCCCTGTGTTTTTTGCGGCAAACCTTGCACTTTAACCACCACATCTTAAACAGAACACAAATTTCCCCTTGAGAATATTAGCAGATTACCATAGAGTAAAACATTTGCCACTACCTGAGTGGTCACACTTGTCCCTGCTGTGCCAGTGATGGCCTGACAAGTCATGTTGCCTCGAAACTGTGAGTTGATGGAGTTGAAGAAGCTGGACTTGCCAGCCCCAACAGGGCCCACCAACAACACCCGAGCTTGTTGCACAGTTTTCATGTCAGGCCTATAGTTCTGGATGTCCTTCATCAATTTCTGCTTAATCCTAGAAGGAACATAAATTATGTGGGCTACATTTATTTGTTTCATTTTCAGAGGATTTGTTTGACAAAATGGTGGCTAATTAACGGTGCAATATGTAAGACTTAAGTCCCATCTTGAGTTGTCACTCATTCCGGCTCAGCAAATATGCCACAGATTTCTACATACTCAGCAGTCCACTGGGTCTTCCTCCAAGGTTTGGCCAGGAGATCTCCCAAACCTGCACCAAAAAAAAAAAGATTTATTTTAACATAAGGGCTTATTTTATTCAAACCTTCAAAATTCATTCATGTTACCTTCACAATTCCAAGTCAGTATTTGCATGTTTCATTTAGAATATTTTGTATTCTGCATTAAAAAAAAAATCTTTACCCTTGGAAAATACAGAATATTAATTGATTAGGTGTGAAATGTTTGCTTTGAAATTATAACATTTCTGAGATATATTTGTTATATAATACAGGGCTTTTTTTTTGTCACACACACCTTCAACTCGAAACACTTCAAACTCCGTCAGTGTCAAGTCGTTTCCATGCATTTCATCAGCCTGAAAGTTGAAGCGTGTCCCTGGATCTGACTGTAATTCAGGTGTGTTATCCTTCAAGAACACCAAAGCACCATAATCTGGACCAGTGCCTCTATCTGTGAAAGCATGCGCTCCACTGATACCTGCCACCTTCAGTGTTTTTTTCCCCTCAGCCATGCTGTAGAGAAAAGCCTCCTTATCAAAGACATTCTCATCGCTCTTGGTGTAGTCCATGGATGTGTAAGCGCCAAAGACAAACCCAGCGGCGTTGTATGCGACAATGACAGTGGGGCCTTGCTTATCACAGTGGTTGTGGAAAGCCTCTACAGTGAAACCATGGATGCCGGCTTTGTGCAGCAGGTGGAGTCTGACATGACCGAGGAGAGAGAGCAGCTTCTTCTCCTGATCTTTAGACAGGCTGGATGTAACTGCGGACATGATGGAAGGTAGAATGTCCAAACCTTTTCTTCCTGAAAAAAAAAAGCAAACTTCATAACGTCATTGGACATGTGAAACATCACATTTAATATAAAATCTCAGAAAATCACGTGCAAATGTCATGAGGTTTTATCCCTTGTTAAATTTCCAGTAATCACGTGACAAAATTGTATCATATTTTTAATTGTAGTTTGACACATAATATTTCAAGTCCAACTTCTTATTTCTGTAAACAGTTGTGTGTCTATTAAAATAATGTATTTAACACATTTAATTATCATCATTTTATAATGGGACTTTGCTGACAGTGAGTCCAATATTTGTCCTGCATTTGGTTTTTTTGTTCATCAACATTAAAGTATTATTTTTTTTTATTGTGATTTAACATACCCTGTTGTTCGTTAAATTGTTGTTTTTATGCCTCATCCTCAACACTTCCCACAGCCTACAGGATGCACATGTGAAACGTGATAAACAATTGCGTCACTGACGGAGTCAAATAGCCTGTACGTTGCTGCAATTCAACCAAAGGAACAAGACTGCAAATTCTTAATACGACATAAAGCGCAGCAACTGGTAACAGAGTAACGAGGGAGAAGAAGGAAGAGGACCGCGGATTACGGCGGTAGACCTCCAGCACCATAGACATAGGCTATATACATATGCCACGTATGTGTGGCCATTGTAATTGGACTCCTGGGTTAAACATCGTTGTAGTATAAAAGACTGTGCTCCTACACTCCTAGGACATAACTTATTGCTACGCCTCCCTACCGTTTTTGATATTGATTATTAAAACCAAATAGATCATCAAATCTGCTTAGCCTACAGCCTAATTGCCTGTGAAGTAACTTTTGTGAATTTTCTGTCGGCCTACATCGGCCTATAGCTAAACTGCAGCCATGTTTATTTATGTGCACGGGTTTTTATTGAAAAAAAAATCACAACTTAATTAGAATAGCTTATTTCTAAATCGAATGCAGAGGACGGGGTTAAATATTATCAAACTCACCCGCAGTAGAAAAAGTGTTGCAATAAAATGCGGCGGCTCGCTGCGGTCCAGTAGGCAAAGTGAAACAAAAGTGAAACTGCTTTACCGCTTCCTGGCATCCACCCGTTCCTGGCATCACCCTCGTGTGACACAAGCATAGCCGATGCAAATGAATAAAAAAACAACAACTTAAATGTAAGGACCACTGTCACCTGGAGACAACAGAACATGATCCTACATCAGAAATAACAAGACCACTTAAGCACAATTTTTCGGGGTCCTTGCATCAAGGTTTGAATTAGTCCAAAGTAATCAATTGTGGAACGGCAAATTCAAGTTACCCGTACTTAGTTTTTCCATTTTTATGTGACTAAAACTATGCAGGGGAAATGATCATTACCATATTTATTTCACCTACAGTCATTTATATATTGGAATTTGCATGTTCTCCCTGTGCTTTTGCGTGGGTTCTCTCCGGGTTCTCCGGCTTCCTCCCATCACCCAAAAACATGCACTTTCAGGTTGGTTGGCGGCCCGGTTCGTGGCAGCCTGTTTGCAGCAGCTCCCCCTCGGGATCCGTGGCTGCAGTTTCAAATCGTTATGGCACAGGACATCGTGCCATCACACTCCAGTCCATTAGGTGGCAGTAACGCACCTTGGAGTTGATGGCGTTAGTCTGCCAACCTCTAAGAAAAACTCTCGAAGAAGAAGAAGATCCCGCCTCTCTTTTCCGGCTGTGACAATGGCGCAACAAGCCGGTGAATACCGCAGGCGTGGCTACCTAGCTGAAAGGTATTCAGTCACATTTATGCATTACACTGACGCACCCAAGTGTTTTTTATTTATTATTATTTTAAGTGCAGACATCATATTTATGAAATAAATATGGTGATGATCATTTTCCCTGCATAGTTTTAGTCACATAAAAATGGAAAAAGTGGTCTTGTTATTTCTTCCTATTGAGATCATTTTTTATCGGCAGACCCTATTCGGTAACACTAATGAAATAATCTACTAATATGTCTGAAACATGCCGCTTTTAAGAGGGAGGGAGAAGTCCTGCCCACGAAGGTGAGATGGACACGGTTTAACTGCAGTGTGAAATCAGTATTGAACGAGAACGCTGCAGCCAGAAAAAGGCTGTCATTTAATCTAATTGTGCATCGTCAATGGACATCCACTAAAAGTGCTGGATTTAATACCGACAGGCTCTGATTTTTTTTTTTTTTTTTAATTCTGTATTGCTTGTTTATTATAACCTACATTTAGCTGTAAATTACCTCAATGTTTTTGTTTTTCAGACGTTGGACATTCAAAAGTCAGCAGAAAGATCAGTGGAGGCAAAGGAAGATCCAGGTTCCGGCACAGTGACCAGGACATATGCAGCCCGCGGTCCAGGGACCGTAAGTATTCATCAGAACACTTATGTCATTCTTGTTTGCAAGAGGAAATGTTTTTAAGTAATAACAGCATGAGATTGTGCATATTTTGAACATGTGGTTTTGTGTTTCAGTCACTCATTTCTACTTAAGAAAGGTTTAAAATTTAAAATTTAAAGGTTCATACATTGTGAACTGATGATGGGGTTTAACTTTTATTTTGTCCAATCTGCAAACTTAACAGATGTCCATTTTCGAAATGATTTTTTTTAATTTTTTTTTTTTTTATAATGAAACTAAATCCTAAAATGACATTTCATCTAAGAATATTTTAATGAAATTGTTTAAATAAAAACTAAAACACATCAATTAATGTATAACAAATAGAACTTGGGCAACTTGGTTTTGAACCACAGGGTTTAGTTGCTGAAGAAATTTGCATTTCCATGACACTTTTGAATGGTGATGCACATTCTTTATTCATACATTACTTCAGCCCAACAACCTGCACATTTTGACATTGTCACTGTAGGTACTTACAGACAACTACAGAGTGAAAGGTCCTCAGTGTTCATCCAAACACCACGCACTATCCCCACTCTCCCCACAGTGCTTCGCCCTCTTTTTTTTTTTCATGAATATCATGAATGAAACAACATACAGTTCATATTTTTATACATGCGGGACACATACACATAGTTACAATTCACTTGGCTATTGTGGGGTTCAAGTTTTACCCACAATTACAGATCTCTAGTTTGAGCCTCAAGTCTTAATAAATCATCCAAACTAGTGCCTTTTTGCAGAAAGTTGGCAGAAGTGAATTTTTGGGCTGTAATGCGTTTGCATACATTTTTTTTACATGTACATCATTTTCAGAAAGTGACACAAACAAGAAAAACAAAAGCTTAAGATAAAACAAATGTGCAAATCTATGAGGATTTTTAACAGTGCATTGATATCATTAAAAAATACCTTTCTGATTATTTTCTTTTAGAGATAGTGAATGAACATTTTTGTATATATTTGGAGGCGGCATTGAGACGCAGGGGAAAATGGACTGTTCTGTCTTTGTCATCTCATGCTTTGGTATTGAGGAAACTCTGTATGCCACATGACTTAAAGGCAAAACGGCAACCGACATCATTAGCATTAAAGTTATGACTTGTATAGAGCTCACCATAAGACATCCAATCATCAATACCAAGACCCATGATGGAAGGATATAAGAAGGAAAACAATGGAGAGACAGGTCTGAAGAGGTTAAAATGTATTACATAGGTTTCTAGAAACTGTAGGAGATATCAGTTTAGTTTAGTGCAAATTACAAGAAAATTTAAGTCGTTGTATATTCCCAGGAGAGTTTCTTTGAAGCATCTGCTCCATTTGAATATTCATTCATTATTTGATTATTATTGAAAAAATAAAAGTGTAAATTTTCTGCTTGTATGGAGACAGACATGATTTTTTTTTAACATGTCCAAGATATGGAAACACAACAATTGAACATCTTGTATTTTCCCAAAACTTATCCCAAATGACTTAGTTTATTCTAGGAAACTGAAACGCAATAAATGGGAAAACATTTTAAGAAATTATTTGGAAATGACTGTCCTGTGAAATTGCTTTCTGCAGTCCATTTATTTACAGCACTTGTGCCTTGGGATTTTTGATGACTTCCATTTCCAGCAAGTACAATCTGATTTTCAATGTATTCTTATTTACAGCTCCAACGACCACTCACAAAGTATCTTTCTACAACATACTGTATGATTACATCCACAATCAAAATAAACATCAATTTCAAATGATTTCGATTGCGAGTGAACATCTATTTGTACAAAAGCATCTGCGCTCTAGTACATGATTAGCATGATTATAAGCACTTGTAATGAAATACAATTGCAGGACCACTCCTAATAACACGATTGCTGTAATGCTGTTAAATTTAATCTGGCACTCCAATCTATGTTGACAGATTTCTCTTTGCACACTCCGTTTCAGTAATCTCAGATTTAGCGATTATCATTTGCCACTAGCAGACAGACTGTCCCACAGTATTTCTGAGAGTCTGTTTGCTCAGCATAGATCTTGTGGTCGACACTGAAGCCACAACGGCACAATACTTTTTAAAGCAGGTACAACACACGGCACAGCCCACCTCATGTCTGCTAATAGTGCTCACAACAAACACCTGACCACACACTGTGAATGTAATTTCTTTAAAGATACAATGTAGGATTCTTATTACAATGAAGACATTCACTGTATTGATCAGACAAATCTAATTTAGAAAATAAAATAGAATGCAAACAAAGCTTTCATAAAGTTTGCACACTGTTGTCCTGGAAATCAGAGTATTTTGATTTGTTTCATAACTTTTAAGTGAGTGGATAAGTGTTGCAGCAAAATTGGTCCAAGAACATAGTACAGCACTACTGTCACGCTTCAGTGCTTTGAGAAAAAACACAAGCCCACACATCGTGCCTTTAACACCAAGTGTACTATTTTATGTAATCTACAGCATCAGTTTTAATGTAAATCTACGTGTTTGCAGGCCGACATGCGTCTCTTGCAGCCAGTGCGATCGCCTCTCCTGTTTTGCACAGGGTCATGGGTCAAAAATATCATGCAGTACTCCCCTAAGAGGACGTGTGTTCTCCTTGGGAGAGGAGAAATAAGGGCCTTTTGGTGCAAAAAAAAAAAAAAAAAAGCCCAAAAGGACGTGATAAACCATTAAGGGTGAACGTCCCATATTATCCACCCAGATGTGTTAGTGCAGAAAGGCGCTGCACATTTCCCCATAATCGCTGTTTCTCAATCTCTGCTTCTGTCAATCCTTCAATTCTCACTTGTTCTCTCTCACATAAACAGTTTCATCATATTCACCCTCAGACTCGCGGGCTGCATCTCCAAGTCTGCCTCAGAACTCTATCTTGCAGGCAGGAAAGGTCTCGTCCTGCATGGCGACAGTGCTGTTGGATCCCAGGACGGTGATGCCGAGCTCCTTCTGTCTGTCCAGGGTCTGCTGGTACCATTCCTGCATCGACACCGACTCAAAGGTAGGAATCACTGTCACCTGGAGACACACAAAAGAACATGTGACCTACAGTCATTTGTTGATATCCATGGCAGCAGTTTCTAAGTCGTCATGTTGGGATTTGACAGATGTTTTCAGCATCTAGAAGAAATCAGACGAGTGCTGCAGAAGTCTCTGTGGAGCTAACTGCTGTGTAAGACAACAACTAACACTGTGTATGAATCTAACGTTGTGTTTTTCTACCTGCATAGTGTCAGGCCAGGACATCTTGCCATCCAGCAGAGCGTCCAGCGTTTGCCTCAGCAGCTCCTCCCGCTCCGGACAGTCGCCGCTGATTATATAGCACGAAGATCGAACGCACCTAAAAAAGTCCGTACTGACTGTAGGAGAGGAGGCTCCAGAGGGAATGTAGGCCAGGTCCACATACACACTGATTTCACCAACAGACTTGGAGCCTGTGACCGAAGGGAGAGGAGAAACTATTTGTAACACTGCTGATAGATCGCTAATAAAGTACACAGATGGTTAAAGGGTAAGAGAAAGATTCATGGAAGTCCATTTTTTTATATTTCACGTTTCACACCTCATACCTGTGTTGGGTGGGGATTTTGCTGATGCTGAGCGAGCGCCGGAGGAAGGCGTACGAGTAGAAGAAGCGTTCCCCTTTGTGACTCCACTTTGGGTCCCTGTCCTGCTTTTCCCTGAGCCTGATTTTTGAGGGCCCTCAATAGCCTGGTGATGAAAAGTGAAATAGTTTACATGGTTCAGAGTTTGATTTTACTCGTGTGGGTGCCTTACAGTGGATTGGGAAAATGTTAGTATACCAATCTTTAATATAATAACAGTCACAAACAGATGTAGCCTAAACACACAGGACTTTAGCTCATATGCATCTATGCTAATGTGACAAACTCACCCCTGGTACTTTTTTCCCTCGGGTGCCAGTGGCTTTTGCTCTCTTCCCATGAGCATCGGAGTCGGACTGAGGAACGGGCATAGAGGTGTCAGGATGTGGAGGCAGGGGCGGACTGTCCCTTAGAGGGGCTGGAAGAGGATCCGGGGGCAGAGCCTGACTGGGGTGGAGGTCATGCGGGGAGTTGGATGTCTCACTACACGACTCATCTTCATCCGAGTCCAGAGCTCCATCTGCTGTGGTGGACGGGCAGTCCTCTGTGCAGACGGGGGCATTCGATTCACTGGGTGACGTGTCCCTGGGGTTGTTATTGTTGCCGTGATGATGTGGCGTGAAGGCTCCTCTGGAGGCTTCGCTGGCCCCTGAGCCGGAGTCAGGCGCTTTGAAGTGCTTGAACTCACACGGAGAAACCAGGCATAGGTCCACGTCATGAGCTGACGCCTCAAAATGAAGTGTGTTGGGAGCCACAGGTCGCCCCATCTCTGAACCCTGACCTAAAGATCTCGGTGGCTTCTTCATGGATAAAGACACAAAATGACCTCCGTTGGACTGGGATTGGTGAAGGGTGTCCTCTCCCTCTCGCTGGCTCACACTGGTTGGTCCCTGCTCAAAGGACATGGACAGTGATTCATCTACTTCTGTTGACTGAGGCGAGCTCACCTCTGCTGGCATGGAGTGTGTAGTGGTAGTGGTGGCCACAGAGGGAGAGAGGTCTGAAGATCCCTCTTTTAATGGACCCAAAGAGAGGAAACTTAGATGCTTCTCTCGGGGGTTTGTGTGACACTCTGAAGCGCTTTTGGGCTGCCCCTCGCTTTGCCTGGATGACCCATTTGTCTGGTTGACATCAGCTGAATCTAAGTCACTCATCCCGGCCTGCAGCCTGTTTAGAGTGGCCCTGTTGCACCACACATCATCTGGGGACAGACAGTAAGGAGTGTGGCCTGCGCTGTTGGGCCGTGAGTCGGGGGAGGCTGTCTCTACAGTCTCTGCAGTCTCCTCGTCGAGGCTGTTTGGGGCCCGGTTCTCTGGAGAGGATCGCGAGGGAGGGCTGTGTCTCAAAGCCCCGTCCAGAAGAGTGTACTCCGTTGGGGTTAAGTCAAGCTGGACTGCGCTCTCGTCCTTTGGCGTCTTGTTCAGCGGAGATGGAAATCCTACAACTTTTTCAGGTTTGGTAGCATTTCCAGACTGATCCACACCACTGATCTCACAAGACCCAGGCATATGTTGCACTCTGTTATCACCACTCTGTATTCCCATTATCTTTAGACCACCTGCAGCTTCCTCCGCTGATCTTTCAGTGGCTTCTTTACATGTCTCTTTGCTCAGGCCTTCGAGATGCTTTTCATCTCCAAACTTGCTGCTTTTCTGCTTTTCTTTATCTGCTATTTCTACCTCCACCTCTTCAAGTTCAGTTTCCTCCCGGAGCCTGAGAAAATCAGCTGTCATATCCTCAGGGGTAGACGTTTTGGAGCCACAGGGGTTCTCCTCCAACTCCTTTTCCATTTTTTGATCCTGCTGCTTGGTAACAGGGCTCTCTGGCTCTGGGATTTTTGACTCAGCCCCAGTGTCGGGTTTTGTTGTATTCTTATTTGGTAATTCAGCGTTTACATTTACCTTCTTGCCGGCATTTGCTGCCTTTCCTGAAGGCTTTCTTGTTTTCTTCTCTCCTATTTTGGAGTCATTTTTAGCTTCCTTTTTGAGCTTTGTTTTATTTTCATTCTTTGGTTTGGACGCGACACCATTCTTTTTCCCCTGATCGTTCTTTGGAACACCGTTCTCCTCTTTGTTTCCAGTCTTCTCCTCTTTTTTCCCATCCTTCCCTCCTCCTTTTTTGGAGGTATTCTTCTCTGACAATGCCGCCTTATGCTTTATGCCTGTCTCTTTGATTTTGGTTTTATCAGTATCTCGTGTACCAACTCCATTTAATGCTTTTCCTTTTTCCTTCAGCGATACATCCTTACCCTCCTCTCTAACTCCGCGCTCTTTCCCGTATTTGGGTGTTCCCTCCTTCCCTTGGGATTTGCAACTGTCCTGGCTCTCTGTCCTCTTGGCCTTTTTGTCCTCCCCCAGCCTTTCGAGGTCTCCAGTGGTCACCGTGGGTTTCTGGAGGAAGGCCAGCCCCTTCAGCTTCTCCAGCCCCTGCAGCAGCTTCACCTGTGGGGTAATGCCAGGGAACAGCACCCTGACAACCTTCTCTTGAGGGCATGCCGGATGCCACACAAGCAGGGCAGACACCGAGGCCAAAGCAGTGAGAGGGAGAGTTTGGGACTTTGATGCTGATGACACTCCATCAGGCCAGTTTTGCATGAAAGTCTGGTACTCCTGGCTGTTCTTGCCTGGACTGAGAATGTATAAATCCAACTGTCCCACTCCCATCTTTTGGAACAGCGTTAGTGACTCAATGGGGACTCCCTGTGGTCGAAACAGTGGTTGTGGCCTGATGTCTAACTTCTTTAACAACTGTAGGGTTACGGTTGCCTGCTGTGTGCTCTTCAGTACATTATCCACGCCTGAAAGGAGAAGAATTGTAATTAATATTGGCAGTTTTTGCAGTGACAAGTCCAGGTGGGATTCCTCCCTCCGGAAGGTGGTTGGATTACACGCAACTCATTAGTTAGGGCAAAACAAAAAAAAACAAATCGGTGCCAATGATATTGGATACATCTATGTCATTAACAAGAGGGATGCTAGCCCATATTCTCTGTCCAACTGGCAAGTGGCAAGCCATCGTGACGTCACCCATTGGTTTGTGAATTGCTGTTTTGAAGCCATGAGTCTGGCATTTTGGCCGTCGCCATCTTGGCTTTTTGGTGCTGGTAGTGATCATATTTGAACGAGCTGGGGAGAAGCGAGGGAAGGAACAGACTGAGAACCTAAGGCCACTATAACCACCAACCTTGACAGAAAACCTGACTGCAACCCAGGCATGCCAATTATGGATTTACTTTTAGAAGAACATCATGATGAGTAGTGGAAAACACTCAAACTTTGTATGAGATAAGTTGATGGTTTTTGAATGGGAGTCTATTGGAGCTGGAGTTTTTTTTGGAGCCAGCCTTTATTAGCCTTCAGTTGTATTGCACTCTAAAGCATTATTGCATTGGCTTCACTTCTCAGATCCACAAGCCCTATACATTTTTATGATCCATGGTTTTAACGCATCACTCACACTGCTG
This sequence comes from Embiotoca jacksoni, assembly GCF_022577435.1. Taxonomy (NCBI): domain Eukaryota; kingdom Metazoa; phylum Chordata; class Actinopteri; family Embiotocidae; genus Embiotoca; species Embiotoca jacksoni. The sequence continues at coordinate 9,340,774 of NW_027185318.1, read as the reverse complement.
CTGTTCCACCTGCAACCTGCTGGGGGTGTTAAAGAACACAACTCCAAGCTCTGGAGAGATGAGCCTCTTGGATAAGTCATCTGTGCAAAAATAAAGAATACAAAGACCCACAATTTGAAATATGTATTTGGAAAAAAGAATATTTCCCCTTTATTTCCGAAAATAACTTTATTATTTTACCTTTGACATCAATGCTTAGCTCCTGCTCGGCCACTTTCCTCTCCAGAAGGGAGATGACACCAGGGAGGTTCTCCGTCCCGATGTGCGTCAACAAAACTGCATCAACTCGGTCGAGGTGGCGAACCAGCTTCCAGAAACAGGCCTGAGAGTCTGAGCCTCCGTCCACCAGCATCGTAAAGCCGTTCACAGCAAAGAAGGCGCACTCACCGCGGCCGGCAGGGAACACATAGCAGCAGGGACGGGACAGCTTGAGGAAACCTACAGTGATGGGAGGAGGCAGCAGGTCGAAAGGGGAAGGAGGGCAAATAGTACCGGTGACAAGGGACGAGAATTCCCCCAGAGCCTCCATGGCAGGCAGCACCTCTGGGGGATTAATGTGGAGCGTGAAAGGACCCTGCAGGGGCTGGTTCTCCAAGAGAATCTCCCTCCACTGGCCAATGTTGGGGCAGCTGAGCGTCAGGTTGATCTTAGAGGAGGTAAGTGAGGAGGCAGAGCTCTCCTGATCTAGGAACTGAAGACAGAGATAAATACACAGATTTTATTTTCTTAAAGCAGAAGTTCATCCTCTGAGTTTAGCAATAAAACAAACTTTAACTGAAACAATTTGTCAATTTATCAAAGATTTTTGCCGATTATTAAAACCAAATAGTTCAAGCCAAATTGCCAGACATTTTATTAGTCATCATTTCACAATTATGAGAATTTTTCTTTTAAATATGCAATTGTAAATTAAACAGATTTGAGTTTTGACTGTTAAACGAGCAAAAAAAAAAGATTGTACAAATCGATATAATAATCGGTTTTGTTGCAATCTTGGTTCTGTCACAGTGTCTAAATATCTAAATTTCTAACTGTTTGTGCAGTAAGCGTATTTACATTTACATTTTCTACCAAAATTTAAAAATCTGAACATTTACATGCGATGTAATAACAGTCGTACCTGCTCTGTCAGTATTTGTTTCAGTTGGTGTGGTGAGAAAAGCCCTCTGTGAAACAGCAGGTCTCCGCTTTCCTCCACACTCAGACCAGCCAAGATCAACAGCTTATGAGCCGATTCCCTGGACAGCAGAGCGAACACCTAACCGGGGCACAGATGTACCAATCAGCCTCAGGTTTGTCACGATTCAAACTTTAACACGGCAGCAGTAGAGAAATTTTAAATGTGAAAGAGTTGCCTAGTACACATGAAACGTTGAAGCTTTTTGAGCTGAGAAAGTAACCGATTTAATTCTCTTTGAATTTTGGACAAACAAAAGAAGCTTAGCCTGAGGAAAATTGTGATGGGGACATTTGATTATTTTGTGAGAAAATTGGCAGATTGAACAATAAAAACACGGTAGTTTCAGCCCTTGTTATAATTATATGTAAAGTCTTGTATTGTATATATTTTGTTTGAAACTATCTGTAGCCATATGAAAATCATAATTCTCTATCAAATTTCTGCTTGAACTGCTTTAAAATGGGAAGGAATAAATCAATAATTCCTAATTGAGGTTCAGCTCTGTTTAAAAGACTTTGGAAACTTTATATTTTAGTTTAAAATTATCCTTAAAAAAAAAAAACTAAAAAAATAACACCTCGAGCAACTGCCTATTCAGGATATTCCTTCTCACCTCTGAATGAACCTGTTCCTGAGATGGACTGATCAGCACCTGAGTGTCCAACACTCTGGTACTGTGGCGCAGACACTTCTGCCCTGAAGAGGCAATAGATGGGAAGAGAAGGACACACAGACAGACAGACAGACAGACAGAAACAAACAAGAGAAGAGGGAAGTCAAAGCTGAGGGAAACAAGCCAACAGATCCGAGCAGCGAGCGAGGAGCCAGAAGCAAATAGGAAGGGAGCTCAAAGAAGTCCAAGAGAAAGGGAACTGGGCTAACCACTCGGGTGATTGACTCACTCAACCCCGCTCCCCCTTCCCACCAAAAAAAAAAAAAGGGAAGGAAGAAGAGTGGAACAGCTGAGTCAGATGGACTGTCTGAGGATGAGATGCCAAGTTTACTCAATCTGCAATGGAAGTCCAGTCTGAGCGGAACTCGGAAGAACATCTAAGGATACAGACGCAAACACAGCCAACTGGAACATAACGACCCAAATATGAACAAAAGTTTCATTGTCTTTGTCTAAAAAAAAGTGAAACAAAACCAATCTCTATTCCGTACAAGCAATTTCACTGAATTACATCTTTCTCATTTTTATGCTCGCCAGTTCGGTCTTGTGATACAATGACATGCACATTTTGAAATGTGAACGTTGTGATTCATCATGTAAACAACTTACTCCTTTTTTTTTGCCGACGTGATCGTTTGTGAGCTTCGGAGTTGCTGTTTGGTGACTTTAGTTTCCTTTGAACAAAGCTAAGACGGCAGTTTTCCCTTGTTTTTAGTCTGAATGCTAAGCTAAGCTAACAAGCTGCAGGTTTCAGCTACAGATTAAGTGGGAAGGCCTGTGAGTGACATTAATCTTTTCTTGTAACGTTTGGCAATAAATGCATTACCCAAAATGCGTCGCCTAGATAGAGCACCCACTCTCTTACAAAATGTCAAATCCTTTGACACTCAAAATAACACGCACGGTCTTATTAGAACAGCTTTTACAGCAGTATTTACCACGCAGAGTACAGGCAACCTTTCTGGGTGCCATTTTGTCCTCCTCAGAAAGAGAAATGTTTGTTCTTGTCTGTGTTCGTCACTTCACCTCACAGCTCAGCTGGAACACAACTGTCTGACACTGATGTTTGTCTGCCTTTAGCCATTTTCCCAGTGCTCTGTTGTCCTTGGCTCTGCATACTAAATGTTGGCACACACAGACACACAGCGAGAAAGCGATAGAGAGGGGTGGCACGGCTTGGTTGCAAGGTTTCTATTGTTTTCTGTCCTCGGGGCCCACCCATGTTTAACAATCGCCTGACTGCTCCTCCACTTTCCTTCCTTCCTTCCTTCCTTCCTTCCTTCCTCAGTGATCCTAGGCCGGCTCAGTTGGTGTGTTACCGTGGAGATGGGGGGGCTTTCTGTGAAGTCGAAGATTTAGATTTTAACTTCAATTTACGCAAAGTATCTTACCTGCACCCTTGAAAGATGCTGTGTGATGAGAGAGGAATTCTTGGAGATAGAGGTTCAGGTTACAGGATTTTAAGTCCACGTCCCATGACCGAATACCTAATGACATAAATATATTATCAAAAGGTGCACTGTTATAAACAATCAACACATATTGTTCAAATATTCACAAATCAAAAAAGTATGAAGGTTATAGAATGCAAATGTGATAATTGATGGTAATACTCATTTTAAACATAATGCATTTGACTAAAACACTGAAAACCTTTACCCAACTCTGCCCTTTACATTTCCTTTAATGCAAAGTTTTCACACCGGTATGTCACGTCACCCGTTTCACACATATGGCTGGTATTATACTGTAGCCTTTCTACATCCAAGTAATCACCTGCAAACAGTCTGTTACCTGTATCCAGCTGTTTACACACATGATAATAAGACAATATGTATAAGACAATTACACTAAATCTGTCTCCTTGGTCTGGGAAATTAAATCAGGCATTTTTCAGTATTTACTGGCCTTTTATGAAAAAAAAAACATGAAAAACAGAAGTATTGATCTATCAATAATGATAATAATCGTTAGATGGAGGCCTACATGGGATGCACCTTCAAAAAGCAGAAAACAGGGCTGTTTTTCTTGGCTCATGAAAAGTTGATGACATTTTGGAGCCATGCAGAAGGTAATAAAATGTTAATTGGCCCAGTTAGCTATAGAGAGAAATGCATTTCTTTCTTTCTCGGCTATCTGTCATTTGATCTGTTTTACAGACATTTTATGCACTACAGTTCTTTCCTTTTGCACATAACAGCAGTAACACACAGACTGCAATGGATCATCATGTACTGTCTGCCTACAGTAGGCTATCTCTGTATCCACAGTTGCCGTAAAGCACAAAGGTTCATGAAACATCGTTTACAAGTAGCTATGTGTTGATTGAATATTCTACCTGCAACATTTCCTCAAAGGCTTGATCCTTAAATAACGACAAAACTGAGGCGAAAGGCAAACCACCCGCTCCTGCTTTTAATTATAATGTGGCCCGAGGGGTGAGGTGATGCTGATGGTGGAGTATCGCCAGATGACGCATCCTCGGTCAGTAGGGTGGATAGAATTACATAAACTGCAATGTGGTCTGGGGTTTCATCCCCAGTGTTGATTTAGGCGACGAGAACTTGCAGGGATTATAATTTTTTTTTTTTTTTTTTTTTTTTTTTTTTTTTATCCGTATAGAGAGAAGCAAAATGGCACACAGTGGCTGTAAGAAGCGGCACCAGATGAACCTACCTCGTTCAATCTCCCTGCTGATGTGTTCAGTCTGTCTGAGGCGAGCCGTCCGTCCGATAATGATGAGCAGGGAGTATTTGTGGAGGCAGAAGTCGGGGTTTGCGGTCGCAGCGCGCCGCGGCTCCTCCTGGACCTCCCTCTCCAGCACCCGGCTGGACGCCATGTTGGAAACTCGCACTTGGATATGATGTCATTGAAAAATCCTGACAGCGCCTTTTATTACAGGGAGATGACAGCTGGTCTGCTGGAATGCAGCCGTGCATCAGTGAATGTGTAGGATGAGGCTGAATTATTGATGGAACCTGGCAAAAAGATCTATTTTTTATTATTATTTTTCGTTGTTCTAGGGTAGCAGTTTAATCTTAAATTAATTACCAACAAGTGATATGAAAATTAAAATCAGCAGCTCATCGGCCACTAGGTGATGTGTGATGTATATTTTATGATACTGCACAACATATTAAATATCCCCCCCACCCTTTTGTAACGATGGTGCAGCGGACGCGCACAACATAATTTTAAAGTTTATTGAACTTTTCATCTTACAAATATATTTAGAAACCTTTATCTTTTCCACAAACAAACATATTAAAACGGCATTAATGACAAAAACTACATTCAAAATGTATTTCACATAATGGCACGATCCCACACATATTACTCCCCCTGTGACACGATTATAAACAAGGACGGACAAAAAAACAGATGCACACTTTGTAACTATTCAGAACAGTTCAGGTTTATAAACGAAAAACTTCACGTTTTACATCGCCTTTTATTTGTTATCACAAAGAGAATGACAACAGTAGCAGGTCTCCCTGTCATATCTCACATTCATCATTTTTATCACTCCAAACACCTAAACTTTTATGTCATTTCTCTTTCTTTTTTTTTCTCCTTCACAAACATTTGAGAACATAGAAGTTACAGGAAGTCCCTCGAGGACAGCTGCACAGCGTGCCAATACGCGCTCCTTTACGCACGGCGCACGGCTCTCCTGCATCACACTGAAACGATAACGTAAATTATTAAACTGCGAGCTCATATGGGGAAATTTACCACATTAATGTAGACCTAAGCATCAGTCTGAACTGGAATACGTATGTGTGTGGGTTTCACAAAAGACACATCTCTAAAAACCCTCTGCATTTTTATGATTATTCGCAAATAGATAACAACCTCCTTGTTGATTTAGTAACCAATTAGCTGTTCTGAAATGTAACCAAACACGTTTATGTGGTGTTTTAAGAGTTCTAATTGTGTTTACTCACCGAGGGCAACCAGCCGAGCTTTTTTTCTAAGGGCATCTCTTTGCTTCTCAGCTTCTCCAAAACTTCTTGCAGCGCGTCAATCTGCACAGGAAATAAATGCCGAAACGTTAATTGAGTACAAAACAAAGTCCAACTGTGTGGTTGAGGTTTGTGGTATAAAATAATTTGGAAGAATATGCATTTTCCAGATAATCAAAGCACCAGTGTCCTTAGTTATTCCACATGACACGTTTTACCCTCCTCGCCCCCACAAAATCTCTCACCAGGTCTTTCTCTTGTTGGGTTTTCAGGGGGAAATCCAACGAGCGCGTCTCCAGCGAGGAGTCCTCTGCACGAGCGAGCCACAGGTAGGCGCAGCAGCAGGTGACCGCGAGGAGGAGAGTCCGTGCGCTGACCATGGTTCTGAAACACAAAAAAGGGGGAGTCCTTCTCTTCGGCGGGTGGAGAAAAGAGGGAAGTAAGTAAAAGCTTCCTTGACGCGCAGCCAGTTGGAGGTCTCCTGTCCAGAAAAGCTCTTTTTATAGGCGCTTTTCAGATGCTGCTGACATCAGCCAGCCTCTGAAATATTCATTGAAACTTTGACATGGGTGACATGGGTGACACTGCTCAGCACCTCTGTATCTTTAACAGGAAGGGGACCTGACCGGATTAAATAAAAAAAAATGGTTAAAGGTGGAATTGCAATTGAGAAAACATATTTGTGAGAGTAATCTAAAGGCTTAATAGAAATCACACTCCTTCCCCCCGACACTTTTATGTCTTCCAATCTGTGTCTGTTGTGACACAAATCCCTTTGCAATGAGCTTTTTTCCCCCCCTAATTTTTTTTATCTAATGTGTGCACATTGATCCTGTTCAGTTAAACGTGTATCTGACTCAATGATGAGTCATTTTGATGTGTCACATTCATAGCGAGACCTCGCCTCATACACAAAAGCTCTCCTGAACAAAACTGTATCTGAATCTGGAGCTCTCAAATCCAAATGACAAAGACATTGCACAGTTATCTAAAACCTAAAGTCATGCTCTCTTCTACTTCTTGTTGATGGATTTATCATGTCAACATTTCTGTTTTTTTTTTTTCTACTATTCTGCCCATCATCTTATGTCACCACTGTTCAATAAAGCTGAAATCTAACCTCAGGTTAACCCACCAACACAATCTTTGATCAAAATCCAATTTCCCTTTGTAGGAATAACCTTACCGCCCTCCTCCACCCCCTCCAAGGAAATGTATGTGCATGGCTGACAGGCTTGTGTTTATACACCAAACCATGTCAGAGAGCCCACATCACTGACAAATCCCATCGACCCTGAGAAGCCATTCATCCACCACGCCGGCCATGATATCCTCTTCCATCCCCTGAAAAAGAGAGATGGAATCAGACAGCAACTAAGGGCAGTGGTCAAAGCTTATGACTCGCTCAGGTTGAATTCATCTAATGGAAAAATACAATTTCAAGGTCTATTTTTATCAGTGTTTATGTGTGTATAAACAAAAACTAAATATTTCAACATAAACTTTCAGATTTATAGATATTCTGAAATGCGGACTGTATGAGTCAATGTGCCTTTTACGTACATTATATGACACTGGCATGACATGTCATTTTACATCTGATTGACTGATCACTCCTTCATGGATTTGTAACAAGGTCTTAAAAAAAGACTCCCACTTGGCTTGGAACAGCACCAAGTATCTTGGTGATCGTGCCACAGTTCCTCTTTCACTGTGTAATCCCAGTCTGACGCCATGATATTCAAATCAGGGCTCTTTGGGGGCCATACCAACTGTTACATCCCTCCTTGTTCTTCTTCCTGCTGAAGATAGTTTTGTATGTCTGTTCTTTATGCTGCAGAATGAATTTAGGACCATAGTATATAACAATCTATACATCTAAAAAAAAAAAAGAAGAGAGAATTAAAGGTTAGAAGAACAAAGATGAGTAAATCACACAACGTGACATTACAGCAGCACAATAAAAAGCAAAACAGGTAGTGGCATTACAAACCCAAGTCGTGTACATGACTCGCACACAAAAACATTTGGAAAAAAAGAGGGTCTTCCAATGCAACTTAAAACACACCAGGGAGTTTGCTTATGCAAGTTCCATGCAGAGACATTTCCACAGACTAGGAACCAGGACGACGAACACATTTATTTGAGTGAGGTACAACTAACAGAACTCAGAGGTTTTGAGGATCTTGCTTTATTTCACCTCACTCAGTTTTATGTGTATGTATGAATTCGATACTAATTACTTATGCATTGTCACTTTTGTCCGATTTGTATTTATGAAATTAGATCACTGTCGTACTTTTTTGTATGGTCACACTCACATTGGTGACTGCTAATGGAGATCTAAATAACAAAACGAGTCCCCACCAGTGTGACCCCCTCTCCCCCCCCCCCTCCAACACACACACACACACCTTTATCTTATTCATAGAATATAATTCAAATAATCTATTTATCTGTCCTATAAATTTACACAGCAGCTCACCTGGAGGTCCTTTCACAATGCTGCATTTAAACTTGCTAAAGGAGAGATTCACACATAATAGTACATATTAATGAAATAGTATCTGTTAAGTAAGTCATTTTTATTTTAATTAAGCTTCTTGTTTTCTGTCTTCATTTAGTTGCGTTTTATAGCCTACATATTCCCCTGACAGGGGTTTGTTCTTCTCAAACATCCCATAAAGCTTTCATGAAACCGTTCACTGTTGTTTTTTTGGTACTCATTTCTACCGCGCGGGGGCAGCACCGCAAATTGAACGAGCGGAAACGGATTAAAGAAGCAACCGGAAGTTTACAAGTGCAGCTCTTCTGGCAGTGTTGAGAATTAGCTCTTGTTCGGTTGTTTTCAAGGATTCTTTCTCCACGACGGACTTCTAGCAAAAGCAACAATGTCCGAAAGAAAAGTGCTGAATGTAAGTATCTGAACACCAAGGGTGTGCTTCATTTTGGTGCGATTTAAAATTGTAAGCCATGACGGAACCAAGTAGGCTAACGTTAGCAACGTAGCTGGCTGAGTGACGTGTTTTCATTGTATTTACCAGCTTTTATTTAATATTTAACAGGTAGCTTTGTTTTAAGTGCTCATACCGAACATGCAAAACGTATTATCTGGTAGCTTTAAAGCATACAAATCAAACTTTTATTATTTGATTTACTTTAGTTGAGGCTGTCCAGCAGCTAACTCACTTTTTTTTTTGTTTTGTTTTGTTTTGTTTTGTTTTGTTGTTTTTTTTTGCTCTCCACAGAAATACTACCCTCCGGATTTCGATCCATCCAAAATCCCAAAGCTTAAACTCCCCAAAGATCGTCAGTATGTGGTCAGATTGATGGCGCCATTCAACATGAGGTATGCGTGTCAGCATCCATGTTTGTCTAATGCTTCTCAAGTTCAACTTCCGTTTGGTGCCATTCACCAGTAGCTCGCATGCTTAGTTACATTTTAGTATTAAATAGTAACTCGGTGAAGGGGACAGTTTTAAACAGGAGAATCTGTGACTCTCGATCTCTTGGGGGAAAATGTGCATTCACTGAGGTGGTTCATCCTTTCACTCCGTAATCAGTGTTTCTCCCAAAAAGCAGGTATTAGAATAGGAAGTGAACTGGATGATGTAAATCTTTTATTATTATAATTGCCCCCACCCCCCATACTCGTGGGATAGTCACCAAGTTTCTAACCTGTAAACATGTCACCCCAAATGTTCCATGTTTTGGACGAGTAAGTTTAATTTTTGAGGCCAATACAACACATGACACAGACATAAAAGACATTATTCTTTATGTGCTCTTTATGTATTTAATATTTCCCTCAATAATACTGACATGGGTGAGGTGCTAGTATCATCAGCATGACCTGTCTGTTAATTTGCAGGTGTAAAACGTGTGGCGAGTACATCTACAAGGGGAAGAAGTTCAATGCTCGCAAAGAGACGGTTCAGAATGAGCTCTACATGGGACTCCCGATCTTCCGTTTCTACATCAAATGTACTCGGTGTCTTGCTGAAATTACATTTAAGGTGAGAGTTAATGCTCCGATTGTCACAGAGTTGTGACAAGCTAAAGTTGTGTTTATGTTGTTTTATTGAAGACGCGTTTATGATATTATTCATGAAAACAATGTCTCACGCTTAAATGTATCATGTTGAGATTATAGACTGACCCAGAGAACACAGACTACGCCATGGAGCATGGTGCAACACGAAACTTCCAGGCAGAGAAACTTGTTGAGGACGAGGAGAAGAGAATCCAGCAGGAGAGGGAAGAAGAGGAACTGAACAACCCCATGAAGGTCAGTGTTTAAGAGACAGCCACTGTTTTTACTTTAATTTACACTTGGAATGAGGATCTGATGGTCACCAAATCCTTGACCAGGTGTTGGAGAACCGCACAAAAGATTCCAAGCTGGAGATGGAGGTTCTGGAGAACCTCCAGGAGCTGAAGGAGCTGAACCAGAGGCAGGCCCAGGTGGACTTTGAGGGAATGATCGACCGATACAGAGACATCGAGAAGAGAGAGAAGGAACGGGAGAAAGAAGAGGATGAGCGTGAAACAAAGTGAGTGAGGAAAGTTCACACAGAAAAATGGACAGTGAAATGCGTACGGAAACATAAAATATGTTATTTATTAGAATCAACACTTACTGTAAAAAAAAGTATCTGATGCATTAAGTTGAATATGTTTTATTTTTCATGTGTACTCTTCTGATAATCTTCGTGCCCACTGCAATAAGACTGTACAATAACTCACCTCTGGCAAAATCCATCACAGTACAATAACACTGCTGACTGTGTTTCTTGGTTTGTTTGTATATTATATATATAGATATATACTGTACTATATATATATATATATATATATATATATATGTTGACTGTGTTTCTTGGTTTGTTTGTATATAATATATATAGATATATAATGTACTGTATATACTGTGCATTTTATATTTTGTACTGCTATTTACTGCTATTTTATTGCTTTTCTATTATTCTATTCTATTCTATTGTTTTATTCTATTATTTCTATTATTGTCTTATTGCTTCTGTATGCTGCTGTAGCGAAAAAATTTCCCCTCGGGGATTAATAAAGTAAATACCTACCTACCTACCTACCTTAACTCTTGAGCAGAAGTCATTCAAATGTGTGGCTTGTTTTACAGAGAGATGTTGGACCGTGCTCTTGTGAAAAGGCTCAGAGACTCTGACTCTGATTCAGAAAAGGAAGAGGCGAGCAGCAGCACACAGACAAAGGAGTCCAGCCCCGACAAACCAACAGATATCCTCACGACTGACAAACCACCTGAGGCACAGGTATGTTTAGCCAACCATGTTCAAGAAAGTGTGCATGTAAGTGACTGGGTTCAAATGTTATCAACAAATAATTGCGTAAATTTCATCTTTAAGATTTTAGCCCTGTCCCCATTAAATTTTTATCAATGTGCGGCTGTTACTTCTTGTTTCTATGATAGAGTTTGGCGACAAATATACTGGGCTCTTTTCACGATCCTGGCCATCTGACATTGATCAAAGTCAAGTGCACCCTGCACAGTGTGCTAGGGTTGTGGCAAGCTCACTTTCATATTTTCAAGCTTTCATAAATACTTCTTAAATGTCATTTAAGTGGGAAAAAAAAAAAAGGGCCTTTAAGTAGTCTTAAGAACAGATTTATAGAAACTTTCCTTTCCCTGTACTAACAAACATTAAACAGAAGCCATGTGTGAGCAGGAAATAGCAGGTTGGTTCATGCCGTGTTTCCACAGGGAGCCTCCGCTGGAGGCGTGAAGAAGGCCAAGCTGCCGAGATGGGACAGGAGTGTCGGGACGCTGGGCAGCGGAGCGGCACTCGGCTCCCTGGTCGTGCGAAAGAAACCGGCAGTAACTGTCAACAAGCCCGGTCCAGTGGTGGCGACTGCAGCTCCCGCCTCACAAACAGGTAACCCATCAGTATATCATACAGTTTATGACCTTATGGCCTGATTGTTTTGAAGTCTTAATTATTAGGTACTTTATTTTATTTATTCCATCACCAAATATTTGTGTTTGCACCCTAAAAGTGAAAATTCGCCACTTTTTATGTGGATGTCCACTGAAGCAATACGTTCCTTCGTGTTTGCTGTATTGACAGCTGCAGAAGTGACTTCTCTGCTGCATTTCTTTGACTGCGTACACTGGCTCTGATAAACACCTCTGAAGATCTGAGTCAGCCAAAACACTGTAAAATGCGTCTTCGCCCATAAAATTCTCTGCATTCATATTTTGGATGCCATTCCACTGTTGGAAACGTAGCTACATGCAGTACAAGCAAAGCAAACAACTTTTGGTTTTGAACAATATCGAGAACAGGCCTCCTGTCAACAGAGACGGCTCAGTTAACCTCTACTTCTTCTGGCGACCAGCTACATCGCTGTACATGTCAAATGATGGAGCTGCAGATTTTCCAGCTGCTTCCTGCAGACACGGATGACTTATCGGTTTAACTTTATTGAATTTTCCTTTTAATGCAAAGTTTTCTTCTGATTTGGGAGCCACAGTCATTGTATGTTGTTTTACAGATTCAAAGGCATCGACGGCTGACTCCATAAAAGCTTCTAAACCCGTTACCACACAAAACGGCTCGTCATCGCTCAGCCTGCTGGGGGCGTATTCAGACAGTGACAGCAATGACAGTGAATGACAAGAAGACATGACTGACACGCAGTTATATAAATGGTACAGAAAGGAATATAATGATATAGAACTTTTTGTAAGGCTGTACAGACATTGAAATCATATGTAACCAGTTTGTTGTGTATGTTGGCAGGCGGTTATTAGGAGGGATTGTATCGTCAGCTTTCCAAATCCAGTGTAACAAAAACTCTTTTAGCAGATCCGCAGAAGAATGGACCTGTTGTGATGTAGAATTTACATGAGAATTTGTTTTTTTGAATTTTTGAGGCAAATTTACCCTTTAAAAATATTATCTATATATTTGAACGTTTATTAAAATCTCTGAAACCCCTTGTACCTTGTGAGTCTTTATTATTATTTTTTTTAATGGAAATCAATGCTGAAATTCTCTGACTCCCGATTTATTACGTGTATTTTGTGGTTCCTTTAGTTCTCCACAATTGTGAACTGATTATCTTTTGGATGTATAACCGTTGGTCAGGACAAAACACCAACACCTCGGGCTTTGGGAAACACCGGTCACGTTTTTTTTTTGGTGACGATTTTCTTAACATTTTAAAGGCCAACAGCTAATTGATTGATCGAGAAAATAATCCGCAGATCGATTGTGATTTATGATGGAGTATTTTTACATACTTGTATTTTCACTAATAATAATCATTGTGTTTATTTTTTTTTTTCTCCACAGTTCCTTGTTACCTGGTTTACGTCAAAAATCTAGTGGACACGCCTGATGAAACGCCGTATATAACTTAATTATATTTTTAATGTCATTTTAATTTATATTAATGACCACTACAATTTTGAATGTAGAAAAGAGCTTATTAAAAAAAAAAACAAAAAAAAAAAACATTATACCCTTGATCAGAGTACCGGGAATGCATCGGCGAGACAAAAGGATTACGTGTGGATTTGGCGGCGCTCGCTTTAATGTCGACCCAATTAAACCACCTCCACGCTCCCCTTTAAACCACCTCCACGCTCCCCTTTAAACCAGCTCCCCACTCCCCTTTAAAACCAGCTTGCCGGTCTGGTCCAGCGAACATTTAGCAGACGGACTGACCCGCTTGGCTCGGAGGCAAAAAAAATAAAATAATAATATATCACGAATGTCCGCGTTTTATTTCGGCGCCGGAAAGCGTTGAAGACGGAACGCCGGATGGAAACCAGAAAGACGTAAAGAGGACCGGGGACCCTTCAATGTGGAGAAAAGAGGGTGAGCTTCGAGAAGTAACGTCAGCAGCTGACTTAACGGTCGTTGGCGACGATAGCTGGCGTCCAGCTAACTTGGCTAACTTAGCTCAGGCATGTTTACAAAGCGGCGACGACTCGTTGCTGCGCCTATTTTAACTTTTCTTTTCTTTTTTTTTTTTTTTTTAAATGAACGATAACTACATTAGACCACTATTAAGCTTGGTAGTAACCAGTCGAGGAGGAAACGCTGCCCTTAATCCGCTGCTGTGAAGACGTGATTGATAGAAACCCCCTTTATTTACCCTCTAATGCTAACTAGCCATCGTCAATTGTTCCTGTGATGTGCTTCGTCAGCGGGCGAGACATTTCTGCTTCACCTCGGAGGAAAAGTTATTAAAGCTACCCCAAAAGGAGGTCTGGGATATTAGTTGATCCTTAAGGACCTGTTGAGTACAATTGACCAACAATAGCTCTTTTCTTTAGGTTACTATTACTTCTGTAAGGACCTTTTTAAAAACAAATTTGGAAAGGAAAACTATTATTAACCTATTAAAGGCTACTAAACCCTAATGACATAAGATTGAAAACGAATAATAAATGCTATTAAGATAGCTCTTTTTTTTTGGGGGGGGGGGGGACCATTCAACCATTCATTTCAGCACTGCTCCTGAATGATTCTCTTCAATCTGTTGACCTCTTCATTTACAGATCCATGGCAAAGTGGCTGAAGGACTACCTAAACTTTGGCAGCAGGCGTGATCCTCCGCAGCCCCCGAGGCCAGATTACAGTGAGAGCGAAATCTTGAGGGCCTACAGAGCTCAGAAGGAGTTGGACTTCGAGGACCCGTACCAACACGCTGATAAGGAGCACCAGAATGGAGATTTCAGCTCCTGCGGTGCCACAATGAGCCTTCCCGCTTTCCCTGCTTTTGGTTCAGTGCTGCCTAATGGCGTGGAGGTGTGACATGCATGTCATCAGTTTCTGTTTCAAGTGGCTTTATATATATATATATATATATATACATATATATATATTTCGGTGACATTTGATTGATTATTGGAAGTGTTTTGTTTACATGTGTCCAGGTGAAAGTCCTGTCGCCAAAACACAGACTAATTAAAGTGGACTCTCAGGAGTTTGGTCGCTGCAAGATCCCTCTGAGTCCTGTGACTGTTCAAGAAGAACCTGTAAGTACTGGTTTTGTCTTCTGCTTTACGGTTGATGTTGTTTTCCCTCCCCCCCCTCTCTCATTCTCTGCCTCAGTTACTCACTTGCAAACACTGTTATGTTTTGAGCTCGTCTCCTCAGCGCAAATAAAACAAATTGTGTTGTCAGGTGAGATAAACTTTTGTTTCCGTCTCCCCAACAAGGTGGTTCCTTCTGCCCCGGCAGCGTCGGACTCTGACTCGGACTACTCGGATCCATTTGATGCTCGTCCAGACCCGAGACCCAGAACAACCTGGGAGCCCAAATCTGCACCAACTGATTGCTGCAGCTACATGGAGCCATTCGAGGCTCAGCGGATTATTTCAGGTTTATATAAAGATGTTTATCCCGCACAAATCAGTTTGGCTCTTGATTAAAAAAAAAAGGTTTTATTGTACAGGGAGTTCAACAGTGGAATATTGTATGCTGAACAGCTACCATCAGTGTCCAAACCCTTTTCCTTCTAAATGTCACTTTTCAGCAACTTTTTGTGACTTTAGTTTTGCAGAGCGTTATTTACTCTCTACGTCCACTGTGCAGAACTGCAGCACAGCGTGATGACTACCAGGTCTGGGAGTGGTGATGGCGGCCAGTTGTACGATAACCCATATGAGGAGAGGACTCGGCACCACCATCGAGCTGCTCCACCAGCACAGCAGCAAACTCAGAAGGTAGAGGGTGGATTTGGCCTGATGGACAGCCGGGAGAGCAGGCTGCCTCAGGACGATGAGAGGCCGGCTGATGAATACGACCAGCCCTGGGAGTGGAAGAAGGACAACATCTCTAAAGCTCTAGCAGGTAAGTCCTGGTTTTCCAAGTATTACAATTCTAAATCAAATTAGTCTTGGACTGATTTTTTTTTTTTTTTTTTTTTATTATTATTATTTTTAAACCTATTGTTTTCTCTCTGTCTGCCCGTAGTTCAGTTTGAAGGAGCAGAAAGGGAACGCTCACGAGCTCAGACCGAGCAGACCAGGCTGACCAAGACAGGCACTACGTCTACCATGTCGGACTCAACTACACTCCGTCTTGTTGGCGACACTCCTCCTCTCCTGGGTGAGAGAGTGGATCCATTGCTGTCCCTGGAGAAGCAAGTGTAAGTGGACGCTTGCAATGTTGAAGTGACAGTGTTTCAAATAGTTGTTTTTTTTCCCCAATTTTAGTGAATAGCAACGATTGTATTTCTTGCACAACAATAATTTCCAGCTTCCCACTGCTGACTCGGTTAATAATATCCTAACTGTGATTGTGTTTGGCAGTGAAGGAACGAGCCACTTAACATGGATGTAAACCATGCTGGGTTTAAAATATTTTTTTTCTTAAATGGTATTGCATACGTTTTATGTCACGTGTTGGATGTGAAAGATAGGCACAGGACATTTTGGTGAGACTTAAGATCTTTTTTTTGTTGGCTTCAGTCTCTAGATTTGCAGGTAGAATAAAGAAGAAACCTAAGACTCACCAAGCAGAAGAAATATAATGTTAGATTATGTGCCGTGGATTAAATGTGTCCCCCTGTTGTCGTGTTTCCTCCTGGTCGCCTGCAGGTGGTACCATGGAGCTCTTAGCCGCTCGGAGGCAGAGGCTCTACTGACTCTCTGTAAGGAGAGCTCCTACCTGGTGAGGAACAGCCAGACCTGCCGGAACGACTACTCGCTCTCTCTCAGGTACACTCTGACCCCAGCTGCGCTGCACATTAAAATCAATCACACACGTTTGTTCATGAATAGTCACTTATTCCTCATGCCTCGGATAAACTGGGCCTGTTTAGTTCAATGCCGAATTCGCTTGACTCTGTCTTTAACAAAAAGCTTTACTAAATAAAAAAAAAAGAACTTACATCTTCACGTTCTCTTATTACCATGTTGTCTGAATATCATTGCAATCTCCCAAATTGCAGTTCTTCCCTTGTGCACTGTGCTGTTTCCAAAATGATCTGATCCACTTTTTTTCCTCATCTGGGTATTGTTTTGGTCTGCGGGTGGTGAGAGAATGTTCTCAGACTTCAGCCTCGAGGCAACTTTTAATTGTTGCCATCCAGTCACTTAATTTATGCTGCTGTCCCCCCCACCCCCCAATTCCCTTTTTTTTTTTTCTCTCTCAAAGTGTATTCAAACTGTATGATGAACGGCATGAAAGCAGCTGTTTCGAAAGAGATTATATGCTTGCTGGGAGTTATTCCCGGCCTCACGCTTGTGCTTATATGACGCAATGAGTCAAGGAATACAGTAATTTGATAGGATTGTACCCAAATCACAGCCCATGTGTACAACAGTAGTTCAGCAGCACAAGATGTTTATCTCTGTGGATTGTCCTCCAGTCCAAGGCCCACATTTAGTCCTGAGAAGTACTCACAAAATAAGACACATTTATCCATCTGAGCATACATGTGCTTAACCACTAAATCCAGTAGCAAGCGACATGTATGTTTTTCTACAATACTGCATGTGGCTGTAATTTCTTTTTTTTTTTTAAACACGACATATTTCTTCTCAGTTAATAAAGCAAAGACTCGTGTGTCCCGTCTCTCTCTCGCCAGGAGCTGCAAAGGCTTCATGCATATGAAGTTCACCCGGTCTGCGGACGGGCGTTACGTGCTCGGAGAGAACAGCCCCCCCTTCTCCACCATCCCCGAGGTCATCCACTACTACACCACACACAAGCTGCCAATCAGAGGAGCGGAGCAAATGTCCCTACTGTATCCTGTCATAGTGCAGACCCTCTGACACTGACGCACACATACTGTTTCTTCTGGTGCTACTGAATACAATATATACTCAATATTTACCTACTTCTCCCCATTTCCTACGTGCTTTTTCACTGCCGTTCTACCTGCACTGCTTACAAGAGATTGGACTGTTTGGGTGCCATCTATCCCTTATTTTTTTTTTTTATAATTTTTTTTTTTTTTTTTTTTTGTACCATAATCCCAGGAAGTACACTGGCAGCTTGACAAGAGAGCTCAGTGCCTCATGAACCTGTGAAATGGTATCGTCACTGAAATCCCTGTATTTTGCTGTCATGGACTCCTGAAAATCAGAAATCATTGATAATACAAGTATGTTTAGGTCAAAGAAAAAAAAAACAACTAGTCTTGAGGTGTCTTGAGACGGTAGAATTTATATCATGTTGCATGGACGTTTGTCTCTTTTGCTGCCAGGCAGAGTCTGTTGTGAGGTGGACTGTACTGCCAACTCATTTAAAGGATAATAGTGGTGGGTTTTAGCTTGTGCCAATAATCCAGGCTGATTTTCTTTTTTCTTTTTCCAGTAAAGGCAGCAGTTATGTTTACGTGAATTTTATGTTTTATACTGACAGGAAGATCAAATGAAAAGAGGTAGAGGGCTGAAAACGCAGTTGAGAGCGTGTAAAACCCTTTTATTACCCTTTTAAGTGTTCGTTACTATTCAAACCAAACACTACGTATTTACCCCTGGCCGTCGTTGGGCTCCGGGGTTTCTCTTTGTGTTTCAGAGGCCTGTGAATGTCATATGATGCTGTAGCCACGCGCCCTGCAGTGTTCTCCGTTCGTCGTGTTAATGTGTGACATGACGTCAGACGGACACGACTCGGTAACTTCACGCGGTAACGAGACGCCTGCAGTACTAGTTTAGAGAGTAATAATTACAGTATTATACTGAAAGCTTGCGGCTTTGTGATGACGATTAAAAAAAAAAAAAAAAAAAAAAAAAAGCTTAGGTAGTTTATTTACTGTGCTGTTTTATAAGATTTTAAATGTCTGTTGAAAATAAAGGTGTTTTTTCTGTTTTCACATGGTCTGTACATTGTATAATTTTCTGTTTGATTGATGCTTTTTCAAATCGATAGTCAGTAAAGATAAATTCGAACATGGAGTTAAATTAAAGGGAAGTTAATAGTTCTCCTTTTGCTGATTTGGTCATTGTGGTTTGGTGGTAATTCAGATATGAGAGGTTGAACATGTCGGCGCCATTTTTTTTTTTATTTTTTTTTATTTCACTTTATTAATCCCCAAGGGGAAATTTCTTCACTACAGCAGGGGGGCTCTCAGGGGGGAGCTGCTGCAGCAGGCTGCCACTAGCGCGGCGCCAGGTAACCTGACCTGAGGTGCATGTTTTTGGATTTAGCGCAAATAACATGTTTATGTTCATGGTTAACCTTCTGTTGTAATTTCTGATAGTTAGAAGCGATCTTATATTTGTATTACAATTGCAGTGATAACTATATTTTGTCACGTTTCGATGAATTTAGATTAAATTGCAGCAGGATTTTGTCTGAACCGTTGACTTTACACATGCAGAGGTTAGATTAAAGTAGTGCTTCAAGGTTAATGAAGCCTTTATCCCATTTTGTTGTTAAATTTTAATTACCTTTCAGCTTTTATTGCCAGATGATTAGTCACCTGAGAGGGAGAGTTCACTCTGCCTTTTTTTGTTGTTTTAGAAACTATCTGATGTAAAGTGTTGTTTTTTTTACTTCGTTACCGGATCATAATACCAAAACAGGAAATTAGACTTTTCAACAGAGTGAGCTTGGATGTCTGTGATCTCGCCTCAGATCTTATCTCCTTCACTGTTAATGAAAAATTTCGAAATGTACGTGAGCGGCATGAAGAGAGACTTCGCCATCTTGACTCGCCCTGCATGTAGGCGATCTCTGGTATACTGTCACCTGATACCATAGCAACCAGCAGGTGTCGGTATCATCACAGGGAATGAGCTACTTCAGGTGCAGGAAAGGTAAAAACTGTAGCTTTAAACTAACCAATCTAAAGAGCAGTTTTAGATTGAATTATTCATCGTATTTACTTGTTCAGTCATAACAGGTTAACAGTGTTATCTGCTGAAAATCAAATTGAGTGGTTGGTTTTTGTTACTCGGGACGTAAGCTGTTTTTGAGGGGAATAATGCACTTTATGTTGTAGCACAAACAATGAGTGATAGAAAAGTAGTAAAAAAAAAAAAAAAGAAGCTTGTTTTGAATCAGCATATACCAAGAATCCATTGACACTCATTTTCCAATTACATTATTTAGAAAAAAATAGTAAGTCTTGAAATTTTTGTTTTAGAAATGTCAAGACACATCCTAAGATTTATAGAAATTACGTTGCTTTGGATAATAACTTTGATATGAATTTTCCACACATTTTTTTTTTCATTTAGGTCCATTTTCAGCGTACGTGCTCCAGAGGTTTGAATTTTCCGTATCACGCTAGTCGTTTAAATCTGAGCCGTCATGTAAATAATGAGTGCCGGATATCATTTCAGCATTAAAATGTCAATGTGTTTTTCCCCATTAGCTTCCACTGTTTCCATGGCAACTCGGACGCAGCAGCTCGCTCAGCCTAAAGCCAACCGACTCAGATATCCAGACCGGTAGGCCTAAGTGACCCCCAGCCCCATCCACACCCACCCTGTTGTCTCTGTTTTTGTGTCTCCATCTCCGTCCTAATTTTGTTTCTATTTTCCAGTCGGTCGGTTCACTGGCTGGATAAACTGCCACCAGAAAGGACCGGCTCCACCACCAAAATTGGTGCGTCTCTTCTTTTTTTCAGTTTTTTTTTTTTTTTTTGCAAACCTGATCACTACTACTGTTCAGTGTTTCTAAGCAACTGCTCTTTATTTCTAACAGAGTTAAGCCATCTCTGGTCAGACTTATGTAGAAGCAAGAAGTTCCACACTCAAGTCACGTAAATATAACATATCAACTCATATTGCCTGTGTGACTTATTCTTTGGGTGTCCTTTTTAATTAAAAAAAAAAATCTGTTTCAATTTCCTAGTTGTTTTTTTTTAAAGTTGCTGTGTTTCAATATTTCTCAGTGTTAAACATTTCAAGGACTTTATTCTTCTGTCCCTGTCAAAGTTTTTTTATGTTGTGGATTATGAATCTATTTGAACATCGCAGATTAACCGCAAAGTACGAAACCTCTGTCTTTTAGCACTGACACCCAGAGAAAGCTCAGCTCATTACAAGGTGTCCTGTGGGTGTTTTTCACCACGAGTAGCGCTATGGAGCAATGTCTTTATGAGGGAGGCCCCCGTCTTTTTTTTGTTTGGGTCACATGATACACGTTACTGCTGATGGTTTGACATTATTGAACTGGTCTACAAGTGAAAAAAAAAAAGTGCACCTATGTTGTGTGAGGAAGGAGATACATTCAACGTGTTTGATGAGTGCTGATTGTAAAAAATAAAACGAGAACTGCAGTTTAAGATTTTTCTCAACTCATATCCTTCTAGCATACATTTTTTTCATCTTCCTCCTCCATCTTTTGAGATTACCTACCATCCTGCCACCTCACTTCGTCTTTCCTGTTTCATCATCTTCCTTATCTACTGTAGTGAATTTTTTATCTCACGTCTAACAGTCCTATTTACAACATTTACCAATTTTATCTCCTGTTCACACTCTCCTCTTCCGCCTCCTCTCTTCTCCTCTTCCTCCTTCTCTCTATTTCTCCGTCCTTCCTCAGAATTTCTCCCATTTGGAAAGTGAGTGAACGGGCTCTCAGGGCCGTTGCATCCGAAAGGTTGCGGAGTCTGGCTCAACCTCGGGCCCCTGCAGCTGGCTGGCAGCCAGCCCGTCCGCTGCTGGCCCCTGTGAGTAACACGCATCATTTCCTGAAAAAGTGCTGATCGATCACAAGTTGGCTGGTACACAGTGCATCCGGAAAGTATTCACAGCGCTTCACTTATTCCACATTTTGTTATATTACAGCCTTATTCCAAAATGGATTAAATTCATTTTTTTCCCTCAAAATTCTACACACAATACCCCATAATGACAACATGAAATAAAAATTTTTTTTTTTTTTTTTTTTTGCAAATCTATTAAAAATCAAAAACAAAACAAAAAATCACATGTACATAAGTATTCACAGCCTTTGCCATTACACTCAAAATTGAGCTCAGGTGCATCCTGTTTCCACTGATCATCCTTGAGATGTTTCTACAATTTGTGGTACCTGTGGTAAATTTAGTTGATTGGACATGATTTGGACATGATTTGGAAAGACACACACCATCTATATAAGGTCCCACAGTTGACAGCGCATGTCAGAGCACAAACCAAGCTATGAAGTCCAAAGAATTGTCTGTAGACCTCCGAGACAGGATTGTATCGAGGCACAGATCTGGGGAAGGGTACAGAAAAATGTCTGCAGCATTGAAGGTCCCAATGAGCACAGTGGCCTCCATCATCCGTAAATGGAAGAAGTTTAGAACCACCAGGACTCTTCCTAAGAGTCGGCCGCCCGGCCAAACTGAGCGATCGGGGGAGAAGGGCCTTAGTCAGGGAGGTGACCAAGAACCCGATGGTCACTCTGACAGAGCTCCAACGTTGCTCTGTGAAGAGAGGAGAACCTTCCAGAAGGACAACCATCTCTGCAGGACTCCACCAAGCAGGCCTGTATGGTAGAGTGGCCAGACGGAAGCCACTCCTCAGGAAAAGGCACATGACAAGCCCACCTGGAGTTTACCAAAAGACACCTGAAGGACTGTCAGACCATGAGAAACTAAATTCTCTGGTCTGATGAAACAAAGATTGAACTCTTTGGCCTGAATGCCAAGCGTCATGTTTGGAGGAAACCAGGCACCGCTCATCACCTGGCCAATACCATCTCTACGGTGAAGCATGGTGGTGGCAGCATCATGCTGTGGGGATGTTTTTCAGCGGCAGGAACTGGGAGACTAGTCAGGATGGAGGGAAAGATGAATGCAGCAATGTACAGAGACATCGTTGATGAAAACCTTCTCCAGAGCGCTCTGGACCTCAGACTGGGGCGAAGGTTCATCTTCCAACAGGACAACGACCCGAAGCACACAGCCAAGATAACAAAGGAGTGGCTTCGGGACAACTCTGTGAATGTCTTTGAGAGGCCCAGGCAGAGCTTTGAACCCGGTTGAACATCTCTGGAGAGATCTGAAAATGGCTGTGCACCGACGCTCCCCATCCAACCTGATGGAGCTTGAGAGGTCCTGCAAAGAAGAATGGGAGAAACTGCCCAAGAATAGGTTTGCCAAGCTTATAGCATCATACTCAAAAAGACTTGAGGCTGTAATTTCTGCCAAAGGTGCTTCAACAAAGTATTGAGCAAAGGCTGTGAATACTTATGTACGTGTTATATTTTCGTTCTTTATTTTTAATAGATTTGCAAAAATTTTAAACAAACTATTTTCACTTTGTCATTATGGGATATTGCGTGTAGGATTTTGAGGAAAAAAATGAATTTAATCCATTTTGGAATAAGGCTGTAACATAACAAAATGTGTAAAAAGTGAAGCGCTGTGAATACTTTCCGGATGCACTGTGGCTTTAAATCTGCCACAAGATCTTTTAAAATACCCAGCTATCTGTTTCACTAAGGCCAGAGGCTCAGGTTTTCATAACGTTTGAAAACTAAATTTAAAGTTGAGTTTTTTTTATGTTGCCTCTTGAGAGAAACCGTCTGTGCTTTGTCTGGTTTTATTTTCCTGAAAGCAAAAAAAAAGATTCCAGCTGTTTTAACATCAGTACAATCAGTTTTGGACGTCCTACCAGCAAAAAAAAAATGCATCTTTAAAGTATAATCTTTCACTCTTGACCAAAGTATGCTTTTTTGTGGTTAACACACGCTCATTAATGCCATGAAAGTTGAGCAGAGGGACACAGACAGCAGTCGCCACCTCCCGGATTTGCCAGCTTGCCCAGCCAAAGAGAAGGCAGGTTCTGGAGGGATCCGGCCACAAATCTAAACCTGTACCAGTGACCCACTTACCTTCCAAAGCATCTGCACACATAGAGCTCCTCGCCAGTAAGTCTGTCTTTCCTAATCACACCTCGCTCTTCTGTTTCCTTTCTTAGACTGCATTGATTTACTTTTGTCTTCACAGCACCGAAACACAACCATCCCAAGTTCAAAGGGGAGCGCCCAGTGTGCTGGCCCGTTTCCAGAGCTGCGAGAAACTACACAGCCAGCCAGAGACTTCTTGATCTGTCCAGTCCCAAGGACAGGAAGGCTCCGTTCGAGGGTTACGACCCGTACGTCGTGAGCCGGATAGCCCGCTCTGCCGGCCCTTCTCCCCGGATACAACAACTCTGTTTGCCTCTGCCTCGGAAATGTAGCTCCAAGTAGGCTGCGTGATGCCAAACATCTGTTTCCCGGAAAGGTGCTGGTTGTTGTCATTGTCCTCACCCCAAGAGTGTCGTTGTGATACAGGATTTTCTATTTCAAATTATGACAAAGCCCGGTTATTTGGTCTGATACATGAGGAAAACAATGCAGCAATATCCTACTGTTTATGATCCACCCTGGATTCACTTCACCCAAAGACAGCTCCAGTTTTCCTTTCTTTCACCACTTTATTTCTTAAGCAAGACAGACAATTGATGCGAAGGTAAAGTATGACGGTATCATTACGGTAGTTTTCTGTTGAATGCCCACACACATACTTTTTTTTTTTTTTTTTTTAAACCTTTTTAAAAGCTACCGGCGTAATCATGTGTTCCATCAGTAATGATGAATGTAGCAGGAGCATCATTAGACCAAAGAAACACAGCAAACGGCTCGGGAGATATTCTGACTAAAGCTGAAATGGCTTTGAGACATCCAGCAGCAGTTCACTCTCTTCTTAATTGGTTTTCCGTTGTTGTGAGGTTGAGAGCCAGTGAGTCATCTCTTCTGTAAAATTAATATTGTAAATACTTTACAAGTGAATCACAAGGAGAAAGTTTATTTATTTTATTTTTTTTTAATTTATTTTTAGATCTCTAAATCTCATTAGCTGTTGATCATCATTTGAGATCTTTGTCCAAGCTGCCTGAATTACATAAGGGGGAGAAAGTAACTGCTTTTTTTTTTTATGGTTTACTTTCACTCATAAAAAGTGACAAATCCACACTTCAAGGACCCTCGAAAGACAGCTCTTCACGGTCCCTTCGGAGGACCTCCAACCACAGTTTGGGAACCACGCACAGTACCGGGGGCATTGACTCACCGCGGGGCGGTACCGATGTGTTTACTGTGATCTGAGTGGCGGCATATTTTGCGTAATCGGTGTGGATGAACTCATTCCTATGAGTAAAGTTTGATTTTGACTAAAAGCATTTGTGCAGCGGTGTTTTACGTTTAGCGCGGATGTATTTGAACTTTGCGTGACTTCACTGAAACTCGGATACAGGTAGGTGTTTTCGTAGTTTAACGTGGCGATCTATGTTATAGACAAATTGTTCATAGTAAAGAATAATGTCACTTTGGCAATTCAAATTTGATTTTGTGACTTATTCTCAGTCACTTGTGTAGGGAATTATTTACAGATTTCTACGTTGTTGGTGGTGAAATGAACGCATTAGTTAGTTTACTGACATGACACTTGACATTTTACATTAAAAATGCCAGAGATTTGCAGTTCTCCGTTTTCATGTATTTGATCACAATTAACAAAAACATATTTTTAAGCTTTGATCTGTTGGTTTAAAAAGAAAGTCACAAGACCTCACCATCAACTTTAAAATTATGATGTCCAACTTTTCACTGTTTTTATGTTTTTTAAAA
This sequence comes from Embiotoca jacksoni, assembly GCF_022577435.1. Taxonomy (NCBI): domain Eukaryota; kingdom Metazoa; phylum Chordata; class Actinopteri; family Embiotocidae; genus Embiotoca; species Embiotoca jacksoni. The sequence continues at coordinate 9,315,382 of NW_027185318.1, read as the reverse complement.
CCTGAAAACATAAAGAAAGTGATTATAAACGATGAGAAAAAGTAAAGTATGCCAGTTATTTGAATGCAACAGCTTTACATGAAGAGTCTTGCTGTAAAACTGGACTGCCTCCTCAAAATGGCTTTATGGCATTACATTTTTCAAGTTCACTACTGCAGGAATGAATTCAATCCCATACGGAATTCCAATGACTGCTCATTTTATGAAATGTGATCTACTGTTGCAGATTAAATAGTTCAAATAAACACTAAACCAGCTAAACCAATAAATATGAGACTAATAATATGACATAACACTGTGGTTGGGGCCATTCAGCTGTCTAATGAATCCTTTTAATTTTAAAACTTTGAAGTACAATTTACTCTCAATGCTTCTGCACTTCTACTTCTGAAAAATTAACAATAAATGTCGGACTTTGTTGGGATATTTTGACTTTTACTTTTGTACCATTGCAAGAAAATATATTTGTAGTAGGTATTGTTGTCAAAAAGCTGTTGATTCAACTCAGGAATCAACACGTCTCAGTCTGGATCACCACAACCTGATTACATGTTTTACAAACATAAGATTCTTTGTAGAGCTCAGATTTTACAGGTGTGCCTAATAATACTTTAATGCCTTATAAATAAATAAAAAAATGTGTGGGCTGCTTCATAATTGTAGCACCAACACAATAAGTCTGAACTCATCTGAGGTGAGGTTTATACTCTGTTAAATGTCAGACCTGACGTTCTTTGTGTTCGGTCGATGAACGAGTCACAACGAGTGCTCAAAGCCACTTCACCCACTTTAGGAAGTCAAATGTTCTCTACTCAGACCAGCTGTTACCTTCTATATAGGTTTATACATTTCCTTTGTTGCAATACCAAGTGGGAAGCTGTGAACAGCAAGTTAACCTGTTATTGTGAAACTTGTTTTATAAAACCAAAAGCCATTGCAAGGAAATGCTAAAAAGTAACAACTGATTCAAATCGTTCTTAACCATCATGTGCTGACGTCCCACAAATTTCCTTCATGTTTTACAGTGCAGTGTGCAGACTCCTTCATCCGAGTTGCAGGTACCATGGTGGGCGAACGTGAGTGAGAGACCAGTTTGTGTTCATGGAGCGACGTCCAGCAGTCGTGTGGACCTGCCTGCTGGTGGCCGGACTCTCCCTGGGTAACGTTCAGTGTTCTTATCCTTTGGAATCCAGTGCAGACTGTCAGACAATGTGTGGAATAATCACTGAAGCAGGATGAGGATTCATTAAGATCAGGTCACCAAGCAGGACAAAGTTACTCGCACAAATACACAACACAAAGTCGCTGCTTCGCATTTTTTTTTTTTTAGCTCCTTGTTTTGGTTTTATCGGCCACAATTTGACTGTTTTGAGACATTTTCCAACCGACTTGACCAACAACCTGCCCACCAACAAATGGCAAGTTAGCAACATGCTATTAAACACAATGGAGCAATTATCAGTTTGTTATGTTTGTCCAGGAGTTTGTGAAGACAGAATCAGAGAGAGCACATTGGACTTAAATTCATTAGATCACTAGAAACATGACTGCACATGAACGTGTTAGTATTTCAGACAGGAAAAGACAAAAGGTCCCAATCTCCTAAAAAGGTGACAGGAAAGGTAAGTCTGCCTAAAAAAAGGCGATAACATCTTTAATTAGGAGGCATTTAGTCATACGTGTGATTATGTATGTTTGCACACTTTAAAATTTCACGTATTTTTTTTTTTTCTTTATCTATAATTCTCCTGTGGTTTGTGGTAGTAGGTTCCTTGAGGTAACAAGGTGCAAGTGCTGACGTGCTACAACAGTTGGGTCTGAGAAGATCATCTTATTGCCTCACTGCTAATCATTCCCACATTGTCTTTTTCTTCTATCAAAAAAAAATCTATTTCCTCCTCATTGGAAGCATGTGTTGTTCAAATCTATTTCAAAAAGAATCCAGTCAGAAATCCACCTGTGTTTTTCTTTACCCTGAAGATAGCTACATTATTTATCAATCAAAAACTGCACACCCTTGTTGAGGACTATACTTCTCCACACTGTTAACTCAAACTTCTTTCCATCTTCAGTCCTGCCTTCAGCCCTCTCTGTGACAATGTCCAAGGCCTTCCCCGGACCCCCGCGGCTAATCGGCTGTGTGTTCATGTATCGAGGTCGCGTCACCTGCCGCTGGGAGCCTGGAGACATCCCAGCGACCAACTACACTATTCAGGTTCAGAGGAAACCTGGGTGAGACAGAATGAACGAGTTAATTAAGAGACATTTAGTGATAATCACAAATGGGGTCACAAATTATAAATGATGATGGTATTTAGAAATGATAAAGTTGTTCCATAACTACTGATAGTTTGTCATGTTGTGTTTACAGCTTCTTTCTGCTGCCTCCAAGAAACTATGATTAAAAAAAACAAAACAATAGAATAATAATATAATAATAAAAATCCAGTAATGCCAGTTTAATTTGTTAAAATTGTTAAAGCAAGATGTCTCGTATTTCACAGGTTTCACGTTTCCACATCATACCTGTGTAAGTTGAATGGGGCCAGGATCGGCTTTCAAAATGGTCATAAATCATGCTCGTAGGTCCGTTCCTTAAAATCTGATTTACAGTCGGCACAGAGAAATTTTCCCACCTTCAGCAGATGAAAGTGAAAACAGACTTCTAGTTTTGAACTCTCAGCAAAAAGTCTCAAATGTTCAACTGTCGAAACAAGAAGAACGTCATACTTTTGAGTGCAGGGAGACTTTAAAAATTTGTGCCACCAATTCTTTTGGGAGAGTTTGTGTCCAAAGTGCCAAATCATTTGTTCTTAAAAAAATGGGATACAGTTATTAGAGAGGGGATGACAAACCATTTTAATGTAGCCTGTCGAGGATTCAACTTGATAAACAGGTCTTCTGCACAGCTGAAAGTTACTTTCCGACCGAGCGACTGCCAGCAGGAAACTGATGTAACTGATATTATCTAAGATGTATCTCTGCTATATGATGTAGCTCGCTCGGTTTCATTTACACTTGGTAAGCAGAGGCTTTTCATGCAACAGGAGTTAGGTGTGACTTGTGTTGTACTGTCCCCGAGAAAAACACAACTTTTCTACTTTCCTACCTTCCATTCAGGAGGGTTTCCTTGAGACTAATTCAGAAAAGTAAAATTTTGTATTCCTCGTGCTGGGCATCAGCCTAACATCAGTTCTGCAGTCTGCAGTGTTTATCAGTATCTGTGACGGATTCAGAATGTCACATTTTTTTTTTATCAGCACACATTTGCATGTTTGCAAATGTGAGCCGGTATGCAAATGTTTGGGTTTGTAATCAGCATTAAATCGTACTTTTGTGTGAATGTTTAATGCCGGGTTTGATCAACTCAGAGGAAGAGAGGCACACGGTTTCCGCCGCCTCTGTTGTTTGGGTAATACTGTCTGATCTTCTGTTGGCCAAAATTAGTTGCAACATAGTAATTCAACTGGAGATTTATGTGGCAGATAGACCAGCCTTTGGATGTGTATTTGTGTGCGAGGTTGTGCGTGACACATTTAAATGTAACCAGGCCTCTGAAATGTGCATGCATAACAATTGGCGGAACAGAATATTTTGCTTTGTGGCTTTGCACCTGTTTGTGTATTATTCTCTGCTCGTAGAGCAGGACTCTGATAAACATCGTTTTCATGCTGGTGTGTGTGTGTGTGTGTGTGTGTGTGTGTACGTACGTGTGTGTTTATTGGGATGTCTAGAACACCAAGCGGTTCTCCGAAGACGTTCACCTGCACAACCTCTGACACCAACTGCACCGTGGGAATCGGTGGTTCAACCTTGAGGATTGATTTTTGCATCAGCATCACAGCACACAGTGGAAGCCGAAACATTTCATCACATCCTCGATGTCAGCCTGGTCGGACAGAAGGTGAGGCTGTCATGCTTCCCCTCTTCATGTCCTCGTTGTTCATCTCTTACTTCTTTCTCACACTTCCCTCCCTCTTCCATAGTAATCTTGCCTGCAGCGATTTTGAAAAGTGTAACGGCAGTTCGTGGGTCACCTCGATGTCTGAATGTAGTCTGGAGCCGCATCCGCTCTGACTTTCCGGTGTCTGATCCTGAAATCAAAGCCATGCAACTGAATTCCCAAATTGAGTTTACAGCACAGGGGCTGGTGAGTCACTCCCAAATATGGACAAAAACAAAAGCACATATACTTGAATGAAATAACACGTGTGTATCATCTTAAGACACTGCCCACATCAGAAGAAGCCACTTCTTAAAGTTGATACACCTGCTGCCTCACTGGCTGCATAATAAATCACTTTTTTTTTGATTTTAGAATATTCCACATTAAAGACTTAAAACTGAATAAAGTAAATGTGTTTTTTTCCCCTTACCTTACTTTGTCCCTTTTCTGCTCCCTGTACAGCCCTATGTTCAGGTCCAAAACTGGACAGTGACAGGTTCCACGATTGAGGTTTGTCTCTTCAAACCTGACTCCTCATACACCATCAGGCTTCGCCACCGCTACCGTGGCCCAGCGAGTCCATGGAGCCCGTGGAGCAACGCTCTTCAGGGAAGGACAGGAGAGGACGGTGAGAGGAGACAGATTTGATCGTCACTGTAGTCCTACTTTGTAATGAAACCGGCGTTGGTTCTTAGCAATATTAATAATAAGAAGAAGATGATAAAGGAAAAAAGAAAGTGTGTTATACATACAAAAACATCTCGGAACAAACTACCGTGTATGTTTGCCCATGTGCATTTGACAGAAGCATATTCCAGCCTTAAAGCAGATCCTTTAGGAAATACATGTGTTGAATCTGTCCCCTGTGGAAGAGAGAAAGGCAGCAGAAACAAATAAGTCTTTCAATTATGAATGCAGTTTTTAGTGGTCTTTCTCCATCCATTTATTTTCTGCCGGTCATCTCGGTCCAAGTTTTGAAAGTAGCAGGCTAAGCCCAGCTTAGCTGCTCATGTGGGATCCAGAAGCATTACCAAGTCAATAGGGATATAAAGTCCCTCCAGCATGTTCTGAGCCTGAAGAGGACTCCTCCCAGTTGGGCATACTCGGAATATATCCAGAGCAGATGTCCAAACCATCTCCATCTGGAGCAACTTTAGGCACGGGGCCTTTGCCATGTGACCCACCAACCTTGCGATTAGTGGGCAACCCACTCAATCACCTGAGCCACAGTCATCCCAGTGGTAAAGAGCTCCTGCTGTAGCAGAACCAATGACAAAGCAAAACCACGGCGGCACTTACCACCACTAAGAACACCGATTTCCTGCTAAGAATATAGACACGGCTCCCACTCTCGTTACATAAATTAAATATTTGCCTCCTGTGTTGTCAAGCATCAGGAATTAGTGACTTTAATTGCAGATACCACGGCTGCAGAAGGCTAATGTGAACGTTTTCTGGGTTTAACCGCTGGCAGAAAGTCTCCCTGCACTCCCTCAACATGTTCTGATGGATGTCCTTCTAATTCTTTTTTAATACGTTTCCCCTCCTTTCATCTACCAGCTCCATCTGCAGCACCAGAGTTCTGGAGGCAAGTGAAACACACAGACAGCAAAGGATGGAGATTCGTCTCTCTGCTGTGGAAGGTGCGCGTGCGCTGAATTGTGAGAGAATTTGAGCCACGGAGATGTTGTGATATTTTCTGACTCAGTTTAATAATCTTAGATGTACCCACATAGCTTCCCTAATATGTTTTTATGTCTTCCTCATGACTCACTTCTTTCATTGCGGTGTTATTGAGAAACAAAACTGAGAGCTGGAGAAATGAAAAGACAATCAAATGTCTCAGAGTTTATATATTAAAACCTCCATCATGCCGCAGCTACTCACTTCCTCTCTTTGATTTCTCTTTGTGTTTTCCTCATTCAGCCCGTAGCTCGCCTTCTGGCCAATGGAAGAGTTCTCGTTTACAACGTGACTTGTCGTACAGAAAGCGCTCAGGTTTTGAGCAATCACGGGAGCTGCAAAGATTTGCCCCATACAAGCACTTCCTGTGGTTTGCTTCTTCCTTCCGGCCGTTGCTCCTGCGCTCTAACGGCCTCCACCTCTGCAGGGACCTCGCCAGAAGCTCGAGTGTGGCTCCTTGGAGCCTCTGAGAAAGGTGGGCCCCCCCCTCACCCCCCCCCCCCCCCCCCTCCCAGTCCAACATTCGTACCGGTCATGACACCAAGGTAGAGCCGTGGATGCTTTGCTCCACCGTCAGCTGAGACAGACGATAAAGGTGCCGAGATATGCAGCAAACTAAACACACTTCCTGCGAGTGTCAAAGACAGCGCATTGCCTTTCAGGATTTTACTGAAAGTGATTGATAATTAGCACAACAACGTCCTCGTCATGCTTCAAACAAAGCCAGATTGTCTCACATCTTCTGAGTCTATACGCCCACACCTTGGCACTGGTGGGATAGAAGGAAGCTGCATCCTACGACTAACTCCTCGGTGATCGGCCAGGTGTGCGGTGGCAGCTCCTTTCAAGGTCTATTTTTCACTTCTCTGTGCACAGCTGTGTCCAACAACGGGACTCCAACTTTAAGGGCGGAACTGTTTAGAACAATGTGTTATTGTCACCGGTTTGTAAGAAACAAAGGTCTTTTGAAGGGATCTGCGAAGCAGTGTGACGCAACCAGAAGGATAATATGAAGGCAAGGAAGTTTTCCCTTCAGATGCGGGTGACATCTGCATGTAAGATTCTCCCGATTTATTCAAATTCTGTCCTTCAAATTGTCCCCCCGTCTGTACACTCCTGCGGACCCGAGGGTTGCTTTTTTTTCCCCGTTCCCTGTGAGGACTTTGTTCTGTGCTGGTTAAACAGCAGATAAACAAGGTTTGGTTATTGAAATGACAAATCAATATATTGTTCTACTAAATATTAGTAAATAGCTATCTTTTATATATTTAGTTGAACTTTTCCTACATTATGACATTGTGGTGGACAGGGCAATAATAGAAGTAATAAATACACAGTACATGTATTTGACGCGTCAGCTGGTTGTTTTTACATCTTTACAAACTTCCCTCTGTTATTCATCTTGTCCTGTCTTTCTGTTCAGAGCCCCCGTCCCTGAACCCGATCACTGCACGTCCGCTGGATGACCGGAGCCTGGAAGTTTGGTGGACGGCTCCGGTTGATCCATCAGCGAGCAGCTTCGTCGTGGAGTGGTTTGCTGTCAGGGAGAAAAACAGCAGCATCCTACACTGGGAAAAGCTGAACGGCTCCTGCAGGACCTTGGTCATCACGGGTAACATAAAAATATGATGCTCCTTTTGTCTGTTTAGCACTGAAACTATGAGGCAGTGAGTTGAGCAACGGGGAGTACACTTTCGTCATTTTTACTGTTAAATGTCAAGCTACCAACGTATGGGATAATCGCTGCTTTTCGTCTTGTTTCAGAGGGAATAAGGCCGATGGAGTGTTACGCTGTTTCTGTCAGGACGCTGCACGGTGAACGAGGGGCCGGGAAAAACATCACGCTCCTTATTTATACACGACAAGGAAGTACGTGATCTGCATTGTATTTGTAGCTCTCTCATGCTGAGCTTTAAAAGTAGCTTTTCACAAACAGGTGGAAGTGTGTTGGCCTATTTAAGGATAACGCTGGATTCTTGTATATTTTTTTTTTATTGTAAATAAAAAAAAAAATAAAAAAAAAACTCATAAAAAGACCAAAGTCTTTATCTTTCTGAATTGGCTACGGCTCTCAGCTCCACACCTATTTGTTCTAAATTAAAATTTACAAAAATCTATTGAGAACCGTTCTCAAATGTATACTTTCATTTTCAAAATGATCTGTAATTACCTTAAACATCTGAGGCGTTGTTGTTTTATTTTAGCAAACATTACTCAAACAGATGTAAATGGCCAATTTGTTGGAGAGTATCTAGTTTAGTACACATTTGTTGCTCCAGTTAATATTTACAGCAGCAGGATGGCCCTGACTCAGAATAAATTACGGTGCCCATGTTGATCATAGTGAACAAACATGTCAGCCAGTGGAATTTATATTTTTTTTTAGACAACGATGACGTCTGTGGCACAAAGAAATAAGCTCCAGCTCTACAGGACACCTGTTTAATGTTGGTTCTGGTCTTTTCGTGGGATTATTTGTCGGTAACAAAAATATTGCAAAATGTACCCTTTAAAATGAAAATCATGATGACATCAATTCAGCTGAAAACAGTTGAGCTGTATTCACATTTATGAAATGTGTTATGATGAAATGTGTTACCGGTCAGCGTGAATGTTGAAATGTTTAAAATGGAAAGTAAATGAGGAAACTGGATTTTTTTTTTTTTTTTTTTTTTTTTTAAAGACAAAAAGTAATTTGTTTTTAAGAAGATGTGAAGTTGTGAAGTTTTATTAATCCTTGCTTACATTTTTTGAGCTACCTGTACCATTTTCTCAGTTCTACCTATGATTTACTAGCGTAAGAAAACACTCTCTTCTCTCCAGCTACAGCTTAGACTTCACCCTTAAAGGCTCTTTACGTGTGCCCGATAAATGAAGTTGAATCTAAATTGAAAAAGATTGATTGGAGCTTGGTTGATCAATATAAAAGCTGATGACCTCATAGTGTACATCACACACACATGAACACTGGTGAGAAAAGACGAGGTCACGGCTGACTTTTACATGACAACAAAAAAACTAGCAACAAGTGGTTTAAAATCAACTCCAGGTGACGTTTTTATAATCCAGACCGGGACCGTTCGTTTGGGAGAAAATGGATCTAAAACTGTCCCCGTCTTCATTTGGCGGAAAAGACCAGATCAGCTCAGCTGGCTCGTGCAAACACAACCTAATCAGATGAGCTGTTGTTGTGAAATAGAGCCTGAGCCTTGTTCTCACCATATGTCCTTTGGGTTTATCATCATCATCCTCACGTAGACTGCTTTCTGCATCTCTCCGTCCACACAGCGCCCTCCGCTGGTCCAAACGTAAAAGTGCTGCAGGTCTTCGGCAGCACGGTGGAGCTCGGCTGGAGTCCTGTACCTGTGGAGCTGCTCCACGGTTTCAATTGCAACTACACTCTCTCCTACGCAACCGAAAACAAGCCAGCGTGGAGTGAGTGATGCACACAATACGGACACGCTGAGACGCAGCAGGCCAGCTGTAGAAGCTGTAGAAGCTGTTCTGTGACAGGCGGGTGGAAAATGTCTTTGTGAGGATCGGACTGCTGTTTGAAGTTTTATAACGTATTACCCAACATCCACTCGTTGCACTGAGATATTTTGACAACCACTGACCTTTTGTAGTCTCAACATGACTTTGATATAGAGGAATTTACTGAAATTTCTCAACTGCTGATTGGATGGATTTCTGTGAATTGCGGCAGAGACGTCGCACAGAGGACGAGCCCTCATAACTAACGTTTCACGTGGCGCGTTCATGAAGTCAAATTTGTCAATTGCTTTAACTTGTGAAGAAATGCTTTAAAAAGTAATAGCATGGCGTGCTAAAACACTTGGTTGAACATTTAACCTGCTAAACATCAGCATTACACTCAAAGCTGCCGTATCAAGAGTACTGCTTCACAGCTGCAGACGGTTAATGAAAGCAGGATGTAGTCTACAAGTCTGGTATGAAACTTGGAGTAATTTCATGACTGGTGGTCACAAAATACTTATTCAAACAAACCAGAAGCCTTAAATCATAGTTGCGTGTCAATGAGACACTTCCTGTCGCTCGGCAGATGCCTCTCCTGATTTGCGTCTCCTGTAGACGATACTTGTATGAAACATTCTGTACATTAACTTCATCCTAAAGTAACAACTCTCAGATTCTGACTTCATTGCTGAAGTCCGGCTTCAGTTTTAACACTCGGGAGAGAAAAAGCGACGCAAAGTCTATAAGTGTTTGATGTATTATTTTGTTTTTCTTTCTTTTTCCTATGTTTTCACTCCTTTTCTTGTTTATTCAGGCATAGTTGTGCCGAGCCACGTCCACCGCTACACCCTGGAGAATCTGTCGCCCGGTAACTACGACATCTTCATGCGGGCCAACACTAACGCTGGTCCCGGAGCAGCCGGGACCCCCGGCTAATGTGTACATAGGTGAAGACATGAAACCACACTCACACACACACACTGTACCCTGAAGGTGAAAACCAGATATCACGACATCTTTAACTCAACTTTGAGTGTGTGTGTGTGTGTGTGTGTGTGTGTGTGTGTGTGTGTGTGTGTGTTGAAGGCTCAGAGGACATTTCCAAAGTGGTGTACATCATCCTTCCGCTTGTGCTGACTTCATTGACATTGTTGGTAATGGCCTGCCTGGCACAGTTGAAGATGTAAGTTATCTTTCTGTCTCATACAAAACATACGCACGATGCCTCGTGTCTTACTTTGATTACTTTGACAGTTCTACCTTCTTTGCACTAAAAGGAGGTGCACTGAACACCTCCTTTTATTTTCTGATTTCCGTGATGTTTAGGGTGAAACAGAAGCTGTTTCAAGACATCCCTGATCCATGCCACAGCAGCTTGTCTCACTGGGCCCCTAAAAGTACTGATGAGGTAACCAGAGACCCCCCCCCCCCCCCACACCCCCCCCCCCCAAAAAAAAAAAAAAAAAAATCCTTATATTTACCTTTCACTTGCAGGAAACTTTTCTTAAAGACTGGTAATAATAATCATTTTATATTTTCAAGAAATCCCGAGGAAACCGACGTTGAATTGATCCCACTGTCGATTATTGTTTGTGGAGCTAAATCCTGATGTACACCGATCAGCCATGGCTTTAAAACCACTGAGAGGTGTGACATCAAGTACAAAACAAAGAGCTCTATGCAGTTCAAAAGAGCATAACTGTTTATACTGGAGCACCAATCCACGGCTGAAAATAGTCCCCTGGAAAATTACCTATTGATGCTGACTGACCAACATTTGATAAAAAAAAAAAAAAAAAAAAAAACAATACAAGTATGCAGTAAGTAAAACTATTGGTGACCTTATTTTTTTTTTTTTTGAAAGATTCTTCAGGTGGGAACTGGTGGCCTTGGGGCTGAGTGCCAAACAGCGGGTTAGAAAATCTGAGAGAAAATGACTGCTTCTTTGGGATTTGTTAACAATAAAGAAATTGAAATGCTACCCATAGCACTTTAACATCAACTGCAATAATAATAGGCTATTTTTTTTTTTTTTATTCTTTTGTCAGCTGTAATGATCAGTATATTGAAAACATGTAGATTTATCACAGTCACTCGAATACACGTCAGTTTGATTTGGTTAACAGGAACAACCAGTGTCGTAAAGCAAAAGTACGCATATAAAGTGGTAATTTTTTTTTTTTTTTGTGCCCTGTGGACAAGAGGCAGTGCTTGATCACTAGATGGCAGAAACGGCAACGTTTTCAGTCTATGTTCAGGCGCAGATTTAACGCTGACGAACATCTTCAAACAATACATTTCAGGACTTTTCTTCTTTTTTTTTTTGTTCTTTTTTTTTTTCCATCTCAGAGTATGAAGCAGCTTGTGGTACCAGAGAGGCCCGACGTCAAACCCTCTGAGGTCATTTTGCTCAGTGAGTTGCAGAACTCTGACGCGGATCAGGACCACAGCTATTGGAGCGTCCATAATCTCCAAACATATAATCTCCAGTACTCTCCGCTCCCGGTTACAATGTCAGAGAGGAAGTCCACCAGAAGAAGCGTCACCAAACTCAAGACCACCTCCGTCACTGATCTCTCCCCCTCCACCTACTCCTCCGTCTCCTCTCAACCTCTCCGAAATCCTCCGACAGCCCTCCTTCCCTCCTCCTACCCTCTATCCAGTGACTGCCAGGACGGCGCTGTCACCGTTAATGACGTTAAACTGGAGTCAGGCGGAGCCGGCGAGTCGTCCGAGTCGCGTCTTTCTTCAACAGAGGAGCAGAAAACCTTCAATCCGTTTCTGAGACTGCATCAGACTCCCGCTTCCTTCTCTGACTTGAGCAGCATCTCTCACTCCTCTGTCTTACTTTCTTACCTGGCAGAGGTCGGTTTACCCAAACATCCTTTTTCTCAGAGCCACTTCAACTCAGTCCAATCGCTCCAGCGGAACAACTTCACCGTCCCCGATGCTCTTTCTGCCAATTTTACGTCGTCTTTTTCTCCCTTTCATCACTCTGTTTTGGTGGATTTCTCCTGCTCTCCACTGGAGTGTGATCCTTACATCCCCTCTGATCTTTAGATTTATACTCGGGATATATATATATATAGAGAGATTTCTTCTTTTTTTTGTTTTGTTATGCAGTGTCTTTAAAAAAAAAAAAAAATGCACACCCTTCAAACCTTTAATTATTTTTCTGCAATTTTCATGGAGATGTTGCAAATTTACATCCAAATGATCACGGTATTTGTTTTCTCCAAACTTTTTTGATGCTCATACAACATTCAAGTCAAATTGGAGTTACTGCAATTATTATTACTCTTACATCTAACTTGTGATCAAAACACATGGGAAGGTCAGACTTTCCTGAAATCTGATTTCTGACGTTAGGCAAAGTGCATTTACTTTGTCGATATAATGCTATATTATATATTACATATATATATATATATATTAGGCATCAGTATAGACAATAAATAAATAAAAGAATTGTCTAAATTGATACCGCTTTCATGTCTGTACAGTAATTTTAAGACTAAGGGGAGGATGAATCATTTTTATAGAAACTGTGTTATTTGTGACTTGATTCATTATGTTTATATGTGTTTGAGCCATTTTGAAGTTTTTGTCAATATGTTTTTGACAGTGAATTTATACACACTTTAGCCTTAACTTGAAAGCTGAGGATTGTAAATATAGCAAACTGCTGTCTGCAGCACTGTCCTTTATGGCTGTTTTATTTTTATGTTTTCAGCGAATTGTTATTTATGTGTGTTGGTATTATACAGCTAAAACTAACTTAAGATGTTCCCGAAAGCTTTTACTTTTGAATTGTTGGGGTTATTGTGTTTGTGTGAATATTTAACATGTGGGAAGAATATATATATATATATATATATATATATATATAAAAAAGAGTACTTTTATGTCACTATTTTCCAGCATTGTTGCCTCATCAAGCTTTGAAAACGCTCATACCTCAGACCTCTTTTGTGGCTTAAATGCTTGTAACTATATTTCAACTTTAACATCAACGAGCAACCTTGGCAGCAATGTTTATAACTGGGATGACTTCAGAGGTGAAGTTATCTTTGGTTTGCATTATTTATACATTTGGGGCATTAAAATGTGCACTTCAATACATGAGACACCATTTCATCAATAAAACTGTACTTATGCTGTGCAGTGATTCAGTATCTGGACTTAATTTACAAAAAAAAACATGCATGGTTGAAGTTTTGTTTTCAGTCTGGCAGGTTGCTTTTATTTCTCTACACTGGACCGTTTACTCGGTATCTCTGTAAAACTTGTTTTGTTTTTTTTCACAGCAGACATTTCAACATGTCATAAAAAGCATGTTACCAGTAATATTAACGATGTGCTCTATTTAACTGTCCCTGTGTGAGACCGGATGCACAATAACCAAGACCTTAAAACTGAAGCATCTAATTGAAATCGAGTAGTTTATTTCCAGCAGAAAGAAGAAATAAAATCTCAGCTAAAGTTAGAAATGATCAAAACAATCATCTTGAGTCAAAACCATAACGACATGTATTTTTTTGGGGGGGGGGGATTTACCGTGAGTGATTACATTTTTTTTAGCATTCAAATGTTATGCTGTCTCCAGAGTAAATGTACTCCTCTGCAGATTGGTTGGTTTTATACTGTTAACTTCATATAACGTGAATTATTACAAATTCCCCAACATGGGAGCAGCACATGTAAATGTTGCAGCTGCTCGGCACCGGAACAACTTTTAATACTATTGTGGAGTTTAAACTACAGCAACGTGTTTCTGTCGTACCGGCGGATTTAAAATACGCCTCTGAAGTGCAATAAATGCATGAGTCGAAAGAAAAAAAAAAAAAAATAGAAAGCATGACAAGGAAACAAAGTCCATTAAAATTGATTCATTGACCGCAGTGCTTGATTAAATGTACTTAACAACATTCCACCAGTGATTACAGTTTGAAAATCAGGTCACAGGCCTGCTGTTTGTGCCTTGGCCATACCACCACCCCCTCCACCCCCCAACAAGTAACCACGTCCTGGAGCAGGAAATGTCCGTTTCAGTGGATTTTGAATTTCTGGCGGACAAAGAAGAGAATGAGAAAGAAGAGAGAAAGTTTTGGGTGACTTTTTTTTTTTTTTTTCTTTCTTTCTCCCCCCTCCTCCTCCTCCTCAGGGAAGCTTTCAGAAAACCCAAGTCCCCCTATCAGCCTGCTTTTTTTTTTTTATTTTTTTTTTTTTTTTAGCACGCTGACAGTCACACCCCTGTGCGTAAAAAGGGCAGGGAGAGAGAGAGAGAGAGTCCTCCGCTGCTCTCACCTGGGAACAGCGCAGTGCACAAGACGAGACGGAGAGGCGGGGAGCAGGCAGGTGAGGCAGCGGAGCAGAGCCGGAAGAACGAGCGGGTCGATTTTTTTTTTTTTTTTTTTTTTTTTTTTTTTTTTTTTGCCCCGATAGCGCAGTTTCACCAGGTGTTTCTTAGATTACAACTCTGCCGTCTGCTCTGCTTTTCTTTTCTTTTTCTTTTTTTTTTTTTTTTTAAAAACGCGGTTTATGTATGAAAGTGACGCAGCGTTGGAGGAAACATGACGGAGCAAGGGAAGAAGCTGATTCTGATCGTGGTGGATATTCTTTGTGTCATTGTTGGTGAGTGCCTACCCTTGATCTCTCCCTCCCGACAATATGGCTGAAAACCTGATTAGTTCCAGGCAGGATCTTATTTACTTGTACTGCGGACGGATCAGTTCCTCCAATAACATATATTTAAAAAAAACAAACTTTTATAGAATCGTTTGCACAGTGACGCGCGGGATTACCCCCCTCCAAAAAAAACAACAACACAAACATCTGATTTATAGATCTGTTGCAGATAATCCGCACGTTGCTTCGCTGCAAGATTAAAATAAATGATACTTTCGCCTTTTTTTTTTTTTTAAAGAAATAATTCTCTTGGGTCTAATAAGTAAAGTTTTCGGTCGCAAAGATGACGCACAATTGTCAGTGATTTTTTTTTT
Source organism: Embiotoca jacksoni (assembly GCF_022577435.1). NCBI lineage: Eukaryota > Metazoa > Chordata > Actinopteri > Embiotocidae > Embiotoca > Embiotoca jacksoni. Next base: position 9,300,274 of record NW_027185318.1, on the reverse strand, counting down.
TTTTTTTTTTTTAAACCGCAAAGCACAAGTCCTCTTCTTGTCCAAACAAGCCAAACAAAGTTTCCCAAGACTGCTGCTGTTGATCTCTGGGTTTCTCGGAGGTGATTTCCTCATTGAAATGATTTGGTTTAAGACAGGACTTGCTATCTTATCTCGTCTATCGTCCTCTCGTAGCGCCAATGTTTTGACAGCCGATGATTGATACCTGCAAGTAATTGCAAAATGCAGTTTGGCTGAGCATCTCTGCGTATCGCCTTTGTGTCTTTTCTGACAAATGTTAAAATCCTGTTTTTGGAAATGTGCGTGTGTGTTGAGGGTGGGCTCTTGAGTGTGTGTGTGTGTGCGTGCGTGTGCGTGCGCGTGCGCGTGTGTGTGTGAACAGGCTTGTTGCGACTTGCTGTGCACTCTTGCAGGAGGACACAGAGCCATGAGCAGACGTAGTATCTTCCAGCTGTTGGCGTCACATCTTCTCACTGCTCCGGCACACTGACAGAGCTTGCAGCTGAGATGATGAAAGAGGAAAGCTTGACACTGATGTTGGATTCTCACTCTAGTTTTCGATGCTTTTAAGGGTGAAAGTATGGGGTTTAAAAACCGGTGGAATCCCTGTAAAAGCTGAGACGACCACGGAGGGTTTCGGCATTTATGTGTTTTCTTCATCTAGTCGTGTACGCATCTGGTGACTGACAGGGAGGAATGATAATGACTGTTCTGCACTCGACAGAATGTGTGCGTGTGCGTGTGCGTGTGCGTGTACACCTTGGAGAAGTCCACTGTCAACGCCCTGCATGTTCATTTTGTTAAAGGAAATCTTGGAAGAGCTTTGCTGGGGGCGAGTGCAGGAAGTGAGACACAATAATTATTTCTGATAGATAAGAAGAGATCAGTCAGGTTTTTCTTTCAGCTTGTCAAGGAGTCACTGTCCCCTCCGCCGATGAATACACACTTGTAAAAAGAACTCCCGATACGGAGCCCTGAGATCAGAGATGAGGCACTATGACTAAAGTGTTTTCCATAGGCAAATTTCTTTTCTGTGTGACTAATCACCCCCGCAGTCAGGGGTGTGAAAGTGAGTTGCCTGTGGTTTATGTCCGGTTAAAGTTAGACATGCGGCTCTTTCGGAAATGAAAGTGTGCTTTATATATGAGTGATAGTCTTTCTAATCTGAGTCACGCCGGGTGTGAACCGATATCGCGGTTGTCGGGTTTATCAGAACGCCGGTACATTTCGTGTGAACGTTCAACTGAACTGCAATTTGCTGCTTTTCCTTGTTTTCTTTTATAGCAATTTGATTTTGAGACTGTTGTCGGAACAACATATGACTTTATTTCTTTACGGCACATTAGCCTCCAAGTAATTGTGATGGATATTTGCCATTGTTATGAATAATAATAATAATAATCAATAGCTGCGGTCCGAGACCAAACTCGTGGAAGAACAAGCACAATTTTAAAAGTATTACACTACAGCATTCAAACAACGTAAACAGGACTGCAACATACCGAAGTTGTCAAATTCAGTTTTTTTTGTTTTTTTTTTGCTCTATCGACTCTCTTTAAACCCTGAAATATTCAGTTTATATTTTACGCATAGAAAAGCAACAATTCTTCACTTTTTGAGAAGCAAAAACCAACAATCAATCCATTAACTGAAATGGCTCTAGATTTATTCAGCACACTAATCGACTCGGCTGAGTAATCCTCCCAGTGTCACCGAGTGTAAAAAGTTCACTGTGGCACAGCATCAAAGACTCGGAGAAGGCCATGTTAGTTGCACATTAACATGCTGTGTATTTTACAAAAACAGGCCAATCTCACACACACACACACACAAAAAAACACTTCATCTTCATGTCTGACTTCTTAAAATCTTTTTTTTTTCACCCTTGACATCTTTATTTTTCTACTCTCTCGTTGTTGTTTTTTTTTTGATTCTGCTGTTTTTTTTTTTCCCACAAGAGCAGTGAACTGCTGTAGATCTGTGTGTGTGTGTGTGTGTGTGTGGGGGTGAACTATCATCTGGTTTGATTCCCCTCAGTTACACACACGTGTGTGTGAGTGTGCGTGTGCGTGCGCGTGCGCGTGCGCGTGTGTGAGTGAGAGATATGGCAGGAATGTGCTGAATATCCAGATTGTAACCGATCTGTTCGTTCTTTTATCCCTCGCTCTTCCTCTCTGCAGTCAGACCTCCATCCTGTCATTATTCGTCAGCACCGCACACCGCAGACGCGCCGTATTACACGTGCACATAAAAACATGCATAACTTGCACATCCAGACTTGAATTGACGCGAACAAAGTTTGAAAACTCGGCTGCGACTCGGGCCGCTCGCATTTCTATCCCCCCCCCCCCCATCGATCAGTTTGTGTGTCTCTGCCCCGAGCGTATTCGGATCTCGTGAGAAGTAAGCGTAACGTTTTGGGGTTGTTGTTTTTTTTTTTGGAAATGCGCTTCGTTTGCCGTCTTGCCGAGAGTCAGTCGATGAGTTTGACAGTCCTCTCGGTGTGCGTGCTAAATATGAAACCAGCCAGCAGATGCTTTGCTTGGCTCAGCAAAAACAAACAAACCGGGAAACTGTCAGCCAGAATGTTTCTGAAAGGAGAATAATAGTTAAAAGGAATATTTTTTTTGACGTTTTGGAAATACTTTCTTGCCTAAAGTTAAAATGTCAAAACTGATACCACGCTCGTACAGTAAATATGAAAGCAGCCGGAAGACGCTCGGAGACTGGAAACAAAATGGGGAACGGCTAGTCTGGCTTCACCTCTAAAGCGCGGGTAACATTTTATATCTCGTGCTGTGCTGAAACCCAGATATAAAAAGGACAAATTCATGTTGTTTTTTGGTGTTTTTTTTATGGAGTAATTCTCGACTTTGGTTTGGTAACAATACAACTTTTGTCCAAATTAAACACGAAAGAAATGCGTACAAGATGTTTCTAGATCTTATGATAGGTCTTTTTTTTTTTTTTTTTTAATTTTTACAAATAATGAAAGTGATATCGTTTTTCATCTAATTCTTGACAACAACAACAAAAAAAGTGAACGTACGCATTTCCAAAATGTCAAACTGCTCCTTTTTTAATTGTTCCCTTCTCTGTTTAGGAAAAGTTCTGTTTCCAGTTGTTGACCTCACAAAGCTGAAACAAATCCATTCGGACAGACTGTCTGAACTCGCTGCTGTCGGCTGTGACGCGGTTGCGCTGCTGCTCGTCTCGGTTCAACAGCAGTGTTTGTACATTTGAGAGACGCTGAACTGTGGCCTTCCCAGCTGCCCGTCGACAGGAGTGAGCCCAGCTGTCCCTACCCAGAATTCACTGGGGGTTGTGGCTTCGCCGCCGCTGTTTTAATTGCGGCATCTGACTTGTTTTATCTGGTCTGTCCGGCGGCGGGAGAGAACCCGTGCGTCTCCCGACGGTTCAGAAAATAAACGAGAACTTAATCGACTCCTTTCCTCGTCTGTTCACGCCTCTGAGAGGAGGCTGCAGTTTAGTACCAATAGTTAATAAATGAACAAATCTGCCATCACGCATGAAATATTATTGCAGATATCGGCAGTGTATCTCGCTGTCCACGCTTTTTTTAAATTTTGTATTATTACTTACTTACTTTCACTATTCTTAATGATTGATCCGTATCGAAATATTTGCAGAGGATCTTTCCATCGATGGACGGAGTGATTTAATTGACTGATCGTTTTAGCTCTGACTGTGTGAGATGACATGCACCGTGCTTGCGTGTTCTGTTGTCTTGTTTACTGGTCGCTGCACAATCAGGACCGAAGCTTTACAGAAGCGTCTGAAGAGTTTAGTATGAGAGCTGTCGGCTGTCACGGTGCAGAGTTGACACGGCCAGTGACTGACAGCAGCTGTTGTTGTTTGTCTCAGAAAAGCCTCATTTAAGGTATGTGACATTTCACACACACGCACACACACACGCACACACACACACACACACACACACACACACACAGAGTATCTGCTTCTGCTTCTGCCAAATACATGTCAGAGTCAAGTGGGAAGTGTGTGTGCGTGCATGCGCACGTTTTATAACATGCATAGCGCGCACACACACACACACACACACACACACACACACACACACACACACACAGGCTTTATATGTGCAGATCAGCTTATCGTCCTCTCTGGTTTCAGAAGTTCTAGTCAGCCCTGCGGGCGTTTCACGTGAGAGCGAAAGAATTATTTCTGTTTTTTTGGTGTTTCATTAAAGGTCAAAATCCCACGTCAGTGAAACAGGAGCTTCTAAAACCTGCATGACTGATTGTTCGGAAATCAAACTACTGATGGCTTGGATGTAATGCAAACTACGAAGTCCTCAGAGGACATCCCGTAGAAACCACGCGGCACAAGCCTTTAAACTTTAATGACAGAACATTTTAAGAAATCATTCACGCTGTGCGTCAAGCACACGGAAACAAACAACAGATGCACTGCGCTGTATGCAACAGACTTGTTCTGATTAAGGTACGTACTTATTGAACAGACTTTTTTTTTTTTAGAAATGACCCGATTCATAGTGTTAACTCACTCTATATGGGAGCTATAAAGCAAAACAGAAAAAAAAAAAAACATTACCTTCAACTAGAAACGGGGAGAAACTGTGAGCCTGACTCTGCCTAGAGGTCACAAAATGGTTCAACTGGCAACTCTAAAGCTCGAAAGAATGACAATTTACTGTTATCTTTCGTCAGAAAAAGTTATTTTTATCACTAATTGTGTTGGATTTTCCCTGAAAAAAAATTCCCGGCCTCGCCGGAAGTGATGCGCTTTCTTTGCAACAACAGTTTTCATGGATTTTTGTAGCAGATTAACCTGTCCGAAACTCATGATGACCGTTATAGACCGAGAAGACAAAAAAAAAAAACAACCATTTGAAACTTCATCAACAAACTATGAAGGAAGTTACAGCAGTGCACGCACTGTTTACTCTGTGATTTCTTGGCAATGGCGTGGAGAAAGAAAAAAAAAAAAACACACGGCAATGAGTGCAGAGGATTAAAACGGCCTCCAAAATAAACAGAAGAAGGATCTCCACAAGTTAAATATTGGTTTTCTGATCACCTCGGTGTGATGCGGAGCGCCAGTCACAAATCCCTGTGAGCTAGCAAAGTGTGAGGTCGCCCGGTGGACCCGCAGCTCTCACGGTCACCTGTTGAGATTTGGCATTTAGACACTTCAGGCGAATGTTCTCATCCGTCGCCCGTTACCCGTTTCTGGTCCCGGTCCCAACAGATCTGGAGCTCTCGAGATGGGCGCCCCGGTGCCCACCGCGTGGCCCCACAGCTTCTGCCTCGATCACGCTCCGTCTTGAGAGTCGAATAACAGGAACACCCCCCCCCCCCCCCACCCCCGTCCTGCGGGGTCAGAGGTCAAGGGGAAGTTGTACTTGTGTCTGATCCCAAATTCCACGATGTTTATTTTCTCTGGAATCAGGGGCATGCTCTTGCCAGAAGAGATTATGAAAGCGTAAAACAATACTTTCTCCTCTTCTTCTTCTTTTTTTTTTTTCTTTTTTTTATCTCGCCCGTGGACGTTTTTGTTACAGAAGAGGAAAAAGTCAGCAGAAACTTTGTGAGAGCGTTCGTCTTTTAGAAATGAGATCAGAATCAACTATTACATTGTTTGCAACCGCAAAGGATTTTGGAGAAAGTAGAAGTCGACAGCTACATGTAGGATGATACAAACTGATACAGGCCACCAAATAATCTAGTTTTTTTTTTTTTTTTCAATAGTACTTGCATTAAATGCTTAATGCTAGTAAAAGGAAAAATATAAAAGAATTCATAATTACAAGCCAATATCTTGTCATCAAAACAGGCTATTAGAGATATAGAATAAAATAAAAGTACTGTGTGTGTGTGGTTTAGTGTCACTTTTTGGTAAAAAAACAACCCTCCAGTTTTGGTAATTTTGACATCAGTTAAAGAAGGAAAGGATCTTGGGAGAGACAGGGAAGGAAGGAAGAAAGAAAGAAAGAGAGGAAGGAAGATGGTAATAATTCAGGAAAGAATGAAAGACGGGCAAGAAAAGATCTTGTGAGGGCTGATAATACTTTACAACTTCCAAACTGTCATATTTGACACGCTGTATGTCACTAAGCTGCAGCGAGGTTCGTTTTAACAGTTTCTAAAAGTTGACACTTTGGACTTTGACTACTTCAAAATCATCTGTTTTTAAAGTAAAATCTGATCCTGCAAATAGACCAGATTGCTGAACTTGCTGAAGCTGGCTCTTATCTTTTTTTTTTTTTTTTTTTTTATTCAACTCACTGGTACCTGCTTCTCTAAACTCTTGGAGACAAAGTGTGAATTTCTTAAAATACTTAACGTATTGTACAAATTACAGTCAACGTAGACCGTTAGCTTCCGCTATATCTTGTCTCGGACGGGTGTCAACATTGTACCACAGTTGAATTTGTCGTCATTTTCTTTTGCTTTAAAAGCTCGCTTGATTAGAATTTACGTCGCCGAAAGGGTACAAGCGATCACGTGCTGTGAGTAAAACAAAACGACGGCTATTTGAAAATGTCAAAATAAAATGAAAACGGGTTGGGGATTAAACCTCGGTGAGAAATGGACCGAAAAAGAAAGCGGGAAGCGTTTTAAGACGTCCCCCGCCTGACCCAACCTCTGGTAGGGGGAGGCCGCCCCCCCCCCCCCCCGCTCCCCCAGCACACAGGCTTATAAAAACATACCAGGCCTTCTGTAATAATAGAGCAGATAAAAACAGCCAGTCCCGCTCGGACAATAGGAGCTCTCCACAGGCTCTCAGGGCAAGTTTGATATGAAGGGGGATCGACTTCCTCACTGACTTGGTGGTTAAATAAGCCTCCGCAATGGTGACCGTGTACGTTTTGTCCATCCACATCTCCACCCCCCACCCCCCCCCCCCCCCCCTGGCAGTATGAAGCCACTGGAGACTTGGGAATAAACGTTATCCTTGCAGCCTGCAGAATAAACACTTGGTTGGGCTTCACTTCAAAGAGGAACCGAGAGCACGCTTGACCTGCTGGCATAATGGACTCGGGAGATGCGAAGCGCAAAGGGAGGGCTTCCTCTCGTGAAAAGAAATTCCCCGCTAATGAGGATACCGTTTGTCACCGGACATCATTAGCGGCACTTTGTGACCGGTGTCGCATCGATTAAGTCCTCCGCGCGGGCAAAAGCGCTGGACGTTTCTCGTGTCATTTTAGGGATGTGAAGCAAGGGGGCATGGCAGACCGTTTTAAAGAAAAACATATACACATGAGCAGTTTTATTTATTTATTATTTATTGCAATCAATGTCAATACAAATGACCCAATTTGATGTGAAGCAAGTTTTCTTTTTAATTAAACTGCAGTGTACTGGGTTCATGTCGCAAAAAAACACCATAAAATAGAACCAGGATCTATGAGAGTAAATAAAGTCAACTTTAAAAACTCAACAAAGGAGATTTAGAGTCAAGTTACTATTAAAAAAAAAACAGTAAGTTTCTCAATGTGTCCATCTGGAATGATTCGATTTCCTTCAACCCTTTTATTCGTCTCATACGATGCGCTCGGGCATTATAATCTTTTGCTTTCACAATAAAACGGGAACCCACCCACTAAAACTACATTTCAGTTGGCTTACACCACGAGGGGTCAGAAACACCGCAGGTTACATTTTGAGAATTTTTTTTTTTTTTTAAACTTATCTCCAGTTAAATTTGTGTTAACTGTCCACTTTTAGAAAGCAGTGCATGGAGCTTTATTTGAGAGGAGATCCCAACGTTTCTAGAGATATTAAACGTGTTGTGCCGAGTGAAATACTGAAACCCGATAAGCCGTTTGTACCATCATATATATATATATATATATACACACGTATTAAGATATTTTGAAACGGTCATATCATGCAGGGATGTTTATATTTTCTAAGTTTATGAAACCTAGTAAGAATTTTTATAATTTAGAGTTTCATACAGCTTTTTTTTTTTTCCACGTGTAACGCAGTTTTGTGCTTTTATCATGACACGGCGTTGTTCTCGTCTGCCGTGACGTCAGACTCGATTCACGCTCTCAAGCCAGCAGGCATCCACGTATACCGTGTGTCCACGTGACGCAAATTACCTGTCTGGAACATGTGTTTGTGTGTCTTCGCGTGGTTTCATTTAGTCGTGCTCGTCAAGAGCGGCGGACGCGCAACTCTGGAGGAAGGAAGCAATCTGTTTGTAGAGATCAGCTCTTATGGAATTACCCAATAAATATTACAGCTCTCTGCTTGACAGAACAAACTCCATTCCCTGCCGTTATTGGCCTCGGCGGTTCAGCAGGAAGTTCTTGAAAACAGGAAAACTATTCAAAGGTCGTAGTATAAAAAGTTTCTGACATTAGCCCTGCAGATTGGACTATTGTCCCGCTCGGATTTAAGAGACAACTTTATGTTCTCCTGCTGCTGCGCCGCGCCGACTGTTTGTTTTGTTTGGACTAAAAACTGTTGTTTTTTTGTGTGTGTCTTTTAAAAAACAAAAAAAAAGCTCAGACGCAAACAGGTTGTCATCACAGCCCCATAAATGTGCTTTTTTTTTTTCTGCATGGTAAAAAAAAAAAAAAAAACGTTTATATCTGTCAGGAGAGTGTGTATGAGCGCGTTTGCACGTCTTCATAGGCAAGCGTATGTGTCCGAGTCCAGTTCTCGGCTCCCAGGCCCTCCGCGGCGTAAACGGGGCCCCGATGTCGAGAGGTTATCGTGTCTCGCGCGTTTCCATGGCGACAGGCGGTTCCTCCACAGAGAAGTAAAAAAAAAATGTGACCCGTTAAGAGGCGAAGCCGTCGGCACCGATGACAAATTCATTTGCCGGGCAGACCCGGGTAATTCTGCCCGAAGCCGAGACGAGTCCGTCAGTGTGTTCTTAGCTGTTTCCTGAGCTCATTGTGCCGAGCTGGAGGGTCTGACCCGCTTGTCGGGATGGAAACTCCTGCTCTTACAATGAAGTCCCAAAGACTGCAGTTTTACTGCTGTCGCTGTGCCTCCATTAACTTAAAGCGGTTACAATCGCTCATCATCGTTATTTTACTTGTGCTTTCGCTGTGAGCCACCGTGATATTTTGTTTCCCCTGCCTGCAATACGTTTTGCGCGGCGGAAACGAGAGCAACAATTTGAACAATTCGTTTTCACCGGCGTCGTCAAGAAGCAGGCGCTCCGATTGCTTTGCAATTCATAATTTGCTTTCGCGAGGTCGTCGTATTATTTTCATCCCGTCTTTACTTCCGCGCTGTGCTCGTAAAAAAACCGTTGATCTTGCCGTTCGTCTCTTTCTGCAGCGGCTCTGCCCTGCGCCATCTTGACTCTAATGTTCAGTCCTTACCAGAGAGGGATCTACTGCGATGACAAGAGCATCAGCTATCCCTACAGGAGAGACACCATCTCCCACGGAACAATGGCTGCGGTCACCATCGCCTGCTCCATCATCATTGTGAGTCCCAGCGTTTTTGTCTGTCTCGAGCACCACGTGAACGGCGTGATTTATAAAGTGCTAAACGAATCTGACGGTTTAAGGTCATTTGCGTACCGCTGGCGAAGATGGCGTTCCCGAATGATCTGTGAACCGTTTTTCTATCCCCTTTACCCCACAGATCACCACAGGAGAGGCCTACCTGGTGCACATGAAACGCCTGCACTCCAACTCCCACTTCAACCAGTACCTGTCCGCCCTCTACAAGGTGGTGGGCACCTACCTGTTTGGGGCGGCCGTCAGCCAATCTCTGACCGACTTGGCCAAGTTCACCATCGGTCGCCCGCGTCCGAACTTCCTGTCGGTGTGCGCCCCGGTTAGCTGCAGCGGCTACGTCCTGCAGATCAACTGCACCGGCAGCCCGCGCAACGTGACCGAATCCAGGTGGGCCGACCTCAACACTGCGCCGCCTTCGCTGTCCTTCACTGGCAGTGTGCAAATGGAAAAAAAAAACAAAAAAAACCCTAATCTCGTCAATAATGGCTGTTTTTAAAGGTCCAGTGTGTAGGATTTAATGGGATCTATTGGCAGAAATGGAATACATATATATATATATAAAAAAAATTATAATAATTACTGTATTTAAATGTCATACTATATAATGTAGCCAAAATCTGATAAAAAAAAAAAAAAAAAAAAAAGTCATAGTATCATCTGTAGTCCAAAATTTGATTTAAAAAAAAAAAAAAAAAAAAAAATGTCATTCTGGCATGTTGTTCAAAAATGTCATAATATGGCAAACTGAGTCAATAACTCGGGAACATTCAGTCAACAGGATGTGACCTAGAAAACAAGCCAATTAGCTTTCAACATATTTAGTTTTATCGGTACGGCCCAATTTGGCCCAGTGCTAAACTAAATGCTTCCAGGTTATTTGGTGTATGTGACGTCATAAACCGACTCCCGACTGTAATCTTTACTTTTATTCATCGTTGTCTTGTGTTGTTAAAAAAAAAAAAAAAAAAAAACACTTTACAATAACGCTGCCGTTTCGCTCCGCAGGTTATCTTTTTACTCCGGCCACTCGTCCTTCGGGATGTACTGCATGCTCTTTCTGTCGGTGAGTGTGTCTTCGTCGTGCGAGACGTTCTCGCTGCCGCGAAAGGACTGTTTACCAAAAACACACAAATCGGCCTAAACAGGAGGGAGGTGGTCGGCGCGGATACGCAGCGCCGGTTTAAAAACACCATTGTTGTCATACTACACAACTGTACAATGGACGGAAGGTGACAGATTTAATACTTTAATCCCCGTTTTGAGTTTTCAGGGGTCAAATACTGAAAGGTTGCTTGTACTGCTGAAGCACGTGTTATATTCACATCTACCACAGAATCTGTATCCTGCATTAAAACACTCTCTTTCTTGGATAATTAGAATTAAACGCATTTCAATGTCAAAACCAATTAAAAAAAAAAAAGTCACAGTGATAAGATTATAACGCAGATATTTGTCAGTGTGTGTGTTTTGGGGGAAATTCTAGAATTAAGCACATGAGAGTTTCAAGAATAACGACTTACATTTTCTTTTTTAAACACGGGTGGGAAAAAAGAATTAAGCAAAAAAAAAATTTGAGAAAACAACTGAAAAGAAAAGGTTTTTATTGACCATCACCTCTCCAAAAAAAACCAACCAAATAGCTTATCCTTTTAAAAGTCCAAGAATCTGCAGCTCCAGTTATCGAGAGGATTTAAAATGTGTTGTTTTTTTTTATTCTTTTTTTTTTAAATTCCTTGCATGTGCAGCTCTACATCCAGGCCAGAATGCAGGGGAAGTGGACGAGGCTGGTTCGACCGACCATCCAGTTCTTCCTGATGGCGTTCGCCGTGTACGTGGGCTACTCGCGGGTTTCCGACTACAAGCACCACTGGAGCGACGTCCTGGTGGGATTTCTGCAGGGAGCTCTCATCGCCGTGCTCAACGTGAGTGAAATTCCAGCGTGGTTTTTGAATCGAAAGACGACGATTTCCTTATTAAAGTCGCGGCTATTTAAAAGCTATTTATAGAATTCCAGTGGAAAACGGGTTGATCGAAAACGATTTCTCGATTCTTTTGCTCCTTCAGGTCCGATACGTGTCTGATTTTTTCAAGCAGCGCCCTCCGCGCTGCACTCGGCCCGAAGCTGCGGAGATCGAACACCTCGAGCGTAAGCCGAGCCCGCGGCCTTCGGACTCGCAGCACGGAAACCACTACAACTGCTCTGGACCCGTATGAGCTCTTTTTAAAAAAAAAAAAAAAAAAAATTTTTTTTTTTTTTTTACAACAGCCCCCCCCCCCGCCTTAGCTGCTCCTACTAACCTGGGCCCACACGCTTAACAGCAGCTCCATTACAAAAAGGACACACGAGCGCAGCCCCCCCCCCCCCCCCCGCCCCCTTTTTAGACGCCTTCCCGACAATTTTACTGTTATGAAAACTCCCCCAAGATTCCCCAAAACCTGTCGGGACAGAAGCTCCTCCGTCTGCGTAATTTGGGGGGGGGGGGGGGGGTGGGGGTGTGTTTTGCAAAAAAAAATTATGTCCGATTGATTCGTGTCTGGGGTTTGTGCGACAGTGTGCAGTGATTTGTTTTTGTTTATTTTCAATGTTTATTTTTTTGTTGTTGTTGTCCTGATTGCAAGTGCAAAGTTTCAGATAAGTGCGGGACAATTTACGCTGCGAGTGAAACGGAAAAAGGGTGACCGGCCGCTTTAGAAGATCTGTCAAATTTCACAAGATCGTTCTGTCCTTGAGTGACAAAAAAAAAAAGGGCCTGGGAGGCTGAATGTTTTCCACTTTGTCAGTCAGATAAGACTGTTGCTACTTTATCTACACTGGAGTTAGATTGTATCCGCCCGTCCCGAGACTTTTGTCATTTCTCTCTGCGGATGTCTCCCGCGTTTGTACGTCTTTAGAAGATGCGCAAGCGTAGCAATGGACCGCTTCCACTGACGCGTAGTATACGCGCATAATGTATAGTGCTAACATTTTTACTTTGTTTATACCTTCTGTATCTAATAAATTGTTGTGCCGTTTTAAGAATGTATTACCACTAATTCTGCTGTGACCGTCGGTGACATTTCCTGAGCTGGCAACTTTTTTGCTCTGTAAACGTTTTTGTTTTCAAGTGACAAAACTTTTACTTTTAAAGATTGACAAAATGGGAGATGTTACTGGAGCCTGTTTATCACATAAACTCAAAGTGGTTTTTTTTTAAGCTTCCTCGTACCTGAAGTGCAGAGAGTAAATACGCCTCCCTTCCCTCTTCATAACAACGTGTGTAACCTAATTTTGAAACTGTGCGCAATGTAATCATTTCTTTTCCTGCGGTGCAGTTTCTCCATAAATACGAGCCAGCGTGCTTTTAGCGTCCGTGTGTTGCTTACCGCTGCGGCAAGAAGAAAGGAGCATAACTCTGCGAGGAGTCACTTCTGGTGACTGTCGGCAAGGGAATGCTTTTGGTTTTGTTTGTTTCCTTTTCTTTTAGGTATTCTGCGCACCGCGGTGACGCAGGGTTCATGTCTGAACCTGCCGCCGACGGTTGCGGGATTCTTCGCTGCGGAGGGAACGGGGCTGTTTATTTTCGATTCCCGAATATAGTGTGTTGGGTTCTCTTTCGCAACATGTTTATCGACCAAACAGAGATGACCGTTCTCAATCACGTCTTTTATTTGTAAGGCACCAGAGAAGCTTCCTTACTGCTAAAAGGTTGATTCATTCTCATGAGAGTACACAGTTGCTTGTTTACATCTTTGCTTTTTTTTTTTAATTTTTTTTTTTTTTTACCCCGGGTATTTTAAAATGAGACCGTGTTCATAAACACATTTAACTGTTTTTCGTTTGCACAAAAAAAAAAAAAAAAAGGATAGAACATTTACAAACCTAGAAAACAATGTTAAGTGTTACAGCCTACTGAGAGAATGAATGGGAGGGAGGGAGGGAGGGAGGGGGGGGGGGGAGAGAAGGGGGGGAGGAAGAAGAAAAATAACTGGAAAAACGACATGGTATACAACATTGTGCCTCTCTTACTGTAGGCTTGTAATGCACACATACAACACCAAAAGTCTTCCATGATACACACGTTAAAAAGCAGCTTTGAGACATACAAAAATGCTTTAAAAAATATGTATATTGATATATTCATATGTATACAAATTGGCCCTTCACAGCAAAACAAACACACATACCATTCACATGTCTGAGTTTTGCCAAAGGAGGTTTTCTGCCGAGACCGACGTCAGTATAAAGAGCGCAAAGTTGACTCGACCGATCTGTTCTCGCGCTCTATATATTGAAGTCAAATCTCCAGGGAGGGAAACTCGTCAGCTTCCCAACACCGGCACGGACAGGAAGAGGGGGGGGGGAAAAAAAAAAAAAAAAAAAAAAAGAGCACCGAGCCACAACTTAAGCGCTTTTCAACTTAAAATACAGAAGAAAGGTTTTACGCTCCCCGTCTCGGGACACGCTCCGGAAAGCACTCACATTAAGGAGGGATGAGCCGACGCCTGCGGGCGCGCCCGCGGTCGGGCCCGCAGCCAGGAAGCGGAGAGGCGAAGGATAATGTGATTTAACGCACAGCGACAGACCCTCTTCAGACGCCTTCGTTGACGTCGCGCTACCCGACCAGTGGAAAAAGCGCTGCTGCCCTCTGCTGCCCAAACGACAAACCGCATCTCAACCTTAAAACTTCAGCCGTGTCCCACCTCCACAGTGCCCACTCACTGCACGCGTTATAATTACAGTTTGTACAGCAAGAACTCAACATACCGACCGGTTTTATACCAACAACGAGCTGCGCATGCGAACTCGCCGGATGTCACACAAACTTTGAAACGCAACTGCCAATTTCGGGAGACGGCAATACGTGTATCCAAAAATGGTAATAGTTATCTTTTGTTTTCCGAGGTGTTCCTGGAGCGGTTATCGAACATTAGTTTAACAATTTCCAGCTGTAAGCAGCTGTTCCACTTTCCTTGTGTATTGCATTGTGGATTGAGTTCCTTATTAGCATGCTAAAAAAAAAAATAATTGAAAAGAAATCAAGCATACAGTTTAGACTTTTTTTTTTTTTCTTTCCACTTTTTTAGAATTAACATTATGTCCTGAACCCACACTGCACACCACAGGTTTTTAAATTTGTGTGCATTGCATGTTTCAGACCTAAAAGTCCTGGATCACCAATTTAATTTAAATCAGTTGAAGTTCAGAGCCACATTTAGTCTAAAAGAAGGGACAACATATACTCAAATAGGGCCGGGGTAAATACGGTTAAAGCTATCAATAAATGTGTCTGGGTGTTTTCCAACGACGATAAATATCATTCCATGGTTGTTGTATGAATATGGTGCTGAATATCTTATGGTGTGAAACGTCTGCCTCGACTGTCCCATCCAGTAAGGGTGAATAAAGCTGTGATTGAAGCCATATTTCAAAAAAAAAATTCTCTCTACAATAATAAATCACTGTCAAGCCATCGGAGAATTCAAACACATTTTTTTTTAGTTTTAGTTTTAAATCAGTTGTATAATGGACACTTTTGTCCCACAATGCAATAGAGGAAATGGAGGAGCTGGTCAGGGGTGAAAAAAAAAAAAAAAAAAAAAAAAAATCATACCCTGTGCAGACGATGGTGTGAAGGCTCAGAAAACATAGTTACAGTATTTCTTGTTGGTAAAAAAAACAAAACAAAACCAAAAAAAACAGGGCATTTCAGTTCTTGTATACCAACTACAACTAAATTAGACCATCCAGATGAGTATATACTGAACAGTCTGTGGAAGGAACACAGAAAACTCAGAAATACAGCACTCGTCTGTCTGTCGCAACCATCCGGTTCTGACATTTAGATCCTGTTCAAGTTTTGTTTAAGAGTGGACCGGCAGCGGGAACGGGCAGGAGCAGAGGAGGGGGATGAGGAAAATACAAAAGGTGCTTTGACAAAAAAAAAAAAAAAAAAAAATTAAATTAAACAAGTGTTTTCTTCTGTCCAGTCACATTCACTCGAACACGCAGACACCTTTTAAGGTCTAATTATAGCCTCACGAAAACAACATGTCAAAAAAACAAAACAAAAAAAATAAATCAAATTTTTTTTTTTTCAGAGAGTTAACTCTTGTCATTTAAAGAAGAGACATGGTCCATGATTCCATGAAGCGCGAACAGCAGCAGCAGCAGCTCAGCCTACGAAACACAAATCAAAAACTCAAGCCGGGGGAATCTTACCATTTGTACAAACTAAAGATTTTAAAGGAAAAAAAAAAAAAAAAAATCCCCATTTCTCTGGGACTGAGGTACACAGCTCAGGTAATGCATCCAGTGGTTGGTCGTATGAAAAGGAAAAAAAAAAAAAAAATGTTTGAAGGGCTTCAGGTTCCAAGAGTGTAAATTAATGGTACTACTGACCGAACAGCTCCAGTCAACATTTTTCAATTTGGACTAAAGGTGATGGAGCCGTTGTAAATTATAAGTGGAGGGAAAGAAGAAGTTATATGGAGCTGAGATGTTGCTAAACTTGCTTATTATGACTGGCAGACAGCAGCCAATAAGAAACAATCACAGGGACTACAGAGGACATGGAAATAAACACTGACAACAGATCTGATAACCAAAAAAAGAAGGAAGAAAAATAAATCTGAGATAGGCAGATCCATGTACTGCTGTTAGGCTGTTTCCTCATCAGCTCTCTCTCCAAATGGGAAAACATTTATCCCGTTTAAGCCTAACAACAATGGCTTACACTAAAAAAAAAAAAGAAAGAAAAAAAAAAAAAAGAGCATCTATTTTAAAGTCTAGAAGCCTGAACCGAGTCTATTACCACTAAATAATAAGAACATTTAATTCTCAGCCATTCAGGAGTTTCATCCTCTGCACATCCAAAAGTTTCAGCTCCGTCCTCTTTGCTCGTCATCATCCCTGCAGTTACTCCTCTACATCAACACTCAGCAGACAGGCAGCCAGACTTACATCAATCTCCATTTACAGTTAACAGTTTACCCCCCCCCCCCCTCCCTCCACCACCACCACCACCACCACCCCCCCCCCCCCCCCAAAAACCAATCCCCCTTCAAACCTCCTCGCTGTATTCTGCACTAGTCTGACTTGTCCCCGTCCTCTCCTCTGGGCGCTCTCTCCGCCGCGTCTCTGGCCTTGTCCTCCTTGACCGCGGGGGGCTGGCCGTGGGAGTAGTTGGCCAGGATGGAGGAGAGGGAGAGCAGGCCGGAGCTGGAGGAGACGGCGGGCAGGGTGGGTGGGGTGAGGCCCAGGGGCAGCGGGGGTCACAGGCAGGGCCAGGCCCTGGAGCTGGGACAGGTGTTGCACCTGGAGCTGTTGCTGCAAACACGAATGGTAAAGACGCAGTGAGTTGACACATCTTCGCGTTAGACGTCACGTACTGTGACGTGTGGTATCTTTGCAATTTTAATTATCCTTAAATGGATGGATCCTAACATTTGACATTTAAATACACGTTTGCAGTTCATTTAGAAGCCGAGCAAAACAGTTCAATTTTTTTTTTTTTTTTTTTTTTTTTTTAAATAAGGCCGCTTCAGCAAACTACACATTATAGAGGTTATACGTCTCTGAAATTTTCCCTGTAATACATATTTACGTACATATTTCCTGAGCATATCACCGGAAGGAAAACCGTAAAATCCTTTCACTAGTTTCAAATACTGTGAAGCGGAAGTGACATATAAAAGCCAAAAAGAGAGTTGCGTTAGTGCAAAATAGACCCTGAAATAACGAAGTGGAGAAAATAGTTTTGTAAAAAAAAAAAATCACGCCTCTCGTGGAGACGGACAAACTGGCCAGCAAGACAGCGGATTGTCTCCGGCAGCCCGATTAAACCAGAAAAATCACGCAACAGCATCGGGTAGACGGTTTGGGTGCGAGAAGGCAGCGTTAGGAAAGCACCGGCTCGTTCGCGCTGCTCACCCGTATGATGGAGTTCATCTCGGGAGGTGTGACCTGCTTGGCTCTCTCTATGGCGCCCATGACCTGCTGTTGATGCTGAAACAAAGACACCACACGGTCACGCACAACTCCGTACGGAGCACGAGAGAAGGCGCTTCGGACGGTACAAAAACCGTCCTGGTTGCACGTTTAACCGAAAGGATAAACAGTTGAAATGTGAAGTCAGCCGTGTGTCGGGAACCGCTGTCATTACCTCCTGCGACAGGTAGGGCAGCACCTGAGCGCAGATCCCGTTCAGTCTCTTCACTATTTCAGCCTACAAATATAAAAAAAAAAAAAAAGAAAAGAAGATAATATGAAAAAGGTCAGACAAGTGAAGGGGGGGCCCACAAGAAGAAGGACGGATAACAGGAGACAGCGGTTACCTGTTTGTGCATTTCGATGTTCAGCCCGTATGACATTTCATAGTACTGCAACACAAGAGAGGGAGACAAGAGACAAGAATCCACTGAAGCTCTGCTTTCTGTACCTTTTTTTTTTTTATGCAGTATGCACACACGCAAACAACAAATTCTTCTGAATTAGAAGACTTTCTTATACGCACGCATTTTGCAGGACAGGTGGACAAACTATAAAACGAAGTGTTTACATTTCTGTAATCGATCATTCGCCGTTAAGAGAAGCCTTCGCAAGCATTTACGTCTTGGCTCGCCGAGTGGTGCTTTGTGAATTATGTGAACCGATACGTGAAGATGCTCCGGACAATCCTGTAAGCGCGCTTGTACTTCTAAAGCAGAGATCGCGACACTTAAAAAGACTTTGGTCGGTGTGTAACGGGAGGGGGGGGGGGGGGTCAGATCGAGCAGAACAGCCACGTGTCGCCGGCAGAAGTTAACGCCACACTTACCATGATATAATGACGCTGCATCTCTGACTTTTCAGAGGCCAGTTTGTCACACTCCAACTTCAAACTGAGCACAAAAGAATATAAACGTTAAAACGACACTCGGTTTGGGAAAATGTTTCGGGCTGAAATCACATTAGAAGCTGCTGCGTGTGCGGTTGCGTTGCTGCGCACCTGTGGTACTGTGCTTGGAGGAACTGGAACTCATCCTTGATGCGGTCACAGGAATCGGAGGTGGTGAACTTGAGAGGTTGACTGGACTGAGAGGACGCCTGTGAGACAGAACAACACGGTCGGTTTGGTAGAAACGTTAATTGCTCTCGGAAACAGCCTGGCGTCGGACCGAGGGACCGATTCTCTCGCTCGTCGGCTGCTGCGGGTCCGGGGGCTTGTATTCGGAAATCATCGCTCGGATTGGCGACCTTCGCCTTCCCGTTCCGCCGCCAAAGAAAATGAATAGAAATATGTCTTTTGCAGACCAGACGGCGCGCGCACGTCCGCCCCGCTGCGGAGTTGTGTCCGTTTTTTTTTTTTTTTTTTATTGAAAGCGTGTTTGGGTTTGTTTAGAAACGGCACTTTTGACCTGTGAAGATTAATCCCTCGAGAGGATAGCCAAAATGAAGGTCAGTCTGAACGGCGAGTCCGCGGCAGAAAATGAGATAAAAGATGGGAGACGGTACGTTCGACCGGAGCTCCGTTTTAAAGACGCCGATTGTAAAACATCGGCCCGGCTCTTTTCGTAACCGCAAAGTGTGCGGTTTGAGGAAATGTGTTTACGGGAGGTTAAGTGTCCCCACGCTGACCATATGCGAGAGGTATTTAGCGGCTGCATTAGAAGTCTGGTTATGTACAGACTAAACTTAAACCATCGGTCCAAAGCTGTAATCCAGGGTTTATCCGGGTCCCTAAACCTCATTAGTTTCTAAATAAGTGGCACAAGGGCAAGAGGTTTCCAGCTGGATTATGGGATTGAACGGAGAAGATGGGAGTCACCCGGCTGCGTAGAGGTCGAAACCCTACATCCAAAACGCTACGCACGCAATAAAAGTGCAAAAATGTAGAGCCGAAACCGGTCGATTCGTCACCTGGATGACAGGAAAATACGGGAAATCAATGACAATCTAAACATTTTAGACACCATTATGCAATTAGGTAAGTAAATAACAAAAGAAATATTAACTGGGTCGATCTATAACAAAAGTTGGCCGCTTATTTCAGGTAAAGGTGAAACAATTGGTCGATCCAAAGACAATAATCAAAACTACTTTACAGTCAAGAAAAGGAATCGAATTGTTTACCGCTTCCTGCTTCTGAAAATGTCAACACTGATCGCATTGCTCTCTTGTAATAGATTATTTGAGGATGTTAAAACTGGGCTCGCGGGATGTTTCCTGAACCAAACTGATTGATAGTGAACATAATTGATGGTTGAAACTCTCCAGAAATGCACAATCAATAGCAGAATGAACTTGGAAGAAATCCCTGGCGGTGCTCTGCGTATTATCAGCACGTCCGGAGAGGACAAATAGTAAAACGGCATCGCAGTCGGTCCGTCATGTTCATAACAATAAACCGAAACCGAGCTCGTCAACAAGGTTTATTTCCTCAAGGAACATCTGCTACGCGGCAGTCACATGTTGAAACTAACCAGCAAATAATCTGCAGGTGCTTTCTGGAAACAAAACTCGACATGTGACCTCGCCGGGCAAAAATGCCTCTGCAAGGTAACCTGCCGTCTTTTTTGAGGCTTCATGTCGTTTTGAAGTGGGTCGACAAAACAAAATATCTGAATATGTCACCGTGGCAGCTTATTTTTCTGCGCAACTCCCAGACCTTTTACACAGCAAGTCACTAATCGGTTAATCTAAATTATAATCTGTCGATTTAGAACGAATAACAATTTGAGATTTGGTCCTAATAGCGCGCTTGTTCGTTTTAATTGACCTACATATGTTAAATTACTTTTATTAAGTTTTATCGCTTTTAGCACGACTGTATTGTGCAGTTTTAAATTGTCGTTTTAGGCTGCGTTTTAACATTTATAAACTCAGGTTGCTCTTGGAAAATAAGATCTCGGTCTCAACGGGGATTAATTGATTAAACACAAGTAATTTATTGAATATGTATTACCGATTGATGGGAGGGGGAAAAAAAAAAAGAAGAAAGATTGAGCCATTATTGTAGGAGTGTTTACAGACACCTCATTCAAAACGTGGCTCGTTTTTTTTTGTTTTGAGCAAATGGTTTAATAAAAAACCACTGGGAAGTGAATGATTAGATTACAGTTAACAAGCAGCTTTGGCGGATGTAATTAAAAATTTGTCTTATTTTTGCTTTAAAATTTAACCCTTAATTTACAGGTTGGTTTTTTTGTGTTTTTTTTCTTCAAGAAAGTCGTTTATAGTTTGACAAAATGTGAAGTGAGATCCAGCCAAACATTTGCAGCATAAACTCTTTTTTTTTTATTTTTTATTTTTTATTTTTTTAAACATTGATTAAATCGTGATCTTTTTTAACCACCGGGTGTCCCAAATCGGTTTTCATGAAAATAAAACTGCCACCCGATCGTGTGCGATCCGATTCGTCGCCAGTGGCGAAAACGCAGTTCGATCGGGCTTAAATAAAAAAAAATAAAAAATAAAAAAAAAATAAACGCGTTTAATAAAAAAAAACGCACCAACTCTCACCGACGATCAACTTTTCAATTAGCCGCTTCGTGAGCGGAGCTAGCTTGACGACGAGGGGGGGGGGGGGGGGGGGGGTTTGCGGCGGGCACGAATAAAGCGTCGCATCTAAAACATCTAACCTCCATTTAAAGTTTCAAGCCGCGTCACAACGACGACGACGGGGGAGGGGAGGGGGGGGTAGATGGGTCCTCGGGTCATTGCGAGACAAGCTTTGACAGCTAACCTCCAACCCCCCCCCCCCCAAAAAAAAAGCGGCTTCGTGTGTAGCCTATCAGCTGTCGGCTTCTTGCTTTAGCTTTAGCGTTAGCTCCCGTTTCCCCCCCCCCTCCTCCTCCCTCCCCCCCACCCCCCGCGGAACCGAGTTTCAACCGGCCGACTTACCGAGTGCCTTGATTGAGGAAACATCATGTCAGCAGTGTGTTTCTCCGTGTCTCTCTTTCCCCCCCTCCTCCGCCTCCTCCTCCTCCTCCTCTTCCTCTCTCTCTCTTTTTTCGGTCTGATCGAACAACCAGGCTACAGCTGGCTAAAGCTAACGGGTCTCCTTCCTCCTCCTCCCCTCCTCCTCCTCCTCCTCTCCCCCCCCCCCCCCGCTTCAGATATTATTAATAAATGATCGGAGACGCTATTCGCACTTCGTACTCTGTCATCCTTTTTTGGGGGTTTGTTTTTTTGTTTGTTTTTTTTTTTGTGGGGGGGGGGAGGAAATAAAAAAATAATAACGTTAAGCTAACGTCAAAAGCAGCGGGAGCCGAAGATCGTCCTCCGGTCCGCGCAGTCGGGAGAGAGAGAGAGAGAGAGAGAGGAGGTGGGGGGGGGAGAAAAAAAAAAACCTCGCTGGCTCCGACGACGACGACGACGACGAGCAAAAAAAAAAAAAAAGGCCAACAAAAATAAAAACGTCTCTTCAAAGGAACATCAGGGGCTTCTTTTTTTTTTGTTGGAATAACGCTGCGCCTCCCCGGGGAAACCCTGGATGTTGACACATGAGCCCCCGACTTTCCTCTGCTTTGAAGAGAAGAGCAGCATCACCCGGAAAACAAACCGAGCGGCGGAGGAGCGGGCGCCCCGTGTGGCACAGAGATGAACTGACCGGCTTCGTGGCTGCGGCCAGGGCCGGAGACAAGAGGGGGGCCGGAGGGCGGGGGGGGCCGCAAAGGCAGAGTTAGACACCCCGGGCTCTCAGAAAGTAAGTTTCACCCTGCTGCTTCTTTTTTTTTTTTTTTTTTTTTTTTTTTTTTATATATATATATATATATATTTGTGCAAATGTAAAGAGAAATCTTCACTACTAAAATACAGCATCGTTAAAGGTGGATTTTTTTGCATTATTACCAATGTATCATGACAGGATCCTTTGCCACAGGGGGGCCTGCATCAAAATCTAGTTTAATGATTTACCTTTTTTTTTTTTTTTTTTTTAATATATGTTGACAGCATTGTTTATTTTCCGAAGCAAATTGACTCAAATTTCCTCCTACTGACTGTTGCATATGCTAGTACGCTATATTATTCTAGCACAGCCGACCCTAAAAAAACAATCATGCAATTAAAAATAAAAGACAACTGTATGCTACAACTGAAAGCGGTTTTTTGTTTTTGTTTTTGTTTAGTTTAATGATTAAAAAAAACAAAAAACATTACTATTTATTTCTGAGATTTACCATGATCAAATCATTTAGGCCTAAGAATGCAGGAGGCTTTTCTGAGCAACTGTTTCTACTGTAATATATCAAATGATCTCAGAAACCCAGTCCCAATGAACCCAAGTACATTACGGTGCATTTTATTTCGATAAATGTTCAAATTATCTTATATCTCAACAAAGATATCTCAAATCAAAGATGAGAGAAGATTTGATTACAGAAAAAGTCCAAAAAAACTCAAAATAGATTAATATTAAGTGTTAATAATCAAATGATATCATATGTATCAGTTATACTTTGACAACATTTTGTTGCCAATACTTCTGTACTTTTACTTAAGTAGGATGTCTCATACAGTACATTTACCTCCTAAATGAGTATTTTACATTGCTGCATTGCTAATTTTACTTGAGTAAAGGATCTGAATACTTCTTCCACCACATAATCATGAAACCAACTTGGCACACACCATCAGCAAGTATAGGAACAAATTTATTTCAATTTAAAACAGATACCTTGTCATTATGTTTCTCTCTTAGAAGGCGGCAATGATCATAAGTCATGTTTGAATGAGGATCAGGCAACAGTGGTTGAAACAAATACATGAAACACATAAAAAAATATGGCAAGAGTTATGTAAATCAATAATCGATAATAACCAACTGATTGAACCCCCTTTGTAAAGGGTTCCGCTTCAATGAAGACATCCAAGCCCTCACTTCCATCACAAAATAAACAGCACATGCAATTATAATTACAGTTTCTTAAAAAACAGCAGATTATCTTTTAAATCTTCAATCTTAAATACAGAATAAAGTCTTTGCGTGTACTTAATCATCTATCCTTTTAGTCTCTGGTGTGTTTTATTTAAAAAGGGGGACCATCTCAGGTGGTCCTTCTGATGATGACCACAGCGTTGGCACTTAGAGAGAGCCTGGCTCTACGGAGAGTGGGGTTGGCACACTCAGTATAATACATAATTTACATTTGGTTTACATAAAAAAAAAAAAAACCAGCATTTTATACACACCACTACACAATTGACCTTCAGGTTTCATTGGAGTGAGGAAAATAAATCAAGTGGTCCTAAATAATAGTGTTCTGGTAATGTCTTCTTATCATAGAGAGCGAAAAAAAAAAATCACAAACAAAAAAAAAGGGAACGAGCTTTAAGTGGATTATGCACCAACTTCATACTGATTACCAAAAGATAAGTTTGATTCCACTTAGTCCAACAACAAGCCCACAGGAAGGAACGTCAAACAACACCGGCCACCCGACAGTCACAGAGCACGCTCCGAAACCATAAAGGGCCGACCAACTTTCCTTATTCAAGGCAATGAAAGGCAATAAATATAAGTGTCGTAGTGAAAAACCAACCCAGCCTTTTCACTGGTTAATGCTAGAAAAACGGACACGAATGAAAGGAGATTTAGGTTTCATACACACTGCCTTCCCTCTTTCCAGCTCGTATATCTTGAGATAAAATCTGTTAAAAACACACTGTGCAACACTGGGCTGCTAACACACCTCTAAACCCACACCAACAGCCGCCCGGCCCTTCACCATGTGCCAGAGTTGTAGAGTCAAGTTTAAAAAATACATGGTTCGTCACCATTAAAGTGAGCTGCACTCAACACACAGTAAATATTAACACAACTACTGATAAATACTTGGGTATGCATACGGGTTAATCATTCCACTTTAATACTGGCATCCTGATCCTCTTTGGGACAGCAGTCTCTAACCGTTGGCTTCCTCCGCACGGGGTCAGTGTCTTTTTTAGCAGACAAAATGGCAGTCGAGGACCATACTGGTGTTTTTAGCCTCATTAAGCTTGAAGAATACCTTGCATTTTAAGTTTCCTGCAATTTTTTTTTTTCTTTTTTTTTGGTTAAATGACAAAGCATGAAAAAACATGAAATAAAATTTGTCACTGCTCGCCATGAATTCAATGGATTTCTGTACCTGGCTAGAGCCCCAAAAGGATCTTTGTAAAAGGGACCTTTTACAGTAAATATTTAGTCGTCTTAACTTTTCTATTAAATCTGATATTGGGGAAAAACATGCCCTGATTGATGGGCTCGAGTCCTTCTGACAAAAGTCGCAAGACAATTCGAGAGATTTAAGAGGCAGCTCCAAAATGACAATTTTGATGCAAGGAATTACAAAGTCCAATTATTCTTTAAATGACATTAAAAGTTATAAATCCTGACAATAAAGTTCCAAATCTTTGCAAGTTTCTAGCTTTAGCTGAAACCAATGGCTACCTAGAAAGTAGCAAATCCATAGATAAATATGGATACAAATATGCAAAAACATTAGTATGGTTTTTTAAAGATTTCTTGGCGTTCAGCTACGACTCAAATACTTGGGAAAACATGCAATACTTGTCCTGGTAGTGGTGTCTTTACTGATAAGTGTTTCTATACTGCATGGGGTATTACAGATAAACACCGTGATACCAATGGAAAAAAAATAATATATATACATATATATATATATATATATATATATATTATTTTTATATATCGTGAAGATCATAGAAATACTTAGAGAAAGTAGAAAGTAGATCAGAGAAATACTTAGAGAAAACGGCTTAATGTTGGTAAACTCTCTACACACACACCTTACATTTGCATTAACACCCTGCCTATACTTCTTATAGCACATACTGCAAGTTATCTCCATTTATAAACAAGTATTAGTAGTGGATGACTTGGTTCACTGTGGTCATGTACTCCACTCCCCGCTGTCTGATGCACTGTGATAGCCCTTAATGAGGATGAAGGGTAAGTCACCTGTAGAAAAGGTCAAAGACCAAAAAAGTATATCTGCACTTCACTGGCACTATTCAAAGCAAGCCTCAAAAAACTGGAAATTAACAATGCAAAAAACCAACAACAGAATTTTTGTGTTAAATTACAAATAGCAAGCATGGACCGCAAAGGTCTTCAATCACTGATTAAAAAAAAAAAAAAAAAAAAAAAGTCCAACTATTTTCGTACTGTACATGTTTCTAGGTATGCATTACAGCGCTGTATCTATAAACCAAGAGGAAATACAAGTTTCTTTAAAAAAAAAAAAAAAAAAAAAAAAAAAAAAAAAATATGTGAGGGCTCCCAAAGAAACCAAAGAGTATTATCATGGATGGAGACGTGATGGCAAGTACAATTGGAAATGTCTCGATAAGAAATAGAAAGCAGAGATAAAGTCCTTACTATACCAGACATTCGTTTTTTTTTTTTTTTTTACAGCAGTTCAGACTCAAGTAGGCTCCGCCATGAGAAAAGGAGCACTTCAACATGACAGAATCAAAAGCAGTCAAATTATCAACACCTTCAAACCTGGTCCATAAATTATATAAATAAAAAAAAAATCTTTTAATTACTCTTAAAATCATCTTGTCACCATACTGTGAAGATTTCTACCAGCCCTAGTTAGTATTACAGAGCCGTTGCAGTAGTGTGGTGTTCTGAGGCTGGTTGGGAGGAAACCCTTTTCTCTGCCTGTCGCCCCGTGCCGATCGTTTCCTCCCAGCTCTGTGTAGTCCTATTAATCAAGTGAACAAAATCCATAATCACAGTATCAATACTACCATAAATTCATAGGAAAACAAAAATGTATGCTAATGAAAGAAGTTGATACTTTTTTTTTTTTTTTTTTTTTTTTGCCAAAGATGGTGTACCACAGAGCGTTTTTTGTACAGGAGTGTTTTGTGTATATGTATTTACAAACAAATATACACAAACAACATTTGCAGACTTCAGAGTGTGTTTTTCTGTGAAAGGTTCAGAGCCCCCACCCCTTTCCTCACATCACTCAACAGCAAGCAATCTTGTTTATAAACAAAGTGACTATACAGTAAAAAAAAGAAACAAACAAAAAAAGTAAACAGAAGCACACCCCGATATAATGGATGACAACGTCACCGTCAGGAAATGTGTCTGATTGGACGGCTGAGTGACGCAGGTGTGACGTCATCAGAGATGTTAACCGCATGGATTCCAGTCACACCGTGGGGGTGTGGGCATGCTTCATTTACAGCTTTTCTTTTGTTGAATCGGCTACTTGCAGCCCGAGCTGCAGATGTGCTCTGTGGGCTGATTGAACACTGATGACATCACACTACCCTTCGAACATGCTTCCACCAATCAGGGCCTCGTCAATAGCAGGGTACCCCTCACCTGCTACTAGAGTTTTGTAATGAGGGTGTGGATCAGTGGAGCCAGATGCTGTGAAAGTCACGCGGAAAATTGTCCATGTGAATCCATACAGAAAACATCTAGAGGAGGGAAGCGTGTGATTAACTTACACATAGACAAAAACAGAGATCTTAAAAGGATACTTATGTCAAGTACATTTTTTTTTTTTGTTGCTTCTTTTTAGAGTTTTTGTTTTGTTTTGCAAAAAAGTTTTCTTACATTTTCTTATCATCTTTCCATTTAGCCATTATTTGTTAAATAGAATTAGACGTAGCAACACATTTCTATCATTAAAAACATTTTTAAAAATCTCAGCAGTGAACAAATTTTGATTAGCTATGTCTTGCCCCCTCGTACTTTTTTTTTTTTTTTTTTTTTTATCTTAAGTGTGTTTTACATATACATTTACTTCATAATATATATTTATATTTTTTTGCGATTGCGATGCTCACACCGGTGGGTACATTCATAGATGCAAGGTGGAGGCAGAATCCTCAGCCCCGTCCCCTTGTGTCTGGTGTGCGACCTCCCATCCTGGTTGAGAGTCACTCTGAAATTTCGCTTCTTCAGCACCAACTGGTACTTGAATTGTGTCAGGAGATACAGTGCTCACCTCCTTCGCGTAGAAAGGAGACACCGGAGGATGTGATCTCACACCGCTGGGGGATCAACTCTGAAGGGCCATGGAGGGTTGTTTTTTTTGCTGCTCTTCACCAAAACAAAGCTCCTCGCTAATCAATGCTGCCCCAAACACACATAT
Source organism: Embiotoca jacksoni (assembly GCF_022577435.1). Classification (NCBI taxonomy): domain Eukaryota; kingdom Metazoa; phylum Chordata; class Actinopteri; family Embiotocidae; genus Embiotoca; species Embiotoca jacksoni. The sequence continues at coordinate 9,272,691 of NW_027185318.1, read as the reverse complement.
ACACACGCACAAATACCAAAATCCCCTCCAGTCACTGTACAGCCCGTGTGAAAGGTTTGTGTGCCAGATGAAATGTGCCAGAGCCAGCAGCTGGGGCCAAATCTGACACACGGAGCAGCTTTGGGAGGACCGAAGACTCTGACGCAACAAGCTGCCGAGAGAAGGAGGAAGAGGCTTTGGTGAAAGAGGAGGGGCACGTTTGCAGGCGGGAGGATCTGTGAATTTACTGTACTAGAAAAAACAACAAAAAAAGCAATGGTTCTGTTGGTGTGTGTCTGTATACGTGTGTGTGTGTCTGCATATGTGTGTGACTGTATATATATATGTGTGTGTGTGTGTGTGTGTGTGTGTGTGTGTGTGTGTGTGTGTGTGAGAGCCGGAGTAGTGTGCTGTGTAATGCATGTGGAGTTGACAGCACATTTCCAAAGAGGTGTGCGTTTGTGCAATGCGGAGGAGGATGTGCGTCGTACGGGAGCCTCACACCAGGTTGTACTCTTTGAGATTGAGCTGTAGGATGGTGTCTTTGACAGCTGCAAACACAAAGCGGATGTTCTCAGTGTCCGTGGCACAAGTGAAGTGAGAGTAGATGATCTTGTCGCTGTCTGGGTTTAAGTCCACAAACATCTTGAGGATGAACTCCCGCGCTGCCTGTGCATCTCTCTGGGGACCTTAAATTAAGAGGCAGACGAGTATACGTAAACACTCCTGTACCCGTCGTCATGGCATACATTATAAGATGTGTTTAAACTGTGTGGAACAGGTCAGGTGCGAATGCAAATCATTTAATTGGATAAATTTCACTTTCATGTCTTCCTGTGAAGCAAAAACATGAGGTTTTTCTTGCAAGAAAAAGCCTATAACATCCACGATCACATACGGAGCCACACACCAATCAGGCATTCAACACACACCCAAATATATACGTGATCTCACCATCAAACTCAGGAAAGTAGTCCACCAAGTGTGAGTAGGAAATCTTCTCCTCGAGCAGGTCCTTCTTGTTGAGGAACAGGATGACGGAGGAGTTTTGAAACCATGGGTAGGTAATGATAGTCCTGAACAGAGCCTTACTCTCCTCCATACGGTTCTGATGTGCAAAATTGGGAGTAGAGGGACAGAAAGATGATCATTATGGTTGTTTGGCTTCAAAAATAGGTTTATACGTTTAAAATACGGTAAATAATGTACATCAAACACAAGCTGTCTGTCCTCTTACCTCGTTGTCCGACTCCACCAGGACCTGGTCATACTCACTCAGCGCCACCAGAAACATAATGGAGGTGACATTCTCAAAGCAGTGAATCCACTTCCTCCTCTCTGACCTCTGACCCCCTACATCCACCATCCTGATGGTGAGATGAAGGTGAAGAAGAGGATAACAAGTGAAAACGTTAGCATGCACATCTGGGTGGCCTAAATTATGTTATGTGATCTATTTAAAGACCATAAAAGTTGAAGCTCTCAGTATTCCCAATGCACTGAAATGGCTTTATGGACTTCATTTTGTTGTTTTGACATCAGTTTTGAATCCATCAAGATATACATAGTGGAATCACCAAATTGTTTATGTCCTGGTCTTTTCAACAATACGTATATACTACAGATGAAATTTATAACATAATAACCATTTTTGTCTTCAGGCCATTAGTCCTAAAGACAACTCCTAGTCTCCCTTAAACATTTTCAGCACATGACCTAAATAAAGATACAGCCTCTCATCCAGGGACCCATTAAGCATATTTTTTTACTACCATTTAAGGAAACATCAGAAGTAGACCTATCAATTATTTTGAGCCCTGACCATTTGTTAAAAAAAAAGATTATTCTGTAGTCCTGTGAACTTCATTGTAAAGTTGCTTGTGGAATTTTTTGTAATTATTATTTTTTTTTTTAAATCACTTGATGGATTCAACACCTTAAAGAGAGGAATAATCAAATTCATCTCAAATCCAACAACTTCTTGGACATGGTTCTCAGAGCTTTAACGTGTACAGAAATCTCTATTTGGCAAAAACGACAAACGAACAAATTTAAAGTGTGAGTACGTTTTTGTCACTGTGAGTGAGTGAGTGAGTGATGCATGCCACCGAGAAAGCTTTCCCTTTAAGACAGATTTAGGATCAGTTTTAAAAGGAGTGCCACTCCGTTTGGAAAATCTTGATTATTTTAACCGTTTGCTAAAAATCGACCAAAAATTCCTCAACAGAGAAACTCTCCCCCAAAAACTAAGGAATAAATAAAGAATTAGATAAATGTTTGATATGGATTTTACTGCAATTCATAAACTAAGTAGCTTTTTATCTTTAAACCCCTTTTGTAGTCCAAACACGGAGTCGACATTATATCTGATGCTAGATCAGCTTCTATTTTGCCTTGTGTTATGCTGAAAGGTCAGAACACATTAGTCTCTCAACTACACAACCGTCTTCCCTGTTGTGCGTGACAAAGTACCAGATGAGAATAATTGTCACGTTTTCAAACACACTTGGAGAAGACAAATAGGGAAACAGCAATGACTTAAAATGGAGGACAAAAGAACAGCTGAAAAGGACATGAACAAAGGATAGAGGACAGTCAGAGGACAGGAGGTAGAGTTGAAAAGGTGATTAAAAAAAAAAAAAAAAAAACAGCGGGTAAGCCAAAAATAACCATAAAAAGTTTGATTTCAGCACGGGTCAGCAAGAAGCCATTCATGAACCACAGTCTTGACTCAAACACTGATAGATAGCGCGAGTCCTCAGATGGTTTCAGGTTCCCTGAGCTTCTCCTTGACAAGGTCACCTTTTGCTCATCAGGGACTTCAGGTCCCAGTTTCATTAAGCCTTCACTTGTGACAACTGATTCAGTAAAAATCGGTGAAGAAACTTTTCCTGTGAAAGAGGCATAAATATGGCAACTGTAAAATTGTATTGCCTGGCGTTGCGTGTTTTTGTGCGCCTCTGAAAGTCCAGGTGCCCGACTTTAGACCAGGTGCAACATGGTCTCCGAGAAAGCTGCACCAATCAGCTAAAATTCACAATGCAATGGTGCCCCCTAGTGGTGGCCCAGTCCACCGTGGTCCACAGAGACCTGGGGCCAATATAGGCCCTGCAGGACCTGCTGCCCAAAATAACATTCCTCCACCGCGGAGAGGACGACCTCGTTTCTTCTGCCAGCCAGAGAGGAAAGGAGGAGAGGAGGAGGAAAAGAGGAGGTGACCCATTTACAGAGACCGGGCACCAGAATGTAGGACTTTGTGTTCATTTGGGGGTTGTGATTTGTGTGGTACGATTGTTGTTGGTGGCGGCAGGTAAGTGTATGATGACGAGAATATAAAACATAACGACTTTAAATTTTTAGGATTACAGGGAAACGTTAAGAAAAGTAGGGATTGAAGAAAAACGAGTTAAATCAATAACATTTAACAAGTTCTTTTGATTAATGGGGAGGATAAAAAGTTTATTTGGGGGCTCAGGAAAAAAAAAAAAAAAAAACACATCGGATGAGGAGGTAATGATGTCATGACAAAACATGGAGGGACGGAGCCACATCTTTCTACCTGAAAATGATGCTTTGCAAGTCGAAGGGGTACTCTATGATTCCTGTAGTGGGGATGCGCACCCTGAGTACATCCTGCTGAGTGGGAAGATAGCTGGGATCTGCAATACGATCCAGATCCGAAAGATAACTACAGGCAGGCCAGTGAGGGAAAAAAAAAAAAAAAGGGAGAGATAAAGAGGGAAAAAAAGACAGGAAAACAGTTATATAAAGCATGACAGGGAATTACCGCAACCCCCCCTGCCATTCCAGGAAAGTGTGGATCAGTCCTGTTGAGGAAGATTCACAGAAAAGGCCATATCACAGAAACAAAAAGGTGTTAGTTCGTGTTCACTGCACCACCATCATCTTCTTTCCATAAAAACATTAAACTTTTGAGCTAGCCGAGTTAGCTAAGAACTTGTAACCGTAACCTTGAGTTTACTCGATTCTCTTTTGAATAAAAACAAAAACCCAACTAGCACCGAGGTCATTTGTGGATTTATGGTGCAGACGGTGAGGTGGTGTCAGTGACAGTAGCAGTGACAGAAACAGCAACACCTGTGGTCAGATAAAAAAGGATTGGACACGTCCGACATCACAAGACTCCCTAATTGTATTTTCCAAAGGCAAATGCCATTTCAAATTCTATAATTTAAATTCTACCATTTTCACACATTTATAACAAAATCCTGGAGGATCTTTGACATCGCTGCCTAATCCTTCTTTATCCTGTATTTTGTGGCTGCTCCGCACACGCTTCAGTGCAGCACGTCCGGCCTGAGGTTTGATCCTAGGGCCTCGGGACAATTCTAAACACAAACCACTGATATCTAATCAGATTAACACAGCATCTTTTCTATTTACCGCCACAGGGCAACTCAGACTAGTGTTTTGGGGCTATTTCAAAGTTGTTGTTGTTGTTGTATTTTTTTTTTTTTTTTTATTGACAGCAATAAATCTTCCCCTCTGAGCTATGTGTTGCTATGCTGACAGTCATCAGTGGTTTATGTGCTCTAGCCATGGTGATGCTGCAGTCCTGGTGCCTGGGGGGTACCTGAAGATGACGTTCTCCAGGTCAAACGGGTACTCTATTATACCCGTGGTGGGAACACGGACCCTCAGCACATCCTGCTGGGTGGGAACATATCCCTCTGCAGTCACACGATCTATATCGCTAAGGTAACTGGAGATACACATGAACAGTGTGGATAACACTGAAATGAAGACATTTTCAATGATTTACAAAAAATTTCCATTTTTTTTTTTTCCAAACATATGCAGAAACACACAGCTTACACATGTCACATCACATTGCAAGCACACCTGCATGGATGCAGACTTGAAGCTAAATTAAACTGCAGTACAGCACAACCACAACCAGGGGGCACTATAAAGTTTGGTTATAAGTGTTTGGCAATGTAGCCTGGGGTCATATATTTTTTTTATAATGTAATTGTGGCAAAAAGACACACAAAAAAAAGACTATGAAAGAGGAGGCTGACACATTTGGCCACAAACAACAAGGTGCAAACCCAATGGGTGGACACCTTGCCAAGTTTTTTTTACACCCATGGTTAGGAGTGTATCTCTTGGCATTCAAAAAATAAACACAAAGCTAAACTTGAAAATATGATCGCAGCTGTATTTGAGTGCTCTGTGCATATAGAATGGAAACCACTGGGAAGGAGGAACACCAAAATCTGAAATATTATCAGATTGGACTGGAATTATTCCCTCATTAATAATGGAATATGTTCATATAGTTGACAGCATGTTGTTTATGCCCAGGGTGAAATGACAGGCAGGGTTTTGACTCAAAGTTCTGTTCTATATTAGCTGGCTGGGCAGCATGAACTCTGGATCAGGAAACCCAATCTCCTCAATTGTAACAAATCTCAATGACACATTGCTGTACTAAGAAATACTAAGTCCACATTGGAGAATAAAGAACAAAAATAACAATTAAAAGCTAAATAGTGCTCTTGAACCTGAGGTTTTTTTTAAATTTTTCATTTAAGATTGTTAAATTGTGAAATAGGCAGGCGAATTTTGAAATTTTTCACCTGATACCGCACATGATCAAATGCCTAATGCGCTGCCCTGCCCAGTACAAAACCCACATGGTAATTACACACAACCTGACAACAACCACACATCCAAACACACCTTAATCACTCTGGAAATTGTTGTCTTGATATCTGGAGACAAATCTGTGTTTCTGCCACGCGTGAAAACAAAGGGTCAGTTGTCCCAAAATCCTAAAACATATATTTTTCAACTTACCTCGGGCATTATTGAGCTATACAGAAAGAAACAATGAAAGCAACTTTTCTTTTTCCTTTTTGGTGAACTGACCCTTCAAATTTCACCTGCGTGCACACACAAGTTCACTGTTACATAATTAAAGCCCATACACACTGACACCATTCAAATCCAGCACGCACATGTGATTGCCAATAACACATTCACACACACGCTTCCATTTAATCCAATAATGTAGATAACATGACAAAAGACTAAGAGACTGTTTTTCACAGGTTTGGGAACTGGGATATTTTTTCCGTTAGTCATCAGTTGTTTTTCTTGAAATCATTGTTAGATATGCGAGATGTGCAAAAACAAATCTTTGCAAACTTTCTACAACAGCTAAAATGTAAAAGAAAGGATTCAATCTTTTTTAAGCATTAACAGAATAAAGTAGGAAGAATAGACGGTTCCTAAACCAGCTCACAAAAAATTACATCAGCACACACAGATTGTGTCACAGATGCTCATAAATACCATTCTTAAATCCTAGACAGACATCACACCCATTGTGGGAGAGAGAAAAAAACACACACACACACACACACACACACACACACACACACACACACACACACACACACACACGTACTATTTAGTGGAGTCAGAGAGCTGGTACTCTCTGCGGCGGTCGTAGGCCTCCTGGATCCCCGGGTCGGACCACAGAGTTTTAATAGCGGCGATGTAGGGATGGTCAAAGCCATTGATCTTCTCAATGTCCACCTCCTTCACAATCATGGCATTAGACTGGAAAGACACACGTGAGGGAAAAGAAGGTGAGATTAGTAGCACGGAAGATTTGAGATGGAACAATGAATAAGACTAACAAAGATGTATTTAGTTATTTCCATCAATCTTCAGCTGAAGACATTTCAGATATCTGCAAATAGCTTTCTTCACTGTGTGTTTAGACCTAGCGGCCGATCCCAACCACCCACCTATTCTACTTATTCCAAAGATAATGTTGCAGCTAGACAAACTAAATGCATCACTTTTTGCGTGCCAGAAGTTTTTCCAAGGTAAGACCCAAAACACACAGTTGGTCTGACTCTGAAAACAAAAATGGCGTCGATACCGTGGAGAATTGTTCTTTCATCTTCAGGTCAAACATCAGAAATGTATGATGTCCAACAGAAAGTTTGGCACAGTTAATCTGGAAATGTATCCGCTGCCTCATCTTTTAAATCTACTCCAAATATTTAATGCTTGCAATTCTGAAATTCTACATACCAGTCTATGCACTATGAACCCATTACTTGCCATCTGGTTTATGTTTTTTGGTAGGTTGAAAGATCAACTCCGCTTTAGTGGAAAATGTCTGGTGAAATCATGGAGTTATCAGTCCTTACCCGGTTCTGCTCAAATTTGTAGGGGATCTTGAGGTTCTCGGAGGCGCGGATCATGGCCTGCATGGAGGTGAAGATGTTTTGGTAAACAAGCCGAATGAAGCCTCTCTTATCCTCGTCCGTGTAGCCGGCTCCGTGGATGATCCTCATCTGCTTGATGAAGGTGCTCTTGCCACTTTCTCCCGTACCTGAACGGGACACAGAACACGGGTGCAAAGTTACAATGTGGGCAGAGTGAGATAGCAACATAAAGCCCGGTCAGTCATCATATCTGCAGGAATAAACAAATGGCAAAAAAAAAAAAGAAAAAAGAAAAGCCAGGAAACTGCAACGCTGGATAAATGCAACCAAAACCATTTGTTTGATTCACATGCAAAGTACTGCTAGTTTAATACAGTCTATATACAGTATAACATGTTATTCACACAGCAAAACAAAAGAAAGTAACATAAGAATAAGAAAAAGTGGAGAAGGTGAGGCAGAAGATACTCTGATTCACAGAAGGACATGGAGTTCAGAAAAACCTTGTAAACAATTAGGGCATTCTTCTTTCATTTATCAGTGCTGTAAGTATTAATACATTAAGAGGGTTGGATTACTTGAGACTGTGATATTTGAGACTGTGACTAAGTCTGAAATGAACAAAGATGGGGAAAATTAAAACATTATTTCGTGCTGAAATGATGTGAAATCAAATCATTGGTAGACTCTCTCGTCAATGGTTCAGGTAGTTCTGCTGGAGCCTTAAAAGCTCTGAAAGAGGAACGAGAAATGAGCACAGAGAACTTAACTTTGGTTACTTGTGGATACTGTCTTTGTTGTCCAATAACTATAAACAACAGACTTTTACCAAGCAGCCATCTCAGAGCCCGATCCGTTCTGCACACTCTGAAACAGTATGTATACCTGCCCTACTTGTACCACGCGTGCATAAACATTTTTATAGTGTTGAAACACTTGACACCTGCAAGCACCTAGCTGCAGACAAAATGGTTGAAGCGTGAGCAGCACTCGCTGTAGCAGTTGAGTTGCAGGCCATCAGCATTTTTGTCAGCTTTCAAAACCCAATACAAATTCACTATTGTTACGTGCACTAGATTTTCTGTCGAAAATCTGTATGCACGGTACGCACCACCGTCATCAAGTCGTAAGTGCAAATGTACACAGTGCAGTTTTAGGCAGCATCCTGGGTGTATTTTTCCAATGTTCTGTACATTCTGTGGCATTAACAGTGTAGAAACTGTATATCACACTCGGTGTTTATCCATTTTATCTGGTCCTATTAGGTGCTACCCCCCCCCCCCCATTACCCTCAATTAGTGGATAATTCATTATGACTCTTCATTTGTGCCAAGATCATGAGTACAGCCAAAATCTGTAACACAGGACGTAACGCAAAAAAGAACAAGTTTGATGCCAGTTGAGGAGATCCAAGAACATGCAGATGTCTGGTTTTGTATTTGATGTGTAATTATTATTCTGTTAATTAATAAGCAAAGTAAATCAGCACAACCTAGTACAAATACAAACTTTAATATGGGATGTTCATCGAAGTCAGTTTTATACATTATGAAATCCCTCTTCTGAAATTCCAACTTCATTACCTAAACTGGTTATGACTGCAAGTACAGTATGACAAAGCGCCTTTGTCCAACATCAGGAAGTTGACCTACAGTTCGTGAACAAATCAAAAATATTTCCAAGGAGAGGAGAGACGAGTGGGGGGAGAATACGAGCTAATTTAATGAAGATGATTAACACAACTTGCCCTACATTCAGCATCTAACACTGAGCTGCCTCTGCCAAAAGGTTACAGCTAGGGGTCGTTGTCAAAGGGTTGCATTCCTTCAGTGATCGTCCGGTGCCCTCCTGAGTCCATATCTGGATGTAAGATCATTGCAATATTTCAAGTGGTGTCGGGTTTCCACATTTACACATATGGACAGGAGCCCAAAAAAAAAAGGGCTACACTATAGGCAAGTACATTTATTCTGCTTCTATTCATGCCAGAACATTCTCGATTTCAGTTTAAAATTCACAATCTCTGCATTCATTAAAACAACCGTTTTTAAGCTTCTCAAAATCCACAATAACCCCTCTTACTTGCTGGGGGGGGGGGGTCTGTTGGGCCTAACCCACATTTCACAGTACCCCGCTATGCTCTACATACTGCCTAGAAACACCACCCTCAGGCAATTAAAAAAAAAAAAAAAAAAAAAAAAAACCTGATGGCAATTCAGGTCCTCAGTGATATCAAAAGGGATCCAGCACATCCATAATATCTGCAAAACTGAAAGGGAAAGACGAGGTGGAAAAAACACACATACACTCATCTCACCACCACCTACATTCAAGGTTTTTGAAGAGCAGCCATATTTTTGTTACCATAGCAACCCCTCCTCTGTCTCCCTCTCTTTTTCGTTCCTGTTTTTTTTTTTCTTTCTTCTTCTTCCTTTTTTTTTTTTTTTTTTTTCTTCTTTTAAAACCCCTCCCATCCATCCCTTCTCTCTCCTCTCTTTCGTAGCAGACAGTAAATATAACTGCGAGCCCCTCAGGCTTGCTCTGTGCTCTTCATCTTTTTGGTGTACCACAGAGAAGAAGGGCCTCAGCTCCACTGAGAATCTGGAGGGGAGAAAAAGCTGGTCTGAGGTCAGTAGCAGGAGGTTTGAACACCTAAGGACTGTAAAAAGGCAGGGAGAGATAGCTGCTTCTCTGTTGATGCAGGAAGAAATACCTTAATCTCAAACACAAATTTTGGGTCTCAAATCTCTGTCCATAAAGGGGAAATGACCCTCCTCCGTCTCCTCTTCCAACTGGATGTCCAATTTTGGAGAACAGAGACGAGATAGGCTCTACCGCTCAGTACAAAGGAATTATCTTCATCATTTCTCCTGGATGAATCAATGCATTGCAGTGAATGCTGCACACTGGTGCCTCCAAGGTAGCCGGCATAATAAAAACGGATTGTCTAGCTAACAAAAGGAGGCAAATACAGAGAGTGTGTTCTTTGTTACAGGCTGCGGCGGTAATGACTGCATACTGTTTCAGCAAAGGAGCAAGAAGATCACTCTCCGGCTTAATGCCTGATTTATTTCTCGTGACCCCGTCACAAGATCTCCCTCCGCTGTGTTCTCTTAACTATCATGTCCCTCTTTCACCAGACAACACACTACGAGCCTCTGTCTTCCCTTTTTTTCCTCTTCAGATTGTACCAGCTCCAGCCACAACCATTTCCATGCCCTCACCAACCCCCCCTCCCCCCACAAATACGCTCTCTTCCCCACCCTCCCTTCCTTCCTTTCATCCCAACCCCTCCTAACCTCCCTTAGGCTAGAAATATGCCTCTCCATTCTCATCCCTCTCTGTCAAGAATTTTGGATATTCATAACTAGAATCCATCCATTCTTTTTTGGTAATGACCTAGAAAAAGGAGGTCACCTTTTAATAGCTCACACACTACTTCGGTTTGATAACGCTTTCTGTTCTAAGTAGCTACGAGTGTGAGGGAGAAAAAGAAAGAGCTGAGATTACGTCCCAGTGCAACAGTGCAAGGTACACTACGCAGCCCACACGCAGACATCCGTCTTTTGTGGAGCTGATGTCTTTCTTGGAACAAAGCTAGCTATCCTGGGCAAGGGGAACCGGATGACAATACGCATTCATTAAACCTTGCTCTCAATACCCACATTAAAATGGTGCGATGAAAAAAAAAAAACATGCGAATAGTACAGCTATGCATCATGGAAAGGCGACAAACACACCTGCATCCTCCGTTGCCAGACTAGCTTTCATAAGCCTTTACATAACGCCACTGATGTCAGCTTGTGACACAACACCTGATAGACTTGACACGCTGCTGTCTTGGTGCAGCAGTTTTGGTCGAGCCCAGGTTGGCACACTGTAAGGTTATGCCCGTGTGTGTGTGTGTGTGTGCGTGCGTGTGTGTGTGTGTGTGCGTGCGTGCTTTGTTTAAGCTGTCTGCTCATATCCTATAATTCATCCATCCTGCTTCAGATGCAGGCATGGACGGCCAACAAATGGCCACATGCACAAGCACGGCCATGTCTCCTAAAGCCGGATTCCCCCCTGCTCTCGATGAACGGGAGATTATCTGCATCACGGCAAACCTCCATGCAAACTACACACAAATGTCATGGTGCACTGGTATGAACCGTGTTTGCTTATTTGCTTATCTGGGTTCATGAACTGTCTTTTCAAGCAATGCATGCCAATCTCAGCAGGGAAAAAAAAAAACATTTACATGGACACAACCGAGGTTAAAGTATTATCTAAACTTCAACTTTTTGTTTTAATCAGCAGCCTGGAACAATACTGTATGAATCAGACAGGCACACGGCTAACTAAAATGTAGTGTGGGTCTCAAGCTTTCACTAACTTCATCTTGGAAACTGGCCTCTTTCAGGCGTATAAAGGAAAAGGACTGAGCCAATGCAGCCTGCAGCTACACAAGATACACACCACCTGCCTAACCAACTGTGGGCACACACAGATCCTGTGGTCAACCTCAAGGCATGGATATTACCTCCGCTGTGATGGCCCATTTATTCCCTTTTTCCTGCAATGATGCGGGCCGTGCATTGTACACAGCTTCAAAAAAATTAGAGAAAGAAACTCAGGCAAGCGTAAAGACCCAAGAGTAAAGAGGACTATTTCTCAGGTTTTTGCTGCTCGCTGTCAGGATCTGTGCACAATACTGTTACTTTGTGCTGATGTCTCTGCATCTGCCGAGCGCTTCACATGCGTGGGTGTCGGCGCTGTAAATCGAACATGCATGCTGTGGCATGCTCTGCACATAATACACACAGTCGCAAGCTCACACGTCTTCATTTGACCACCTTAGGATGGATGGCCTTGTCTGTTTACCAGTGAATATGCGCTCAGTGTCGTTCTAGTCGAGTGGGAGTGGGTGAGCAAAAGAGAGAGAGAAAAAAATTGCTTTACAAAAGATAGGTAGCAGCAGTATTTTCATCTGCAATACACATACTGTGTTCAGCTGCTCAAAGTAAAACAAGCCAAATCCTTGATATTGACATTATTTCTTAAGCCACAGTACTTATTTTAGGGAATCAAATCATGGAGATTCAGAGAGATAACATCACTTTGTCCACACATGGGCACAGAACGTACATTGCAGATATCCGCTTCCATCCACTTTAGCAAACATTTAAAAAAATTGCCAAGTGTAAGAATGGTCGAGCTTTCCAAATCCTTGAAACAGAAAAATGAAGAAGACGGAAGTTGAAAAGGTACGATCAAAGAGGAGTGCAGGCTTTACTGTACACGGCAGCTGGTGGGAGTAAACAGGACTGAACATGCCACCCTGTCACCACAGAGAGAGCTGGGGATACTGGCAGCGAACAGAAAGGCAGGCTACGTCCCCGTCCTGTCTGGGGACCCGGGGCAGCACTATGTGGGACAGTCACCATCAAGCCTCATTCACCCTCAGATCTCCAGAGAACCAGCCATGACCCCTTTTAAGAACATGCGTGTGCGTGTTCATGTGTGTGCCACTGAGCAAAATGGGCAACTGTGTAAAAAAAAAACACACACAAAAAAACAGTGTCATAGAAAGACAAAAATTGAGAGCAGGGCTGCCTGAGGACAGGGTGACTGCCTGAACCATTATTCCAAATAAGCAGAGCTGTGAAAGGAGTTTGGATGGAGACACTACGTACGTCTAGTGATGAAGAACAAATTGTCTTTATGTGCTTCATAGTAATGAAGTGAGGGGGGGGACTATTTGAATCTAAAAGACATGCAATAAAATAAAGATATTTCAACTGTGCATCCAAACTAGCCACCTGGCATTTTATTGAAAGCTGGACTGGATACCTCACTTCGATACGTTTAGTAGTATCATTCGGTCATGTCAATACCTAGGCAACACGTTTACATATCAAAATGACTTTTGCTGTGCTTACACGGGAGTAAATGACATCAGTCATGTGAGCCACCACATTTAACATACCGAGCCTCTTCTTGGGAATTTAGGGAGTGTCTGTAAATTGTAACATCTAACGATAGCTTTCCTGTGAATTATTCAGGGTACATATTTTAATTAAAGGTAAAAGATTTATACAGCAACGTGCAATGTAATTTTATTCTATTAAAATAAACAAAACCATTGACGTCATGCTTCATTTGTGTACCCGACATATAGCCTGATATACATGATATCGCCAGCTCATCATACTGCAATATGAGTCAATAACAAACATTTCTAAGCAAACTACAGTATCAAGTTAACTACAGTTTTTCCAAAGACGTGCACAGGATCTTCCTTTTGTAAATTCTAAATTCAAATTGTTTTTTTAACTGCAAAAAAAAGCACAAAAGAAGACTAAGCACTGCAATAAGACTGTACAATAACTCACCTCTGGTAAAATCTATCACACAACAATAACACCGTTGGTTGTCTATTTTCTTGTTTGTTTAAATCTTTGTGCTATTGTTTAGTTAGTTTTAATTTAATTATTCTATTTTATTGTATATGCTGTGCATTTTTATATTTAATATTTTTTACTGTTGTTTTATTGCTTTCTTGTACCTATAATGCTGCTGTAGTGAAAAAATGTCCACTTGTGGGATTCATAAAGTAACTATCTATCTATAACAATGGAATGATTTTTTTTGTTTCACCAAGATTACAAGACAGCACAAAGCTTGCGCCACTTTTCATGATGGACCTGTATTGCATGGCATTCCTACTCACTTCATGCACATATCTTACTATATTTACACTTTCATATTTCTAATAAATTAAATAAAAATAAAATGACCGGTTATGGTAAGTGTAGAACTGAACTTTCCTACGAGCCACAGCTAAATGTACCTGACCTTAGAGATGTTAAGAAAGAACTGGACAATATTTGGATAACATTCGTTTTAATTGTTGTTCTTGGCTGTCGAAATAGTGGTAAACTTCTACAAGTAATGAGATCAAATCTAGCACTTTTAGCAGAGGGAACAGATTGTTTGACAATAATGTCAACATAGAACAGAACATACCATTTTTATTTTATCTTTTATGTAAAAATGATTCATACAGTTCCTGAACAACCAAATTTAAAAGGACCTTAAAAAGTATTAGTTCATTTTATATCTTTATGAAAACTGAAAAATAGCCCATGTTCATCAGATTCTTTTAAAAGCCTGATGTATGCAGCACAGCTCTCACAATGATTTCCATATTTAAAAGTGTTAGATCTGACCATGATAAGGAGGATTTCCGGAATAACTGATCATCCGCACAGCTCCTCATTCACTGGCATTAAAAGCACTGCACTTGCACACATACACAGACACACGCAACCACTGAGGAGTAGAGCTAGAACATCCCTATTGCCATATATGATCAAAATAAGACGGCTTGGCAAGAGAAGTAAGGTCAGCAATAAACATCCGAGACTAACCCCTGATCCTCTTCCTGGTTCAATCAGACTATTCCTCTAAAGGATGTTTTAACCTGGTAACAAAAAGTACGACCGATAAAAGAAGGATCAGCAAGTTCAAGTGAAATCAATGAGGACTTGGCAAATGACTGTGCATCGAACTGATGTCTGGGATAATGTGCCATCAGCATAGCAGGCTTGACAATTTCTCTGATGACCAAAAATGCTTTCCTGGGATCATTGTAGGGAGCTTTTACTGATCACCAGGCATTCTGTTTTTCATCTTTCAAGTGGAGCCCACATTTTCGTGAAAAGTAAAAGCCAGCTGGTGAACTGACTGCGTGACTGGGAGCTTAAAGTCTACTTCTGCCAGCACTTCGGGAAACCCTGAAGTGTTTGCCCTACCATCTCACTTTACTGACCGTTCGCTCGCTCCAGCAGTTCATTTACCCGATGCAGCAAAGGCCACAGCTCCTGGCCCACTGTGTTTTGACCAAGTAGAGGCAAACCACTGGTCTGTGGAGCAGGAAGCTGTTGGCATGGCCTGATATGGCACTCAGTGACAGGCAGCCAGACTGTGGGCACTGCTGCAGCCCTGGCAGAGCTGTTACTTCCTGAATAAGTGGCCAAGCCTAATGTTGTTAATACATTTACCTACATAAATACACCTGACAACCACCCTCACAGTATTTTTAGTGTGGAAACTTTGCGCCTGTGCCTGGTGCGAAATGTAACCAAACCTGAGTACTGTTTTGTCAAGACACGGCTATTTTGGCAATGCACCCAGGTCATAAAGTAAATCCTGCCAAGAAGGGAGAGGCAGAGTGTTGGACTTGAATTAGTGAGCTAAAACGTTGTCGTAAGGGGAATGTGACAAGCAGTTAAGGTAGGTGTTGCATTAATTTAGAGCTGAAACAATTAGCAGATGAATTATTCTGCAATTTTTCAATTGCAATGTTTAAGTATTTTTTTGTTTCTGATAAAGTACTGCCATTCTGCTTATTTTTCTGGATTTATTAGTCTATAAAATGTTAGAATTAGATAGCAATGAAATTCCCATCACAACATTTTAGGTCCAAAGGTGATGTCTTTAAATGACTTCTTTTTTTTTTTTTTAATCCAAAAAACTCCCTTTAAAAAGTGAGAAAAGACTAAATATGGCTGCAAACTCAGATCATTTTCATCATCAATTAATCTGTAGATGATTCTCTCCATTAATTCGTTAGCTTTTTGGTCATAAAAAAGGTGAAAAATGTTGATCAGTGTTTCCAAAATCCCAGAGTTGAGCTAAAAATCTTGTTTTATCCTGCCCAACAGTCCACAACCAAGATAGTTTGTCATCACAGAGCACTAGAGGAACCAGAAAATATTCACATTAAACAAGCTGGAACATAGGAATTTAAACATGTTTTTTTTATTAAAGAACGACTTACAATTATTAACCGTTATTTAAAATAGATGGTGAACAACAGTGTGTTTTCTTGAATAAATTACCAAAGCGATCATTTCAATTATCAAATTTATTATCAAATAATTTTATTTGGACAACTACTCAAATCATCTTTTCATCTCTCTTATCGCTCCCTCTTTGATAAATCCAGTTTCAGCACTAATGCTACAGCAGTCTGCAGTAACACGTTGTGCACTAAAACTGTGCACACTTGACCAGATTGAGCTGCTGGGTACACTGCTGCAGGATCAGCTGAAATGTACAACACATCTCTTGTACGTGCACTGAACTGCAGGGCTGGTAATGACAGAACAACTCCCACAACATCCAACTGAGATGGAGCTCAATATCAGTTTCCCTCTCCAGTCGAGTAAAATACACTTGATGGACCACTGAAGGGCAACTGTGGCTCGGTAGAGGAGGTTGTCCACTAACCACGGGGGGTTGCGGATCCTCCTCATGACACCAAACGCCAAATTGTTCCCAACAGTGAAGCCAGCGCAATTGGCATGGTGGGTTAGCTGCAAATGTGCGAATGGATTAAGGAGAGGCAGGCTGTAAAGCGCCATATGTAATGCAGCCATTTTGGAGCGTGGTGGTGAAATGTTCAGCAACAGAGATTGTCTTCTTCCTCCAGTGAGGTGTGGAGAGGCAGGCAGCTCGCCGAGGGCTGAGGGCCTGAGAATAATGCCAGGGGATAATAGGAGTCAGTGACATCTCAAAGTCTGAGCAGCAGATGTGTTTAACCAAGCCTATTAAGACCTGGACTAATCCTGCCTTACACGTCCTTATCCAGGCTTCCACCGACAGCCTTAACTCACACAGGACAGTCCCCGTACAGCATGACTGACTGCAAATCTTGCTTGCTTTCTGTCTTCCACAAAGACACCGTCACACATGCCCTTAAAATGTCTGCTGTCAAAGTCAGCGAGCAAAAGAGAAACTAAAACTATACCGTTGAGAGAGACTGTAAATGTTTGCCTAAATGTTCGTGTATCCTGATATCACTCAGCCCACCCTGATCATCTGGCATTCGAAATATGTTTGCAAACCATTTCAAAACCACTGCTCATAAACAAAACGCCCCTTTTTTCCCTCCTCACCTTGGCAGCCAGGTAAAAGAGAAGCGCGACAGCGTTTAAAATGTATGACACAGAATAAAATATGTCCCATCAATGGTATGGCTCCGGTGTGGCCTACTTTACCGAGCTGAGGTATTCAGCAGGGAAATAAAAAAAAAAAAAAAAGGAGACGCACATGTCAAATAACCAGGACTGCTTTTGGTGTGTGAGAAATGGGAGCAAACGTTTTGAAACTAAGGATGCAACCTAGATAATTCTAATTGTCCTAAAAATGGACACCTGCTTTTTTTTTTTTTTCCTCCTCCAATAAGCCTTCATACTATATGTTGGGTCGCAGCATGGACAAGAAGACGCATGGATACAAAACACATTTTCTGGAAGAAGGGAAAAAAAAAAAAAAAAAAAAAAAAAAAAAAAAAGGCCCACGAGTACATTTGTGATAAAGCATGGCCTACTGTTCCTTTTTTTTTGTGTGTGTGTCCACAGAACTATGAATCAATGCAGCAGCAGAGCAACTTATTCAACAGCAGCTCCCACCTGCCCACACACCAGCTACAAAAATAGCTAACCTACTCAGCTAGACTCCAGGATGAGGGGGCAAATCCCTCAGTATCCTCGTCCTGCGGAAGGGTAGGTTTCGTGACACCGGGTGCACACTTATAAAAAAAAAAAAAAAATATGTGAGGAAACGTAGCAATGAATGAACGGACACCGGAGCAAGGGTCTTTAGCTGAGGCACCTGAAAGGCTCTTCCATTAGTACCAAAAAAAAAAAATGTTATGCAATCCTGGGTGAAGGCAACAATGCAAAGCAATCCAAAGCTGCTATTTGCTATTATCAAGCGATCGTCTTTACCTTTATTTATTTTAAACCATCACCAGATAACAAAACCACAGTCGGCAGCTTTTCGGACGCTGGTCGACTCTTTAGCTCGGGGGCTAAGTCAAATCACGTCAAAGTGGCCCACCGACTACTTAGCATGTGGTCGCCGGTAAAAACGGTGACATCTTAAGTAAAACTTCGGTGCCACACACACACACACACACACACCGATGGCAATAAATCCAACCCCCCCCCCCCCCCGATTAGTCGATACCTTTGCAGATGTACACCTGCGCACGCCAGATCGCTCGTATTTATTTATTTTTTTTAAACTCGACAAGCCCGCAAAGGAAAAAGCCACGCATTTCGGGAACATCACGCCACGACGTTTACTCCCCACTTGAAAACCGGGCTTCGCAAGCTAGCAAACCCTTTAACTTAGCAGCGTATTTTTTTGCTAGCATGCCCCCCCTGGCCAAGAAGGCCCGAGGAGGTGATAGCGGTGCACATGACGGCGCAAAAAAAAAACAAAACAAAACAAAACAAAAACACGACAATCAAAAAAAGAAAAAAAAAAAAAAAAAAAAAAAAAAAAAAAAAAGGGGTGTGCATACCGAGAAGTAGTAATTTCAGCTCTCTCCTGGAGTCTCGCTTGTCTCGGCGGAGTTGTTTGTCAATTTCGGCATTGATTCGCTTCGACTCCTTCGCCTCTTCGCTCAGGCAGCAAGCCATCATGGACTCCAGAGTCATCCCCTCTGGTGGTTGGCAGCCCGGTTTTAGACGGGACCCGACAAAACAAAAAAACAAAAACAACAACAACAACCAAAAAAAAACAACAACAACCACCCCCCGCTTGCCCTCGGTTTCGCTTGCTTATCCCCGAGTCCACCGGGTTCCTCGCTTTCGATCTCGGGCGAGGAGGTGGCGGTCTGTCGGGCTGGACGGATAGATGGACGGGACTTGTTGGGGAGGGAGGGAGGGGGGAGGTGTGTGTGTGTGTGTGTGGGGAGAGAAGGAGGAGGAGGATAAGAAGAAGAAGAAGAAGGAGGAGGAGGGGAGACTAGCCAGGGGCCTCGCTGTCAAGTTGTCCCCCCCAGCCGAGAGCGACTGCGACTTCGCCCGGGTGTTCTCGGCAACAAACAACAACAAAAAAAAAATCACGGGAGGACTCGGGGCAAAAAAAGGGGGGGGAGGGAACCGGGAAGACGGTGGGGCCTCCCCGAGATGCGCTGCCCGCTTTGCTCGCCTCTTAACACGGCTGATGTCAACGACAGATTAAGCCCCTTAATACCCGTTTTATATCATTAACCCGTTGTGTTAATTGGAGATCTGTCACTGTCGTCCAAATTTAAATCTTCACAATCCGCCAAAAAAAAAAAAAAAGGTTTCAAAACTGCGGCATCTCCACATCCAAAAAAAAAAAAAACAACAACCCCGAAACCGCTGATACCCGTGCGACGTTAGGAGAGCTTAGAAAAAAAAAAAACCCCAGTATTTAGTCCTCCTCGTCGGTAAGCTGACATTAACGTAATAAGCGTAATTTACACGATCCGCGCCGCAAGGAAAAACCACATGAGCTAACGTTAGCTACGACGAGCTGCCCCGCTAGCCCGCTTAGCTCCCTTGAACGACGCCCCGGCTGAAGCCGCGTCGACCCCGCAGCGATCGAAGCAGCAGGCCGGTCGGAGGAATGTTGTCCCGCCTTAGCTAGCGATAACAGGGCAGCACCCCCATCACGTCCTGCCTCATTTTGACGGTAAAAAAAAAGAAAAATTAAAAAAAAAAAAAAAAATACAAGGCGACTACAAAAGTCGGGCCCGAAATGAGGGAGGGAGAGAGAGAGAGAGAAAAAAAAAAAAAATATATATATATATATGCGTGCCGGACCGGCGGCTTTTGCTTGGAGATATTATTCACGTCGGATAAATATGGCTTTCGGGTCGCTGCTCGTCGCTTGGAACAAGGTGGGCACAACCGGGATGATGCCAGGCGAGGAGGCGGAGGAGACTGCCGCTGTTGACGGACGGACGGCGGATTGCGTGAAGCAGGTTAGTGGCGGACCAATTGAATGGACGAGGCGGGTCTCGGGGTGGGATCTGGCTCCGGGTACTCAAGTTAGGTCGATGAGGTGCAAAACCAATATGTATGCACTGATAAGAGCTGCTTTTTTTTTTTTTTTTTAAATATATATATACAATATATATATGTCCAAGACGCTGCATGAGAGATCACTGCTAAATTAAGCCCAACAACCTGCTGCACAATATTCTGCACAATATTCTGCACTGATGAAAACCATCTTTCAATACTTGGTGCGAACATGGGAACAGAAGGCATTTCAATAGTACTCATGACGATCCCATCAATAACCTGCTGCACCACACAAGACAAATGATCTCCCAGGACTGTGGCGGCTGTGCGCTGCGCCAGCAGCGACACCTAGTGGCCTTGAGGGTACAATTGCACGCGACATCTGGTCGGTGTTCATTCAATAATAAGTCCACGTTGCTTTGCAAATGAGGACGCTTGGCATTCATTGCATCACCATAAACACAAAGCGGTCTCACCCCCGGTTTTATGTATCTCGATTATTTCTGCTTCCTTCTGTCTTTTAAGGAATAATTGAGCATTTTAAACTGACTTTTGCCTTCACAGAGTCAACTATTCAATGCCAAGGTTTATGTAGTGAATGTGCAAATGTTGCAGCTGGGTTCCGGTAGCCTGGGGAAAAAAAAGAAAAAAGAAGCAAAGTGTTGTGACGTGCAAAAATTATGATTGCTTACAATCGTTTGTAATAGAAAATAAAATATTGACAAAAAAATAAGAGAAAACCATACACACCAAACTCATCTGGTCATTAATAAAACATGAATCTTTATGCAGTGATGCACTACATAAAATATACAAAATAAGTGTGCACAATGAATACAAAAAGTCTTACTATACATGGTGCAATTCTTTGACAGATTAAAAATGGGAAAATGATCATTTCACTATTCATACCCAAATTATAGTGTTCCCATGGTAGCCTGTTATTAAGATTTCACATCGTCAGATTTATCTTGAATCAGACTGAGCTTTGACATGCCTACAGTTAAGGACACATGTTAATACCGGACTGGCAGACCAAGTGACAGTCTTGTCATTCCCACCGTGCAGTCAAGACGCTGGCGAAACATGTAACAGTTCGAGTACAAAAGTTTACAAGCATTATTTTAGTCCTGTATCAATTATTTTGTTGTTCAAAATAGTCACAGAAGAGGCGTCTGACTTCCTCGGCATTGCATTGGTCCGTGCTGGGCGAGAGGAGCTGCTTGTGGCTGGGCTGAGGGCTCTCTGCTTCGGCCACCTCCACCTGCCACTCTGCTTTGAAGGCATCCCCGTGGGACTCGCACATGTTGTGCAGAATGCAGCAAGCCAGGATCATGGTGGGCACCACGTCCAGTCCGCAGTCGTTCCTCTTGCTCATGCACTGCCAGCGTGCCCTCAGCTTCATTAGCGCCTCCGCCGATACACGCAGCGCCCTGGCGAGCTGCCGATTGTACAGCTGCTGAGGCTCTGTCAAGGCTGCGTGACTTGCCCTCCTGCCCTTTTCCTCAGGATATGCCTTCATCAGCCAGCTCTGGAGCGGGTAGCAGGCCTCCCCCAGCAACGCATACCTGCACATGACACATGGGTTTCATTATACTGCCTGGGAGACACGGAAAGACTTGACATCCTGAAAAGACTCGGCACTGCGAGATTTAATCTGATCCAGGTCAAGGGAGAGGACTTCAGGCAGACCACTGGTCTGGTATGAGAGAATTGTCACAATCACTGCGTCACTGTGTGTGCAACGGGGGACTTCCTACCCAGGCCCAAGCTACTATAGCAGCCCCAATGTTTTTATTTAATGGGCTACTCCATTCATGCAACCTGCAAAACAACGGCATGGTCAACTAAGGAGGTGCAGAAGTTTCTCTGTTTGGTTGCCAACGATATCCTTCTCTGTTCCCGTGTGTGTCATGTTGAAGAGGACATCACGGTAGTTTCACACGGTGTCGCTATGACGATCCAGCTGCACTGAAGAGAGTACTATTTGCTGTTGAAAAACAAAATCCAGAAAAGTACCTGCTACCAATTAAGTGAGTAGAGTCGAGTAGAGTGCCGGCAGTGAAATAGGGGCATGAGAGAGGAAACAATAACGAGCTGAAAATCTCCAAAAAAAAGAAATATTATTTCATAAATTAAGCGCTTTACCAAAATTGTTGATGACTAGTTTTCTGATCGATAGATACATTTGAACTATCTCGCTGTTAACGCTACCTGAGTGGTTTTCCCATGAAGATGGGTGGTGAGGCAGGTGACAGTCCGCCCTCTGCAGCTGTGGCCCACAGCGATGAGTTCTGCAAGATGTCTGCTGGGTCTGTCCCACCTGGGAAACTGGCACACACATCCCAGAAGTGTCCTCGGCCGCTGACGGCCACCTGAAGCAGCAGAGACATAAAAAGGCAAAGCAGTCAAAGTCTGATTGGACAACCAGCGAGTGTTTCTTCGCAGCAGCACAGATGGGCACTTTGTCTACCTGAGACAGCACTGAGAGCCAGCCGCCAGGGTTGGCATAGTCGGATGCGTTGTTTGACGGGGTGATGATAGCTGTGTGGAGTGTTGCTATGGCAGCAACACAGTGAGGGAAGCCCCAACAGGACAGGAAGAGCTGAGCTGAATCCTCCAGCTCCTGCTCACTGGGCGGCCGCAGGTAGATGGAGCTGAGGAGCGCCACGATGGCGTGACACATGTCTCGAACACACCTGCACACGGTGGACTTCCCCACACCAAACAGGGTGCTGATGGTGCGGTACTCGATGTTCGACGCGAGCCGCCACAGAGCCACGGCTACGCGTTTCTCCACCGGCAGCGCCAGGCGGAAGCTGGTGTCCTGGCGTGCCAGACGAGGTCTCAGCTTCTCACAGAGGTAGAAGAACGTCTCCCGGCTCATACGGAACTTATCCAGCCAATCGGAGGGCTGGAATTCTGTCATCACCACCCGCTCCCACCAGTCAGTGCTTGGAGTGGTTGTCCAGGGACGTGTGCGGATGCGGACGTTGGAGCGGATCCCTTCTGCTAACATCATCTGGGGAGAGGGGGGGGAAAAAATGAAAGAGATTTCTACCTGTTGTGTTTGGTAACAGGTCCACTGAGATTATCTGCTTTTGGAATATCCAGAATTTATCAGGCTTTTTTTTTTTTCCTCTTAAACAGGGAGACAGGTTTTGTTTGATTTCCTTCCATTCTACCTGATATTGTTTTTGAAATCATACTTACAGCCACATTTGATGTATATAAATGTAAATACTCAAACAAGAAACTTGGTCTTGTTGAAAACATTTAAGAACGGAATTTTTTTTTAAAAATGCCAAAACATATATTTTTTTATGTCTTTTTATTTAATTAATGTTTTATTCTGGGCCTTTTTTGGTATCTGAAGAGATGGTGACAGCCTCTTTTTACTATTACATTTATCTATTTACATTTTACAGATAATACCATTTAATACTACGTGATTAAATAGTCATAAGTCATGGACATAAATAGAGCCTTAAACTATGTATGTCTTGGACTGTATATTCTATGTTATTGCACATTTTGGTGTTCATATGCTGTGCTAAAACTTTTTTTTTTTTTTTTTTTTTTTTTTTTTAATGTAAAGAAAAAACTAAACTAATCATGAACACTGGTGGTACCCAAATGTTGACCTGGCTCACTAAAATCAATCAGTCTCATATCAATTTGTGATTTCCAATCAAACCTAGGCTGTTATGTTGAGATAGTTAAACCCAGAAAGTTATCTTGGGAGTGATTTGTCTTCATTTACAAGGCCTTGTAATATAAGATGCCGAGAAATTTGACTAAAATGGAGTATAGCATGGCGGGTCAGGCCCACGGCAATATTTATACAAATATGCTTGTGATCAGCGCTGTTTTGCAGTTTGTATGCTGTAAACTGAGACAGAGAAGGCGTGACTGACCATCAGCATCCTCCTCTGTCTCTGGAAGAAGTACTGTCGGTGCCGGATGCGTCTCTGGATCTCATTGCGCCTCTGAACATTCGCCTCGTTGTTGTCTCTCCTGCGCTTCAGCAGCACGTACGTCATGAGAAACATGAGAGACCGCAGCTGCTCCTCTCCGTCCATATTGACAAAATGCAGCCAGGAGGCAAAACGTAAGAAATTAAGTGACAGTGACGACAGTGATAATACTTTCTGAAGCCCTCTTGTCACTTCGCAACGCTGCTGTTTAAACTCGCGTACTTCCGCTTTTCTGCCTGTTTGTGTCTGACTCGGAGGGGTGCTGCCATCTCGTGGCCGCCAGTGTGTAGTAATTTCGACAACGGTGCATCTTCTATATTGGAGATAATTAGGTAGGTAGGTAGGTAGGTATATACTTTATTAATCCCCGAGGGGACATTTTTTTCGCTACAGCAGCATACATACAGAAGCAATAAGACAATAATAGAAACAATAGAATAAAATAATAGAATAATAGAAAAGCAATAAAATAAAATAGCAGTAAATAGCAGTAAAAAATATAAATATAAAATGCACAGTATATACAGTACATTATATATCTGTATATATTATATACAACAAACCAAGAAAACAGTCAACATATATATATATATATACATACAGTACAGTATATATCTATATATATAATATACAAACAAACCAAGAAACACAGTCAACAGTGTTATTGTACTGTGATGGATTTTGCCAGAGGTGAGTTATTGTAAAGTCTTATTGCAGTGGGCAGGAATGATCTCCTGTATCTGTCCTTGTGACAGCGGAGCTGGAGGAATCTTTTAGAGAAAGTGCTCCGCTGTCCCTGCAGCAGGTGGTGGAGAGGGTGGACAGGATTATCCAATATGGATAATAGTTTGTTCAGCATCCTCCTCTCCACCACCTTTTCCAGGCTGTCCAGTTTATACTGTAATTTGATGCGTCCTCTTAAACTAACCTAATGATTTCCATGACATACACAGTGAATGGAGGCTCTCATTGCTGACCATTGTGTATATATTGTTTGAGCATTTAGTGTTACAATGAAAAGAGTATCTTTATTTTCAAGACGGTTGTATATTGTAGCTGTGTTGGGTAGGCGATGGGATTCTCCCACAATGCTCTGAGTCAAGGTATTCGCGCGTTTGTAGTTCTCTGAAAACCTGTGTTTTTAGGGCCGAGAACATGTGTTATGTGGCCAACTGTATTAGTGTTAGTGATTTTCCCAATAATTATACTGTGTTTCTATATTCTACATCAAATGTCATGTAAATACCCTCTTGTCTGGTACTGAAGGTTATGTGAAAAGTAAATCTTAATGTAGGAATATGTTTCAATGAAACAGCTGATTCGGAAACCGAGCGCTGGCTCATCCGCGACATGTCATTGACACAAGACAGTCTTGAGTCACATTAATTCAACAGTAGATTAATATATGGTGTATACAATGACTGCAAATATTATGTAGAGATAAAAGATATATCAAAAACAAGACAAGAAAAATACAGCTTTGGGTTAATGGAAAATAATGTGAGGTGCAATGTTATTTAAGGGTGTTAAATACAGTCGTGGTGTTTAGGTGATATAAGAACGTAAGAAAGCCAACCTGGCCCATAATATTGTTCAAAGTGCTATATAGTTGTAAAGTGTATCTTTCCTCAATAATAAACATAAATAGATGTCCGTCTCCTCGGACCAGTCAGCTTTGACTTAAACTCCATGTAATTGTTGCTAAACTGACAATTTATGTAACCTGGATATCACAACTTCCATCAAACTGTCTGCTTTTAGCTCAAATGTCTCAAATCTTAATTGATCTCGTATCAGTGACTCCTACACGAACAGGCAAATCTGGGTCATTTGGAAGATCTTTTTCGCTTGGGGGAAGCTCCATTTTATTTTTTTCTCCCAATCTTCTCTTTGTCCAAGTGATGGGAAGGATTTTGGCTCATATGCTGAAGTCATGCATGACGATGGCCTCTATGTTGTTTTTACCGTCTTTGAGCTTCTTTCCAGCTCATCAGCAAAACGTGTGACGTGTAATGCTTTCTTAGCATTTGGTTCGTGGCACACTTGACATACAAATACAGTTAAGTGAACATCAATTCGCAAAACTCTTCATCTGTATGCCATCTTTATTATTCCCCTAAATGTTTTCTGCTTTAATCGATACCCTAAACAAAAAATAATGACTCGACTTATTACAGCAATGTTGATTTGACTGGATGGAGAAGACAGTGTTACTTTCTAATCTGAGCATTTCAAGGCAAAAACTGAAAAACAATAGAAACTATCAGGATAAACGCTGATTTCAGGGAATAAATGTAGTCTAGGAAAGAAGCTCCTCGTCTGTAAACAGCACAGCAACTGCTTTTGTATTCACAATAAATGATTCAGTAAAATTCCTCATTCTTAATAGGTTCAAAAACAGTCAACAAACGATGTGTTTTACAGTGTAATTGCTGGGTTTACTGTCAGTCTTGAAAAGAGGTTACATATGTTTTTTTTTTTTGTTATTTCAAATTAGTAATTTGCCATTTGGGCAGCAGTATGTTGGAGATTACAGAAGGTTAAGAGACGGTCATTATTACTCTAGGATAGACTGTAGATGGCCATAACAATCGTCGGTCATGCAACAATTTAGGACACAAGTTTGACTCGCGTGATGAATAGCTCTGCCGCTGCGTTTTCAAACTCCTTTGCGTCCATGTTGCCACCGGGCCCCCGTGTCTGTGCTCCGGCCATGGCCTGAGCTAACCTGTGGGGAGAGATCTTGGCACTGGCCTCCAGGTAGCGAATAGCCTTCACATTAGCCTCCAGGGAGGAATTAGTTGTAGTGTTTGCGTTGACACAGAAGTTTGCGTCACAGCCCCGGGAAGTCTCGAGGGCCTCCTTTAAGGTCCCCAGCACGGCCAGGCACAGCGCCCGCGAGGCAGGCCCTTCGTCCGGGCAGCACACCTCAGCGTAGAGCCTCTGAGCCTGCCGGATGTAGTCTGAGAAAACGGCACACGTGAGTACGCCGTGATGGAAGACATCATAAGGGACGGTCTCGTGGTCCTGGCAATGGAGGCGTCGGAGGAGTGGAGCAGAGGTGGAGGCTGGGACTCCACCCTCGCTGCACAGGCACTGCAGAGTCTGCGTGTAAAGGCCTCCTCTCACTCCTCCTCCTCCTCCTCCTTCTCCTCCTGTGGGGCTGCCAGCGCAGGAGCCATCGGGGCCTTCAGGAAACTCGGCCGCACGTCTTCGAGGCCCAGTGAGGTTTAGGAGGTCGTAGGCCACACGGACGTTGTTGCTGAAGGCAGATCTGGGGGGGGGGGGAATGTAATACAGGAAAGTCAATCATTAAAATAAACCATTCTTTGTAGAGTTTTAGAAGACTATGTGTTCACAACTGTTTACAGATCAGAGTCCACAAAACAACCGGGAATGTCAAGCAAAATTATAAATAGCTTGGTGATTTATGGAGGTCATTTGGCTATTTGATTCCCGTTAAAAGGCTCTGCAGCCAAGTGTTTTAGCTGCAGCCTACTATTTGGAAATCCAATTAAATTGGAGGAATCCTGTTTCGTTTGGGACCTCTGAAAATTGCACAGACCTCTGGGAGTGGTGCGCCAGCCGCAGGTGCCACAGCGCCCGGTTGAGATGCTGCTGCTCCTGCGCGCCGGCGCTCATCAGGCCGCTGTTCATCTGCTCCTCATCGCCGCATCCAGCTGCGCCGGTGTCCGACACGGAGGCGAGGTTGCAGAAGTGGTCGGCCAGGAAGCCGATGGGATCGTCCGATCTGGCTTCGACCAGTTTGAGGATGGCCCCGCGCAGCAGGTCTCCCACCCCGGCTTGCGACAGAAAGTCCCTGTCGCTGTCCGATTTAGGAGCTTTGCCCGCGGGCATCCCGGTAGGAGTAGCCCCGGACCGGCGCTTCTCCTTGTCCGCCATTGCTTGTTTACGTCCCGTGTCGCAGCAACGGCAGCGGAAGTGATGAAAAAAAACAAAAAAAAAACGGTCAGGAGACAGGAAATGATCAATTCCTCAGGAACGTCGCAAAATAGGTGGCGAAAGTAATTAATACCTCAAGTAGATGTTGTTGTTTTGGACCGTTTTTCATCATGCATACATGTTGGGTAGGCGACGGGGTTCTCCCAGAATACCCCGAGTTCACGTGTTCGTGTTTTTAGTTGTCTGCCCTAAACACCGCAGATGTTATGTGGCAAACTGTATTAATGTTAGTGGTTTTCACAATAATTCTACTATTATGTTGTGACAAAAAAAACAACAACCACGTGGGCGTGATTGTAAGAATCCTCTTGTGCGCGCACTGCAGTGATTGTTGACTATTAAACATTCATCCAGCTACCGGTTATACTCGTTTTAGGGTCACGTGAGGCTCGGAGCCAATCACAGTTCACTTTGTGAGTAGATGAGATTCATACCTTAGACTGACAGTAAGGTAATCGTTGACAGATGGAGGTAAATACACTGGTTGAGTGACACATTTAATTATTAGGTTGACACAGGGCTTGTTAATAAGGTACACTTACTGCTCTCACGCTTTCTCTTCCTTATTATCTAAAATCACAACATTTGTTATCAGCTCTATGCCGACGTCATTCAAATAATACCTTCTCTGTGTATCTGGACCTGCCACTCATTAGTTTGCCTGATGTCTAAAGCTTAATATGTTCTATGCTTCCACGAAAGTAAAATAGATCCTGCCAATCAAACCCTCTGGCCTTTCAGCTGCTTGACCTCATTGTGTCTTGTCCCCGTGGCAACCCACCAGTCATGTCCATGTCAAAAATCTGTGATTTTTTTTGGACTCTTCTTTTAACACTGGATCTGGACTGTTGTAATTCTTTGTATGCTGGAATCGGCAAAAATCTTTTATCACGCCTGCAGTCGGTGCAGAACTCTGAAGTGAGACTTTCAACTGGCCTGAACACATTTCCCTGATCTTAAAATCCCTTCATTGGCTACCAGTGCAGTACAGAATTAATTTGAAAATTTTAATCCATCCATCCATCCATCCATTATCTATACCTGCTTTACCCGGGCCGATCGGTTCTTCTCTGTTGCTGCCGCTAAGATCTGGAACAACCTTCCTAATATTTGATATTCTGTCTCTCACTGTAAAAAAATAAACCTACCATTACAATTATAGACGGTTGATTTCCTTGTCAGTGGGAAAACCTACAAAATCGGCAAGGGATCAAATAATTATTTCCTTCACTGTCTGTGTATATAAATAGCCCAAAACCTTTAAATGGCTACCAAAATCACAGTATTAAATACTGTACTTATCAGGTACGTTCCCACAGCTGCAAGATCAATGTCACATTTTCCTGTAAAACATATGGACCCATTTCAAAGAAAGACAGTATGCTGTATAATTGTACATTTAATATTTGAATAACACATGTAAAACTACTTGGAAAAAAATAAAAGTACAAAAAAAATATGAATACATAGTCGATGGAGCCTTAGATGACATTGATGGGATCTGTAGGTTAGGTGTCCGTCAAAGCTCAGTGAATATATTCATCAACCATCAGCGGGGAGTCCTCGGTTCAATTCCCAGTCACCCGTTACTTAATGTCCCTCCCCTGCTCTCTGTCACCGTACACCCTGAATATGTCCCCCCCCCCCCCAAAAAAAAAAAGCTCACTAAATACAGATGAGATCTTTTGCTAAGTTCACTTCCTAAGGTCGTGTAAGAGAAGCTCATGTTTCTGTAACGAGTAAAGAGTTCCTACGGTTTTAAATGACTCTTTCCTAAACGTCTACTTGACAGTAGCGCTGACAGCGTGATCAATGACGGCTTTTCTACTTTTCAAATGAGGTTCTATGTTTGCAGTTGTTTTATGTTTTAGTTCTGTTTTGGGCTGTAGTGTTTTGCTGGCAATCATAATGCACGTGCTGTATCATCCACACGTGTATTTACGCTCTTTGTTAGGGATATATGTTTCCCATTGGTGAGAGCGACTTTTTTCAGAGCACCCACGTCCCGGTTGATGTCGGCCGTGTGCGGCGGCAGGAACTTTCTCTGCAGCTTGTGCTCCAGCAGCATGTTGTTCTGAGGAGGAAGACCAAGGCACGCTCTGAAAAAGACAAGCAGGGAGGCTGTTGTAGCTCAATCAAAGTGAAGACGCATGCAGGTTTTTCTGTTGAATGAACAAAGCAACCTCTGGGGATGTTTTATGTAAAGGAATCCAAGTCTTTTAACTGATCCACACCTCATGATGTTTTCTATGCAGGCCCTCTGGCGGAAGAAGGCGTTGATGACCGGAGTCCCTGCTGGGACCAGAGGAGCCTTGCAGAGGAAGGCGAGCACTGCTAAGACACTGTGGAAGGACTGGAAGTCGTCGTCCTCCCCTTGCGGCTTGATCATCACACGCTGACAAAGCTCTGTCAGAATCACCAGGTCCAGAATGATCGGGCTGGCTAGCAGAGAGTCCTGTTAAAGAGACGAAGTCAGTATAATGGTGTGACCTTTGGCACAACATTGTCCCGAGCACGTGCAGGAATAGCTTTCTTTGAAGTATTTAAAAAAAATAACACAAGGAATCGTCCAAGTCTGAATTTGATTTTAATTGAATGATAGCTACGCTGTCGCACTTATGAGAGATTATGTTGAATTGTTTCAAGAGCTTAATTTCTAATGGATTAATACACTAATTGTAAAAAGTTACTTTAATCGTCGTGTTTAGCCAGCAGTTTGCAAGTTTGGACTCTTACGCCGAAAACTGTTCTCATTATGGTAGTTCAACTGTTTACAGAAACATATTAAGTGAACTCTGACCTCACAGGTGTTGTGCATTGCGATTGTATTAATCCCTCCCATCATTATTTCAGAAGTGTACTCGTCCATGGCTCGCTTGCTGTCGCCCACACAAGGGACGTACTTAATCACCACCTGAAATAAACCAGAGACAGTTCATGAGTTGGTTTTCTGTAAACATCCACATGCAGCTGAGTGTGCGTCGGTGTTTGTGTCTCTCACTAACACAATGGTCTGGTTTCTCTCCAGGCTTGTACAGTATGGGGTTGGACCGGACCATATCATCCACCACGTTACTCTTGGAGACCTCTTTGGAGTGGAACTGCTGCGGCGCCGACAGGTTCTTCCCGTCGTTGTTGCCGAGGTGATTGTAGCTGACGATGGAGGTCGGCTGTAAAAGGCAGAGAGACCGACATTATAATCCCTTTGTTAAGAAGATCAAATGGTACGGTTAATTAGAAGTTTTGCTGAATTTCAATCAGCAGGAAGCATAATCAAGTAATTTATGGTCTCAAATATAAAATATTCTATAGTAGTGGTTTCAAACCTTTTCGCCTAATGACCTGTCAGATAACTTTAAACACACTTCAGTTCTGTTTCACGTGTTCCTTTGATGAATTTTGAACCAATTGTTACTTAAAACTGTTAAATATACAGAAGAGGAATCTGTTACAATATCTTCGACAAGACAAAGCGACACTGGTTTGTTCAGGCTCGATGGCTTGTTTTAGTGGGTCTCCTCAGGTTTTGGAGTGGCAGGAGGTGAATGTTTGAACAATTTATCCAGCACTCTGCTGCGTTTGAGCACTCTGCTTCAATTTCTCTGCTCACCTACTGACACAGTTTTTACACACTCGAGAGGAGCACATGGTGTTTGTATGTTATGACGGACTCAGGTAGGTGATAGGCTCGTTCTCTGCAATTGGCCTGTAGTAGCTAATAGTTAACTAATTAAACCTTTGAACCCAAAGCAAATGTCCTTTGTGCAGTATAACTCAGATAGCATAATAGAAGTATCACTTTTCCTGATAGAGGCGTTCGGTGCACATGATTAGTTAAAGGACAGTCAGGATTTTAAAAATCTGTTGATCATTTATATTTTCAAAGTGTCTGGTTATGATAAATGGTGTAATTTTGATGTTATTTTTTATTTTTTTTTTATTTTTTTTTAAAGAAAACATACCTTTAAAACCTGCCGGTGGGTTGTGGGATTCGAAGGGTTAATGGGACAATTAACATACGAAAGCTCAGCCTGTCGATAATCAGTAATACTATTTGTGTTTATTTTCCACTTTCATCATCCTCACCTTGATGCCCGAGCTGACCAGAAAGTCCACCAGCACCGACTTGATCTTTGTTTGTCCAGACTTAAAGTCGTCACCGCTGATGAACACGCCTCTCTGCACGGCCAGCTCCACCGCCCCCGGGACAAAGGTGTTCTGTGGGGAGCCGTTGATGTAGGCGCAGCCCTCCAGTATACTGGCCACGGCAAACAGGGTAGAGGGAGAAACTTCTGCTCCAGCCTGATGGAGGTAGGAAAAACAAAGAAATAATGACTGTGACTGAGTGTGTCATCACTGAGGGGAAAAAAAAGCTTCACTCATAAGGCTACATTTCCCCAGAGACTTCTTCTCAGTCTCAAAACTCCATTGTTGATTGCATGCCTATCTTAAATTGAGCTATTTGCTGAGGATCATAAGTCTGTGAAATGGACTATTATCATTGCTGACAGCAGTACAAGCATGCTCAAGACAGGAGATAAAATAAAAACTTACCCACGAGGGACAAATTATAATTTTCTTCCCCTGATCTGATAGAAAAGGAATTGCTGACTGTTTCATACTCATGAAGCCTTTTCATTTACAAATCCATAGTGTGTGTTAGACGAGCTAATCTTTTCATCCTCTAAGCTTTATTAATCGCTAAATGTAATGGAGGATTACTGTTTGGTCTTCAGTATTCGGAGGAAATTAAAATTAAATGGGTGAATCCCAATGACTACCGGCCACCAACACAATTTAGCTTCAAGGACAATTAAAGCCCTTGCCTCACTTCCATTATTGAGATTTCTATTGAAACCAACCTCTTGCTGTTTTTTTTCTCACCTGAATTGCTGCCAGCAGGTTCTCGGCAGTGTCATTGACCCCTGGTATGATGTCACAGAAGCGCTCAGTATTGGCCGTCCACAAAACAATGACTTTGTCCACACCACTGGACTGATGGAAGTCCCTTATGTCAGCTCTGATCTGCTCCACCTGGAATATCATTTATATATTTTTTTTAAGTCACATTACAACAGAAACAAAAAAGATACAATTTTATTAATGTAAGGAGAGTAGAGGCTTTTTATAACCTGCTCTGCCATGGTCCCAATGAGGACGTTGTCTGCCCGACTCGCTTGGTTTGCAGCAATGAATTCTGGGATATAGATGGACGGTCTGGGTTTCAGGCCGCTCATGTGTGGCCGCAGCTGCTCCTGTACTGACCAGTCAAACACCTGAGCTCGCTCCATTGCACTGCCCAGATCCATTGAGGAGATATCCCACCCTAAAAACACAAAAAAAACAATTAAATAAAGAAAAGAAAAGTGCTTCTTCAAATATCTCATATTTTCCAGAACTAAAAGGGCAGAGGCTGGCATATCCGAGTCATTACCTTCATCTTCTCATCGACTATAGCAGCTCTATAAATAGGTTGGCTGTTAAAGCTCTTCCCTTATGAAGCAACGGACTCCACTGCTTTGGAGAACACCATAAGAGGGAGTTTTAAAAACTGTCCTGGGATCAGATTTCGCTGCTTTCTGTTCACACTCCTGCACCTCATTTGCACTCTCACACAGACACATTTACACACAGTTTCTGTCTCAGAGTTTAAACCTTGAGCTGACCGTCTGGAAACGTTCGTACCGTCAAAGACTATATCATTAGGGTGCACCATTGGCAGGAGGTCACGGAAGGGCACGTTGAATTCGCCCTCGAGACCTGATCCCAAGCAAACAGTAGATGCCTGCAGGAGAGAGCCGTGGTAGTTTGCTTTCTGAAGAATAAGGAAAAGAAGGGAGAGACAAGCACTGTGATTTTTCAGGTTTTGCAGTCTGCTACGAATATGTGAACCAGATGAAACTGGCCAAAATGGAAATCACAGACTCTGGCTCATAGAGGTAACAGTGTATGCCCATATAAGTGGAAATCCCCAAGACTCGAGTCAGTTAAGTCCTGAACACCCCACTGAACATGTCAGCATAACCAGCCTATAATGCGTCTCTACCGCTGTATCCGAGGCCGTACAGTCAGTTATATTTATAAAATAGGACAAGAAGCTTCTGTATTAGCTCGCTGGTAGTAAACCTTCTGGATTTTACATCCTATGATAGTCTGGTTATAAAGGGTTTAGTCACCATCTGGTGCTTTTTTTCCCCCCTACAAATTGCACTTTTTTTAGAAAAGAAAATCCTTAACATGCTGTAGCTGCCTAACTACGGAATGCTTTATAGAAGTGGTGGCCATTTTCAAAGAACACCATTAAATGTTTTCTTTTTCTGGCCTATAGGCAGTATGTAAATCCAGAAATCAGTTTGTCGAGCCTTGAAAGTTGCTTTGAGATGGTGTAATGCGCACACTGAACATCATACCTGCCTATATTTGCGTCAAAGTTCAATTTTTTTTTATGTGGACTCCTCCTTTCAAATCACAAACTTTCACTCTATATGGAGGACGTTTTTCCACACTGGGAGCTGGCTTCCCATCCATGTGTGTGTGTGTGTGTGTGTGTGTGTGTGTGTGTGTGTGTGTGTGTGTGCAGGTACATCCGAGTCCCTCCGCTCACCTGTTCACCACTCTTGGTCTTCCAGGTGAGACCCAGGTTGTTGGCCAGCACCGCTGCAGTGACCGTGGTCCCATTGTTGCCTCCCCAGCCCACCAGCATCACGCCCAGACGGGGCACCTTCCGCTCGGTGCGAAATGTCATCTCGGTGGTGCAGGGTGTCACCTGTATCCCGTACAAGTGCAAGGTGAGTGGCAGACTGAACACGTGCATGGAGTGAACCCCCCCCCCCCCCCAAAAAAAAATAAATAAAAAAAACAGACTTACCGTGACTTTGTTCCCATCTCTGTGGACTGATGTGGTCTGGTAGGAATACTGAGCCACGATGTGTGTGTCTGTGTACTTCACGTTAGGGCTGTTGATGTGAATGTTTAAAGGCATGGCTGCGGAGCCTGCAAGAAAGCCGGAGAGAAACGCATCATTTACTCAACTCGGAATGTGGAAAGTGCACAATGGGTAATGATGCATTTCCTTAGCGCGTCACGTTTAAGTCAAGCTATCGGCATGCCATGTTGCAAAATTACGAAACGAGTTATTTCATAGTCTTTCACGGCCACCTCAAACTGATCAAAAGTTAAAACATCTCTCAGCACTCCCCGACGCGCATGATGTTCTTTTCTGGCCGTTGACTATGAAGACACTTGACTTCATGAATGAATGACGCACGGCAACATTGGGCAAATATTTGAAACCCGGAAATTCCCTCACCTTTTTTCCCCCTCACTTCAGGTGTAAAGATCTATCTTTCAGTAACTTCGCTAATACGAGGACGGTCCCGTTGATGTCTGGCTCACAGTTCTTCGCCTGAATAACTGGAAATTTCCCGTCGTTTTCGTCTAAGAAAGAGCCTGGTAGCGCTTCAGCTCGTCGGTCCACACAGCGATAAGTATCCTCCCTGGCGCGACGGAGTCAGCTCGACGAGCCAATCAGATTGCTTCATCTTTGTTCCGGACCCCTCGCGAGGATGGAGAAATATTTGTAGAAGTCTCATTGCTTCCAGTTTAGAATCACGTAGTGGCTGAAAGGTCCCTTTTCAACTCAATAAAATAAAGAATGGGATTGTTTTTTTGTTTTTTTTACTATCCTAATTCATAACTATGCAGCCATCAATTATTTCAGTCTAATAAATGTGGCTGATCATTTAGAGCGTTTGCGCATTTCATTTCTCTGCCCATATATATATATGTATATATACATATATACATATACAGTGGGTACGGAAAGTATTCAGACCCCTTTAAATTTTTCACTCTTTGTTTCATTGCAGCCATTTGCTAAAATCAAAAAAGTTCATTTTATTTCTCATTAATGTACACTCAGCACCCCATCTTGACAGAAAAAAACAGAAATGTAGAAATTTGTGCAAATTTATTAAAAAAGAAAAACTGAAATATCACATGGTTATACGTATTCAGACCCTTTGCTCAGTATTGAGTAGAAGCACCCTTTTGAGCTAGTACAGCCATGAGTCTTCTTGGGAATGATGCAACAAGCTTTTCACACCTGGATTTGGGGATCCTCTGCCATTCTTCCTTGCAGATCCTCTCCAGTTCCGTCAGGTTGGATGGTGAACGTTGGTGGACAGCCATTTTCAGGTCTCTCCAGAGATGCTCAATTGGGTTTAGGTCAGGGCTCTGGCTGGGCCAGTCAAGAATGGTCACAGAGTTGTTCCGAAGCCACTCCTTTGTTATTTTAGCTGTGTGCTTAGGGTCATTGTCTTGTTGGAAGGTGAACCTTCGGCCCAGTCTGAGGTCCAGAGCACTCTGGAAGAGGTTTTCTTCCAGGATATCTCTGTACTTGGCCGCATTCATCTTTCCTTCAATTGCAACCAGTCGTCCTGTCCCTGCAGCTGAAAAACACCCCCATAGCATGATGCTGCCACCATGTTTCACTGTTGGGATTGTATTGGGCAGGTGATGAGCAGTGCCTGGTTTTCTCCACACATACCGCTTAGAATTAATGCCAAAAAGTTCAATCTTGGTCTCATCAGACCAGAGAATCTTATTTCTCATAGTCTGGGAGTCCTTCATGTGTTTTTTGGCAAACTCTATGCGGGCTTTCATATGTCTTGCACTGAGGAGAGGCTTCCGTCGGGCCGCTCTGCCATAAAGCCCCGACTGGTGGAGGGCTGCAGTGATCGTTGACTTTGTGGAACTTTCTCCCATCTCCCTACTGCATCTCTGGAGCTCAGCCACAGTGATCTTTGGGTTCTTCTTTACCTCTCTCACCAAGGCTCTTATCCCAAGATTGCTCAGTTTGGCTGGACGGCCAGGTCTAGGAAGAGTTCTGGTCGTCCCAAACTTCTTCCATTTAAGGATTATGGAGGCCACTGTGCTCTTAGGAACCTTGAGTGCTGCAAAAATTATTTTGTAACCTTGGCCAGATCTGTGCCTTGCCACAATTCTGTCTCTGAGCTCCTTGGACAGTTCCTTCGACCTCATGATTCTCATTTGCTCTGACATGCACTGTGAGCTGTAAGGCTTTATATAGACAGGTGTGTGCCTTTCCTAATCAAGTCCAATCAGTTTAATTAAACACAACTGGACTCCAATGAAGGAGTAGAACCATCTCAAGGAGGATCAGAAGAAATGGACAGCATGCGAGTTAAATATGAGTGTCACAGCAAAGGGTCTGAATACTTATGACCATGTGATATTTCAGTTTTTCTTTTTTAATAAATTTGCACAAATTTCTACATTTCAGTTTTTTTCTGTCAAGATGGGGTGCTGAGTGTACATTAATGAGAAATAAAATGAACTTTTTTGATTTTAGCAAATGGCTGCAATGAAACAAAGAGTGAAAAATGTAAAGGGGTCTGAATACTTTCCGTACCCACTGTATATATAAAAAGACTTTATCCTCAAACATAGTCGTCTGTAAATGAGGAACTACAATTCATATGTAAAGTAACTACAGTGGTCTCTGTACTCCACAAAGATGTTGTTGACTCTGTAAGTGTTAGCACTGTAGTGTAATCATCTCTACACATATTCTCAACAAATTTAGGATTCATGGTACTCAGTCTAAACATAGTGATAAGGCAATCAATGTCCATCCTCTGACCTCTGTCCAAATGAGCTTGTGTTAATAAAGGTCAGCCTAAACACAGGCTAAATGCAAAAAAAAAACAAAACAAAAAAAAACAATAAGAAGCATATTTCATGTGTATGAATACAAGAATATGATTTTTTTTTTTTTTTTACACCTAGATTGAACCTTTATCTACGTTTACAGTTTAATTAGTGATTGCAAATATCTATTGTACTCTATAGGTGGCATCGCTGCTCAATACAATTACGTTGCAAGATGAGCTTTTCGCTCAGACTACATTCCTTTATTTTACTTGATGAAAAAAATAAATAATTCATACTTTAATTAATTGAATTCAGTCCAAAAACCCAAATGTATTCAAGATAGCATTGGATAAAATAAAATAAAATAAATCCTCACATTTGTAAAGTTGACACTACAGAATGTTTAGCATATGTGCTTGGAAAACAAACTCAGCCAGCAAGTCTGTATCTGATTAATTTCCTCTGCTTAACTAGTTGTTTCAGCTGTAATCATTTATTGAAAAAAAAGAAGTTTATTCAGCTTTTTCCTTTTGATTTTTATGAAATGCCACAATATTCTCCCCCGCATTAATTTTTTTTCAGTCATTTCGTATACCTACATATATGAACTCCGGTGTGTTGTTTTCATCAATTGAAGAAAAATACTTCCCTAAAGTAAATTTAAAATAAATAAATAAATAAAATAAAAAAAAAAAAAATGCTACAACCGAGATCTAACTATTCTAGATGACGTCACAGTCGCTCTTGTCTCTCCGTCCTCTGATTGGACGGCGCGTGTTTACGTAGCAACGGTCCCGGAAGGTGTCGCTCGGGCCAGTCCTGAAAAACTTCCGCCTTAAGTTATAAAGAAAACACAGCAGCTAAAAGGCGATCGACGGCGTAACCGGCCCCCCCAGTTAAGAAGTCAGACCGAAGGTAGATACAAGTACACGTTTGACACGCGCACGCCGACTTTTACGCGTCTCTCCTCGAGCAGCTTGTCGACGTGTTTTCTGGCTCACGAACGCGAATCTACAGTTTTACCGGAGCTAGCGCGTAAAGCTGCGCTGTTTACACTGCTAGCAGGTTTGCTACCATCGATTTGCTCCGGCCACAGGCCGCGAGTAAGATCATCTTTGCAGCTAGAAGGCGATAAATATGTCACTTTACCCAGCCAGCTGGCCCTTCTGACAGTGGGTTTTGATAGCTTTTTTTTTTTCCCCTCCCCGTAGATAAAACAGTAAACCCCATTTAACCTCACATACGCTACTTAGTTAGCCGAGTCCAGTTAGCCGAGTAGCACTTACCTTGGGGCTGCCTGCACCCAGTCAGCTGGTTAATTAGTTTTTTTTTTAGTTTTTTTTTTAGCCTGCCAATTAGGCCAGGCTGAACTCAGAAATAGTAACGTATTAAATCTACTTTACGTCTTCGAAAAAAAGATCTGAAGTTTCGAAACGTAAGGTTAGCCGAATGCCCCCAAATGCTTCCCATTTAAGTCAGCTGAGATCTGATCTGCACCACCAAACAAGTCTGTCAGTCACGTCTTCTCGTCCTTTTAAATAAACTACGTATAAAATATAATCAATATATCCAAAAACAGTCAGGACGTAGGTGTGGCAGGGCCTGGTTTATAATAAGTCAAGTCAGATTTATTTACACAGGGTTGACCAAAGGCCTGCCGCATAGTCAAACAATCGGATAGACTTGAACATAACAGGAAATAAGCAATAAAAAAAAAAAACACAATCAAATGATTTAAAAAAAAAAAATACAAGATTAAGCCAACGCAAAGACGTAATAGCAGTAAATGGTCATTTGAATTGGGGTCTAATCTGGAAAACATGAGGACATGAGGAATAGGGGCGCAACAGGTCGGGCAGATAGGTCGGGGTTGCTCCATTTAAGTGCTTAAAGACAAACAATACAATTTTGAAATGAATCCTACGCCGAACATATAGCTAATGTGAGAACGCGAGGATAGGTGAAGTGTGCTCCTGCTTACCTGCACCAGTCAGGAGCCCCGCTGCAAATGGGATGTTCGTGTCTGCCCAATAGAAGGAATTATAATGGTCCAAATCTTATATAAATTCACGAGTGACCACCCGAAGGCTGAAAGAAGCTGTCTTTGACCACAGATTTGTTCTGCAGGTCAAAGAGGAATCAAAAATAGCACCCAAGTTATTTACATGAAGAAAGTTTTTCTTGTTTCCATGATGTTGAAATTGTCACATATTTAAGTTGATGTTTGTTCATTGAAGTGTTGCCGTCATCGGCCACGTTACATAGGGGCTGCACCACTCCCTCCAGGTTAAACATCCAAAATGATCTTTTCCTGTCGGATAAGTCTTATTTATGCAGTGTCGCTCGGTGTATTATATGCATACATGTTACCTGTTTCAGGTATTATAAATAGTATTATACTAATTTAGATAGTCTGTGATCTAAATAATATAGACTTGCAGATCCACATTTTTCTCAGTGCCTAAAATCTGAGTGTCTGCCAAAGTATGTTACTAACTTTAAAATGTGTTTGCTAACTGCTTGGAACTCACTGGAATCTTTTTTTTTTTTTTAAGAATGATAACATGAGGCAAGAAGCGATGTGCCACCAGTCAGCACCCACTTATGAACAAAATCCACTTTATCAAGGCGGGATCAGTGCCGACGCTGATATATAGTGGATCAGATCAGTGCATCCGCACTAACAATCAACTTTAAGATACTCTCATTAGAGTATACTGTACAACCTGCAGTCTACCAGAACACAGCCAAACCTTTCTTGATCATTCCCCCTTTATTTTCTTTCTCAAATGTGCTCCAGGCTCTCGCCACTCTGGAGATCGAGTGGTTTCCCGGGCGAGTGTGAGTGAGTGCGAGCGGGTGAGTGCATGTGTGAGTGCGTGTGAACTGCAGTTTTCCTCCTCACCGTTTCAACAAGAGCTGCTCCTCCCTGGAGGATGACAATGGAGGAGATGAAGAATGAAGCGGAGACTAACTCCATGGTATCCATGACGCTGTACGCCGTGATGTACCCGGTTTTCAATGAGGTAAAAAGTACTGACGTTGTCGTAAAATGCTCCCGTGTTACTTCACAGAAAAACGGAAACTGAAGGTGGGTGTTTATAGCAAGAGGCTGTAAGACGGAGAGAAAACTAAACTAAATGCACTGCGAGACAGATTCCCGCTGCACTTTAATGTAACGATCTACATGACAGATTATTCATATTGCAATTGAGTGTGAGAAGGTGCTTCACAGTTTTCATCATCTTACTTTCCAAGTAAATTGTGGAGGCCAGCTGAACCTGTTCTGACAACATTATGAAGTCTAACATGACACGCAGCTGCATTTTA
Organism: Embiotoca jacksoni; assembly: GCF_022577435.1. Lineage (NCBI taxonomy): Eukaryota > Metazoa > Chordata > Actinopteri > Embiotocidae > Embiotoca > Embiotoca jacksoni. The sequence continues at coordinate 9,231,720 of NW_027185318.1, read as the reverse complement.
AGACACTGCAATGTCTAGCCAGATGCTAGGTGACACAGCGATGGCCTCAACGTGTCCAGATTTGGTAATGACGTGTGCTCTTCCTTTTTTCTATTTTTTTTTTTATCATCTTTTTTTTTTTAAACCCCATCAGCTGGAGAGGATCAACCTATCAGCAGCCCAGACACTCAGAGCAGCCTTCATAAAGGTAGGACTGCGCATTAATCAGATGTCTTGAAACATAAAATCACCATATCACCACCCTGTGACCCTCACAACTTCCTGTAATCTTTGGATAAAATCTAGACTGCGTTCCAGTTTTCCGACACACTGCAGCAGCATTTACATTTTATCTGATGCTCTCAGTTCTTTCCTGTTGGATACTGTGGCAGGCAGGGTGTATTCTCTTTGGCTGTGACTGCGGTTAAAATATTAACCTCCTGTTTCGAGAAATGAGAACAAAGGCGCTCCAAATGTTGCCTGATTTCCCTTCCTGGAAAAAAAACGAAAAACGGGAGGAAAAATGCAAATTGAATACATCATTATTTTTTTTAAATAACGTTTAGCTGAGAAATCCTGTTGCATAACACTACACCTCTTTGTTAATGGCTAGCATGTATAGTGATATTGATTTATCTGCGATATATCCATCGGGATCTATAGTATATAGATACAGTATAAAGACTAAATGTTTTGGGTCCAAAAGGTGTAACCTATCTTCTTCTTTTTTTTTTTTTTTTTTTTTTTTTTTAAGAGGCAAGCAGGGCTAATGCAAAGCAAAGTCTCTTTTCTGTTCTGCTGCGATATATAAAAAGTTTTGATTAGTTTTCCAATGCTACCTTGGTTATGAGTTATATTTTACTTTTTTGTGCAGTTCGTTAAACTCGAGCGCCTCAGATTCCGTAATTGATATTCAAATGAATTACCTCAGCTCAGCAGGTATTAATAGAACATCAAAGGTGCTGATATTCACAATAGCGACACCCGACTATAATCATCAGATGAGACTTTGTTAAAGTCCAACTACTTCCCTGATTGTACTGGAATAATAAAAGCACAGTGGCCATAAATTGACTCTAGACAGTTACAGATGAGCAGTTGTGTTCACAGTGTGTGCAGATTAAATATTAATGAAGGAGAAGCAGCTCTGTCGTTGTACAAACCAGAGGGAGAGGTGATCACCTTACAGCTGTTTTACTCTGACATTTGGGGGTCTTTTGTCCACTTGTCTCTCTGATTAGTCTCTCTTGCTGCCTCCTGCCTGGTGTAATTCAAGGTTGAATTATTCAGGAGGAGAGCTTTTGTGCATTCATCTGAACTGCTCACAGCGGACATCTGACATTCAATAAAGTTCTAGCTTTGTTCTCTGCAGCTCAATCTAAGCTTCCTCTTTCTTTTATTGAAGAAGACAAACTGGGCTATAGTTATTTTTACTCATACAAGTTGCTTTTTTTCCCTCTCCCTCACAACGCATGCATAATTCTCCTCTTTTATCAGGCTGAAAGGGAGAACCCTGGCCTGACTCAGGACATCATAATGAAGATCTTGGAGAAAAAGAACGTCCAAATCAACTTCACTGAATCCCTACTGCGCATGGCAGCCGATGACGTGGAAGGTGAGTGTGTAAGACAAAAGTGGTACGGAGATATTGTGGTAGGAACGGTCCTTTGTGACCTCACCTGCTTTGTATTCTGTCCGTTTCATGCATCCGAATTGCTGAGTCTCTCTGGGAATGTGCTAAACACCTTTGTCCTGTAGAGTTCATGATTGACCGGCCTGAGCAGGAGTTCCAGGACCTAAATGAGAAGGCCAGAGCTCTGAAACACATCCTCAGCAAAATCCCTGATGAGATCAATGACAGAGTACGCTTCCTACAAACTATCAAGTGAGTGCAAGCAACACGTGCACACACACACACACACACACACACACTTCATGCTGTTTTTTTGTTGTTTTTTTTCCCTGTTTTCAGGATAAAAACAGCAATTTATGCATGACAAACAAATGATGATCTGTCCCATAGAGTGCAGTAACATCAATCTTTCAAGTGTTTTACAGCAGGGGCGTCAGTTCTTAACTATAGTGCAGTCTGTTAATTAACCTAAATCCTGTTTATGAGGTCAAAGTTTTGCGGTGTGCATGGTTTCATTTCCGCTGCACGTTCTTTTTCTTCTCACTTTCTCTCCAGCAGAAGTCACATACTGTGCCTCCTTTGTTCGCCATTCAAACAGACATTTGATCAATATTACGATTACAGGTTTCTTTATTAACATGTCGACTGGTTAAACTTAATGTTTACAGGTTAAACAGATATTTTTTTGCATATAGACAGTATGTCTTAATGCATACTGCAATTTCACTTGTGTGTGTTAGTTTATGTTTGTAATGTGGCATGTCAAATTCATGTCCCAATGTCCACAAAAAAAGGGGAAAAAAAATTAGATTTTATTTTGTTTTGTTTAATTATGCCACTAATGCACTTGACGCAAACACACATAACAATATAGATTTGATATTGTTATGTGTGTTTGCGTCAAGTGCATTAGTGGCATAATTCTATATTATAATATATATATATTATATATACATATAAGATTCTATATTATAGGATGTATATTATACAGTTTCCTTATTTGTTTTTACTTTGATTTGGATATGGCGGCAAACCAGATAAAGGTTGATTGGATGTGGTAAAGCAGTGGAAAATGTAAAAAAGTAACAAAAGGCATAGAAAGGCAGAAATACTTAACCTTCACTGGAAGGTTTAACAGTTTAAATTCAGTCTAATAGGCCTCAAAGCAACACAACTTTTCTTGTATCTTCTCACTATAGCTTTATGAGTTGATCAATTTGATTGATGTCACCCTTTCTTGAATTCAATTTATTCATTTATACATCGTCACGTGGCCTCCCTTCAGGCACCACCTTCAACAAACAAGACATACTGTACAAAGTTTCAAGAAATATTGCATGCATTAGTGATAAATATCTCTAGCTGTGAAATCTTTTCATGGTTAAATATATATAATATTTTCAAAATATTAAGCATTTCTTTTTACATATTTGTAACATTTGAGTGAATGGGGAGATTCTTCAACTCCTCTAAAACTTTCTGTCATTGTCGCAACAGCAACCAGATATCATCTCGGTCAGATTCCTCATGCTTCCTGTTTCCCCATGTTTCTTTGTCTAACTGATTATTTGTCTAACGTGAGACAAGCCGTCCTCTCCTGAGTCGCAGCTCCGCCTCACCCGCTCCTTATCACAAGTGACAAAACTGCACTCAGTGTACTCATCAGCCTTTTCTGCTGAAATGATCTGATCCTTCAACAACTCTGTGCACCAGGTGGTAGTTTTAGTCTTTCTGTACCTTGCATAACGTGTTTTTTTTGTTGTCATCAGCTCCTGTGCCTCGCCCCATTTGCGTCTTTTGTTCTAAAAAGACAATCTATACAATTTGCAATGTCACAATAACACATGATGTTGTTAATTAGCTCGCAGCAAATAGTATCAAATCCAGCAATCTCTATATGTCACGAACAAAAATCTCTCTTTTTTTTTATCAAGGCTTTTTTTCACTCTTCACTCCAGAAGAAAAACACTATGTTTTGTATCAGTGTATCTTAAAATATTGCTGTTGCTCAGCCGTTCATCCTTCCACTATGTACAACGGTCGCAAAAAAGCATACCTCTTTAGCAGAAACTGAAAAAGAGCAGAAGAACAGGTAACAGGCTGGTGCTTGTTTTTCATTTTGATTAGAAATCTTGTTACTGAAGGAAACATTAACTAGGACATCCTCACCGTCCACTACACACACACACACACACACACACACACACACACACACACACACACTCTCTCTTCATGCTTTTTTTTTTTTTTTTTTTTTTCAAACACCAGTTCATACTGTTTTCAGGACAAAAACAGCAATTTATGCAAACTATGATTCTATAGAGTGTAGTAACATCAATCTTTTCTGGTTTAGTTTCCGCTGCACGTTCTTTTTCTTCTCACTTCCTCTCCAGCAGAAGTCACATACTGTGACTACTTTGTTCTCCATTTAAACAGACATTTGACCAATATTACGATTACAGGTTTCTGTATTAACATTCATGTTGACAGGTTAAACTTAATGTTTACAGGTTAAACAGATATTTGTGTGCATATACACAGTATGTAAGAATTTTTGTTTATAAGAAAGTTGTCTGGAGCTGATCAAATGACTCATGGTTGTGCACACTGGTTGGTATTGTAACTTTTAACTTGTGTCTGCTCTAACTGGCAATAGCAGCCGGACGTTAAAGGGGCAGCAGGAAATGGAGCAGTGTCAGGTCAAGGGACACCCAGTATATTTTGCATTAAAAACCCAGTCATTATTGGTAGGTGTAATGTAAATAACTACACTGCCCTTTTTACAATGGTTAATTCAGTGTTATTTGAATTAAACAAATGAGATGACAATGCATATTTTTATATGAACTTCCCAAGGAGACATTCATAGTGTTGCATCAATTCATATGCAATAAAATTGTCTCATTTAGGAAAGAAAGATACAGCTGAACACATGAATGTGAAGTGTGTGTCAGTGTTGGATTTGTGAATTTGGAAAATCACAAACACCCATATCCAATGTGTTATAGTTTTTTCCATCTACATTCCTTTAAGACTCCCCCTACACTGCCTGTGATTTGCTCTGACCCTGACAGTCTTACCATACTTCTTCATGCCTAAACCTGTCCAACCTAACCAACGAAGGCAACAAGTAATAGCAAATCAGAGTAGAGTAGGAGTGTGTCTTAAAGGAATATTGGTGGGGGAAAAAAGGCTATCCGATATTGGAACGATCTCGGGGAGAGGGTTTGGACAGAGCTTGAATCTTGTTTTATATTGACTGTTAACACCAATTTTGTGTTTTGAAAAACTGATCTTGCCTTTTGTTCACAGAGACATAGCCAGCGCCATAAAAGAGCTCCTGGACACAGTCAACAACGTCATTAAGAAATATCAGTACCAGAATCGCAGAGTGAGTAACGGGCACACTGGTGTAATGCTGTCACATTTTATCTTTGTTTCTAATTGATGTCTCCGTGTCATATTTCCTACTCGCCAAGGCCCTGGAGCACCAGAAAAAGGAGTTTGTGAAATACTCCAAAAGTTTCAGTGACACCCTCAAAACATACTTCAAAGACGGAAAGTAAGTGTAAAACTGTAACACCACATACTGTGCTTCAGCTCATCATTGCACTGTTCATTAAAGATAAGTTGTGGCAAAAGGCTGGGAGAGCTCTATGTAAATGTGGGAGAGAGAGAGAAAAATATCTCCCTTTGACTCCATTGCATTGAGATGATGCCAAGTTAGTGCTGAAAATACATACCAAGTATTGATTTTGAGTTTGGTACCAAACTTTGATACTTTTACGGCACCAATTATATTTCTTTGATACTATGTTGTACCAAAAACATGCAAAAAATGTCTGTCAAGATCTTTCAGAAGGTCTTTTGCAGTCAAACAGGGTTTTTATTTACCTTTCCAGCAGTTCTACAAGCAGTCATCTCACAAACGTTTCTTGGTCTTCCAGTCTTTAACTCGACGTCTACTATTCCTGTTAACTGCAATGTCCTATTTGCAGAATGAACTAAGGAAACGGCTGTCTGAAAATACTTTGCTATCTTACTTTACTATTCACAAAAAAATGAAATTTTGCCCAAACTTTTGCATGCCACTGTAGTATCATCCTGCTTTGTCCCAAGATCCAGTAACATTTCTAGAAAAGGGCACAAATGCAGGAATGTTTGTATTGACTCAGCTGGTCAGTTGTCTACAAAGCCTTTGGTTTGTCTTCGAATGTCTTGGCCAGCCAGAACAAGCTGGGGCCCGTTTCCATTCTCTTTTCCTCACTAATTGTTTATTCTCTGTTGAAACAGTCCGTCTTCTCAAGTTGTATTTTTCTTTGTTCCCAGGGCAATAAACGTCTTCATCAGTGCAAACCGGCTCATCCACCAAACCAACCTCATACTGCAGACCTTCAAAACCGTGGCCTAGCCCTCCGAGACCACAGAGTCCCCCGTCCCCACCCCCTCTCCCCCCCCCCACCCGTCCTGTGGGGGAGCAGAGCAACTGCTAGAACGGCAGAAGCTTGAAGAGCGCCTCACCCATATATGTAAATTAGAGTTGATTTTTAGGGTTGGGGTCGATGTCATTGGAGTCGAGATTCTAGATTCCACTTCAAGAGACTGAAAAGTGCCATTTGTTTTTTTCAATGAGGATTTTCCAGTCTTGAAATGGAACTGAATGGGCCCAAAGTCTTGGTTAATTGATTTTATTTGGACAGTTTTAATTTATAACCCTGGTCTTGTTGGGAGGTGGTGAGGCGAGGTGTTTATTAAAGACTAATTGCCATTTTTCTAATATATTCATGTTGATCATTTTACTTTTAGCTTTTCAGTCGCGACTACACATCTGAGACCACATTCAGTAGGGGTGAGTCTCAGTCGTCTGTACTGGTTTTCTCTTCTCGCCTCCTATTTGTGTCATTTTGCCATGGTCTGTATGCGCAGCGTTGACAAAAAGCACCTGGCTGCAGGTGAAACAGTTGCGAGATGAAGCAGTGGGACATTTGAGAGGCAGACTCAAGATTTCGTTTCTCTTTATTATCAGAAGACAGAAAGCCAAATGACTTCCAGCACAGTGTGCGCCTTACCAAGTCCTGTAACATTCCCTCCTCTCAGAGTGTAATGAAGTGGAGCCAGTCCCTGCTGTTAGGGGATGTAGAGAGACATGAAAGTTCTGTATTTAACTGATATCTGGTTGCAAATGTTCAATAAATAGTTTCCAAATGATGATGCTTTTTTAAATGTGTCCGAGTCCACTATGTGTGGGGTTATTGTCTTTGGATGAGAGTTCAAAGTTGGTCAGGCCTTATTTTGGTCAATAACAACATAAGGGAAATATTTTCTCATTTACAGTGACCACCAACTGATGATTTTATTTAAAAAAATGCTTCAGTGATTTATCACTGCGCCTCTAAAACGCTGTCCCACAGACGGGTTCGAAAGAATGCATCAGAAATGGTATGTTTTATTCTACAAATTCTTCATTGTCCTCACAACATGCTGTGTATCTTAAACAATATAACTTAACCACCAACCGTTTGGAGATTTGTGTGTTATGCAAAGGGCTGCTAAAGTAACCTTGAGTTTTAAGCAGGGATGAGGAGCGGGCTATGGAGGTCTGGCATCCTCACTTTTATTCTTGCAGTAAAATTTGCAGTAAATGTCTTGTCAAGGCAAACCCAAAGTGAAATGAAAGGTGTTCATAAACCATTTGTAGTGGAAGCATGAGTTTGGTATCTTTTGAAAGGAAACACTAAAGTTGTGTCCCCATCAGTCAGAGTCACTATGGGTGCTACTGGCACACAAGTTTGAACACACTTAAGTAGAAGATTTTATATTCTCGCCTGAATTTGTTTTGCAAAAAAAGTGCCTGTAAATGACTGAGGCTGTGAGGTATTAGCTGGACATCACAACGAGGCCACAGCATAAAATCTTACCTAGTCCAGATTCAAAGTTTATAACAATAATACAGAAAATAATGTTTTACACGGTTTTTTTTTAGGGTATATCCAGGAGTCTCCAAAAGAAAATTCCATTTGGAGGGATTTGGAGACCTAACAAGTAGTATGGTGAAAAATGTCATTTATATAAAAAAGACTAGACAGGAATTAAGAGGTCCTATTGGCTCAGTGAGGTGTCAATCAAACGGTGTCGACCATCTCATGTTAGTGTGAGATTCAGAGCTAGCTTTGTACCAGGATATCTCGCATGTTTACCAGACAATGTGTGGAGATTTATGAATGCTCGCATTGCGTAATTCCAAACGACGTGACCACAGATCTTTTTGTACTAAATACTTTGCTGGATTGGATTTACTGGAACTTTGCTGACTTAAACAGAGGGTTTCTATGGACTTTTCCTGGTCAGTGTGCGAGTCTGAGGCTGTCTTGGTGAGTTACATCAATACTATAATTGTTTGTTTGTTTAGTTGTGGTCTGACAAAGCTGTTTACTGTACCTGCTGTAGTTATTGGATCTTTGGATACGAGAGTCTTAGCTTTGCATAGACATCTTGCATGAATTTATACGTTAACTTTTAACTTGTGACGGAACGTGGGTGCCTTTAAAACTCCGACAGCCCGCCCGCGGTATATGAAAGATAATATACTTTTTTTTTTTTTTAAATACTTTTTGACTCCTTTAAAGGTATTACATGAGAGAAAAGAATTGTGGCTACAATTTGATATACAAGAAATATTTTACTTCTTGCTCAGTTTTAATGAGCATGTAACATATTATGAGTCAGAAAAGACGCACAAACTTTGCATTACAAGTGTTTCTTTGCTTCTTTTGATCATATATGAAATATTTGAAAAAAAAAAAAAAAAAAAAAAAAAGCATGATTGATTTTGAGTCTAGTAAAACCAGCAGCTGAGCAGTGAACTGATGAAATAACCTCGTACATCATGTCTCATCATGACTTCAATAAGCAGGCACATTCTCACCAGCAGATGCTTCCTAACTGTACCATGTCATTTCCTTGATACTGCTCTTGTCTGCTGAAATATAGTTGTTTAGTTCCCAGGGACACTGGCTACAGGAACATTTCCAGCGTTGCCTGGAAACAACATAGTCCCGACAGGCCCTTAGCAAGAGCTTTTGAATAGCTCTTTCAAAAGATGGGGGTGGGGGGTGGGGTTCTTTATTCCCCTGTCCTGGTGTGTGGCAGCTGGATTCAGTTTGTTTGTTGGAAACTCCAGTCCTTCTTTTGGGATGAGAATGATTGAAAAATGGAAGTATTTAGATCCTTGATTTCAGAAAAATAGTGCTGCTACGCTGTTCTGGGTTTTGTATCCTCATGGTTGAAATGCACTTATTGTAAGTCGCTTTGGATAAAAGCGTCAGCTAAATGAAACGTAATGTAATGTAATGTAAAAATAAACTTGCAAGTAAAAGAAAACATTAAATTAGTAAAATTGTGTTTGTATTTACGAAATATATGGTGTGTTTTACTGTTGTATTATTAGATCATTAATTCAGATTCATGTGTCAGGGACATTTTACTGTTGCAAAGGTGCTCAGTTTTTTTTTTTTTAGCTTAATCTATTAGGAATGTAAATCTATAACAATTCATCACATTTTATAAACTTGTATTTTATGTTCTATTTGTTGAATAAACTCAGTAAAAAAAATAAACCTCCTCCTTGAATGTAGAGGAAAATAAATATAAAATGACATTACCCAAAACTACAGGAAAAATAAAAATATTTGTATTATTTAACAATGAACCAACAATATGTCAACCATTTGCTCAATTAATACACACATGTTCAGAAACGAGAATAAACTAATGAATCAGCGCCCTGAGGTAATTATAAAGAAGCAAAATAAAAGTAGGACAACCCATCTTATTCCACATTCATTCAATAGCATCTCTATTTACAATCATTCTGTGGTAGAATTTACTTATTGTCCTGCTGCGTAACATATTTCTACTGAGCTGCAACTGGTGAACAGCCACCCTGACATTATCCTCTAAGATACTTGGATAATACCTTGCCCCAAATCCTGATGCTACCTCCATCGTACTTCACCTTTGGGACAATGCTTCTATGTGCCCTTTTACACCATATCTCATCAGTCTATTCTCAGTATCTCAGCATAGTGGGCTGGTGCTCTTTTGAAAACTTCCATCAGACAGTGATGTTTGTGGGGTTTTTATTTTTGGTGCATCTTTTTGTGGCTTCCTCTGTAATGTCTTTGTTGGCCCAAACCAACCCTGGACCATGATTTAGCAAACCCATTAACAAAGATATTAACCAGCTCCATTAATTCCTCTAAGCCTTTAGCTTTTACTCTGGGCGTTTTCTTCTTTTTTAATCTCATTAAGCATTCTGTGTTTTGCCTTTGGAGTCGTCTTAGCTGGCCACCCACTTCTCTGGCGAGTAACCACCATTAGTGTTTTGTTATTTGAAGAGATTGTGTTTGTTCATAATTGTAACTTGGAGATCTGACCAAAGAAGATGAAGAATGCACAATACCCAACAGAATTTATACTGTTGATTGATTTAAAACCTAGATAGCTAATAGACTCGTAAGAAATATCAATGTATTGAAGATTCTCAGTAACCAGGAAACATCCCTATTATGTTAAGTATAAAAATATTTTAAGAACCCAATACTCCTAAGAATTTGTACTCGAAAGTAATCCTTCAATAACATAATTAAAAGGTACACCGATTGTTATGTATCTTTTTCTTCAGAAAAAGACAATTAGGCTTTTCCTACCACAGCTACGCTGATGACACCCAACTGATCCTCTCTTTTCCCCGATCTGAAACACAGGTAGCAGCACAAATCTCTGCCTGTCTGACTGACATCTCTCAGTGGATGTCCTCACACCACCTGAAAAATCAACCTCGACAAGACCGAACTGCTCTTCCTTCCGGGGAAAGACTCTCCCACCCTCGACCTGACTACTACCTTGGGCAACTCTGTGTTATCCCCGACCCTGACTGCTAGGAACCTCGGCGTGACACTCGACAGTCAACTCTCTCTTACTGCCAACATCGCTGCAGCGACGCGTTCCACTGTACAAATATTCATAACTGAGTAGTCTGTCCATCCCATCCATCAGCTCTACTCCTCCGAGCTCAGCACTCCTTCTCTCTCCAGCACCTTGTCCACATTGGCAATCAGTTTTTCATTGAAGTCCCAAAGTCGTTTGTCCACGTGAAGCTGATCCACCGTCAATGACCCCTGCAGAGGCACGCGGACGTGAATGATCCGACAAACTTCCAGTGGAACCTTGTAACTCTGACCAAAGTTCTTTAGCACTTCATGCACTGAAGTCTGCTCCACCATCCTGAGATGAACAGAGACACTGAGTTAAGTGCCGTTTGTAGCCAGTATTACAGGTATAACAAAATAATTGAACGTGTGTTGTAAAGTGAGTTCACTCTGAATTCAGCCTACCTTGGCTGAATTATCAACTTGTGTGGATGGTATATATTTCTGTTGGGTTCCTCCCTGTAGATGTGCTCCAGAATATTAATTCCTGGCACCCTGTTCCATTGAGGCCGGTGAAACCTCCCACTTGGCTCAAAGTGATTCTTGGGGAAGATGTGGTTCTCAATGAGGAACACGCCTGTCTGCAGAAATATGGATAAAATATGGAAGATGGAAAGACAGTGTAAATATAAATGCTCATCAAATATAATCCTTAAGGTTGGATGTTGATGTAATATTTATAATTCCTAGATGTATAAATAGCTTACGTTTGGATGCTGTTGTTGGAGCGTGTTCATCACAGACATCAGGTTGTTGTGTTGGTACGGCATTATAATCTCATCGATGTCGTTCAACAGTACATAGCGTGAACGCTCCATAGATCTGTAAATGCACTCATTGAGAGTGGCTAACTGGCCGTAGTAGTGCACGTCCCCTCCGAACTGTGAGAAGAGCCAGCCTGTAGACGGATTCAGATGCTTGTCAATGGGCCAGGGAACCATTTCCACAAAGCCCTCCCGGCTGTAAACCTGCAAGAGGCGTTCGAGGTCTGGGCCGCAGCTGGTGTTATAGATCACCACTCTGTCCACGCCCAGCAACCTGGTGCAAAGAGACAGGTTATGCATAGTTCAAATCCAAATTAGTCCAAATTATAAAACATATTTTTTCTTTTAGATTTTGAGGTGCCTAGACATTAACTCAGAGAGCTCAACAGGAGAGAAATTTTCCAAGTTTAAATCTGGTTCCACAGTTGCTTTCAGGGCTGCTGTGCTTAACATCATACCAGTGACGGTGGCGGGAAGGATCTGCCCGATTCTCTCCCTATGAGTGAGCATTTTATTGGTAAAGAAGGTAATGAAGTCATTACTGCTGAGACAGAGCTGTGACTCTTTGTCAGCCTGGCTATAGTGCTGAAAAGAAACCTGGGGTTGTTCTTGTTGTCCTCTATTAACGATGAATAATATAAACTCCTGGCCTTACGAAGAGCTTTCTTATATAATATTAGAATATTATCCTTCCAGGCCAGGGGAAATTCTTTTAAATTAGTGGAACGCCACTTCCTTTCCAGCTTTCTAGTCGCCTGCCTAACAGAGCGTAATTCTGAGTTCTAAGTGCACTCATAGTGCAGTTGTGTGACACCACATGGGAAGACAAAGACTACACTAAAGGTGAAGATGCTTTCTCTGATCTCTCTCTTTTGGAAATTCCAAGCCCCACTAGGCAGCCCCAGGAACAGAAACACCTGTACAATGTGATGCACACATGAAACACTGCGATAAGCATAAGCAGGCCCTTTGCAAAGCTTACACTATTGATTGTTGTAGACCGTGTCAAAAAAGAGGTGGATGTCGCTCCACTTTTAAGAGTGTGGTCTGTGGTGTTGTTGACATGCTTACCGGTACATTTCCAGAGTCTGTGCATACTGGAGCACATTGTTGTAGTCACCAAACAGGTTGGAGATGCAGACTGTGAAGTTAAACTGCAACTTCTTCTCTTCCTTTCCAATCGTCTTTTGGTTTCTTATAGGAAGCCAAGTGTGGTTAGATCCAAACTCACTGTCCGGTTGACTCAGGAGAGTGACATGTGTGGTGTTGCAGTTTTGAGGAATCCGACACATGACGTCTGTAGTGGCGAACGGAAATCCAAAGTTATCTGAGTGCTGTAAAATTGTTGTCTGCGTTGTTGTACTTAAATGTCCTGCACAGCAGAAGAGGCAGTGAAGTGGTTGGATGGAGTCTCTTTTAAAAATGCCGATGATGCGTATATCCAAACCATTCACTCTCTGGTCCATGAAGGCGGACACTAGTAGGTGCTTAGTGTTTTTTAAAGGGGTGATGCTGTCCTCAGAGATCAAAAAGGGGCAAAGTGGCAAGGGCGCACGTGGATTTGGGATGGGCTTGTAGGTGCCGGGTGTTCTTGTGTTCATTACGAGGATGAACAAGACCATAGTAATGAAGAGGAGGACAACTCTCCCTTTGAAGTGTCTTGCCTTGCCTATCCAGCCACTGACGAAATCCATCCCCAACCTGAAGCAGAATTTAGAGTAAGAGATACACAGAGGAAAGCAAACAGACACGGATACACACACACACACACACACACACACACACACACACACACACACACACACACACACACACACACACACACACACAAAGGCTACACCAACAGCATATTAACATCAACTCACACAACACCTAACATAACCTGTAACTGTATTGACTGCTCTTATTGTTATTGACTGCTCTTGTTGTCTATGTGTTATTCCCTTAGTGGATTCTCTTTTTGTGTTGCAATTAATAAAAAAATTATATATAAAACAAAAAGCTGGTGATTCCAGAATGGCAGGTTCTAACAAGTTTAAGATATCACGCAGAGTTATCTTGATGTTGTGTATTCTGCTGTTTTCTAGAAATAAGAGAGTTAACTTCTAACCAAAGTTGCCCCTAGGTTGACGCTGGTTGTTTGCCAGTCGTGCTCTGCACACGCTGCTGACTGGCACTTATGACTTGAAGTTGTATGGGATTGTTTCAGACCCATCAGCCTTGCGTTACAAAGTCTGTTTAGAAGTGTGTAGCTGCAGGCAGTCTTTGTAACGCATAACGATATTCAAGATAAGCAGAAGAACAATGCCACTAACTGCAACAATCATGATTCATCATGGCTCACATTGGTTGCAAATCATCCAGAGACAGCACATCAGCTGACTCATCACAAAACTCAAAACTTCTTTAAAACGCTTTGTCAAAGTCAAAACACACATTTAAAGGCCTTCACAGCTACTTGTGCACTGACACCGCTCCTTTCAAGAAACCACCCTTTATTTTAACATACAGCTGCAAAACAAGTGTTTTTTGTTGTTTTTTTTACTTCTAAATCAATGAAACTAAACAATGAAACCCTTAATACAAGTGTGATCACTCACTGAGCTTTGACTGAATTAAAATCAATCAGAGGGTGCTCATTAGGAGGATGTCTATCAGGAGGGAAAAGCACAAGATAACACACGAGTGAGCTTCTGTGAATGAATAATAAAGGTAAGGCCATGTATGAAGACGTGAAGATCACACTGTTACGTGATGAGAAATTGCTGTAGTGATGCTCTTGTTCTTGATTGTGGCCAGATGAATGTTTTCCATCTATCTGCTGCATACTGTGCTGAGAAATGGCGTTAAATAGATTTGCAAATAGGCGTACAGTAATTAGTTACAATAAGGAAGTGGTGCTTTTCATTGCGCTTCCAGCAAACATATTTGCCATAAATGTCAGTGAGTGCAGAATTCACAGGTGTCATGCTCTTTGAGAAAGCTACAAATACACGAGTAGGTTAAGAACTCTGCTACTTTACCAAGTACATTTAAAGGCAATTATATACTATAATATAAATTAATATATTTTAGGGCTGTAAAAGTACTGAAAGTGCAATAAAGTCTTTACTGAGTGTATCATATGAACACTAGACAACCGACAAATAAATATAACTGCATATTAGTGACGAGGAAGCATGGTAAGTTAGACCTATACATCATAGTAGACAATACTGACGACTTCTTAGATATTTTGCATTCGTTTTAATAAAGATTGTATTCAACGTGTTGTAACTCACGTGAGGCTGAGGTGCAGTCAGTTGGTTCTTCCGGTTAGACGGCTTTGGGTGGTTACCACGCTGAGGGGGCATGGGTTACTGTTTAACTCCGTCTTTCAGCGGCAAGTACACCTGGATCTCTCCTTTTCCTCTCTCCTGCTGCCTGTCCTTATCTTTTGGCGCTCGGTGTCTGAGCGTACACCAGCTCTCTCCAGGAAACGCTGAGACGCTGGGGGAAGAAAAACGCGTGGCGAAATCACAAAACTTACTGCGCACAGAAAATGTGAAGAAATACGGCGGAAGAGAAGAAGGTTGATTTGCGTCAAGCAAATGTGGTTGCTCTCTGGTGATTCACTGCGAACTAAACGCATGATGCTGCTCCTGCCGCGTTCCACACGCACACACCCCATCCTCATAAGTGACTGATCAAGTATTGATGGCGCATGCCTATTCGACACGCACCATTTCATGCACACAATCGTCTTCGAAACCTTATCTTGCCAGAGCAGCTGGACGCTGTATTTGAAGCCATCACTACATAAGAGCATGATCTATTATCGACGAGACGATATAGCATTAAATAGCCAAATATATATGAATAATCTAAATAAGGTGTGGCCTTTAGAAATTCACCCTACTTTGGGGGTGAAAAAAACAAAAAACAACCAAAATGTTCTGTTACAGCAAGTGCCAACACATTACATGTTGAGCCATGATTGGTAGATTGCATACAAGCCCCAGAATAAAGAAAATTAAAAACCTGGTCGATGTAGTAGACAAAACTTGAATCCAAAGTAAAGTCTGATTCATAACAACCACAAATACACAATCAAAGACGCACTGAGCACATCAGTTTTGCACTTTTTTTTTTTCCCGCCAGCAAGTATGTGAAGATAAAGTTGTGTGGTTACATGATTAGAGATATGCAATGTCTAATATGGAGTGTTATAATATCTGTACAATCAATCATTTCCAAAATTCCCTCTTCAGAGTACTGATATTCTTGTCAAATATTGTCCATTATTACTTGACTTGAGATTGATAACAAACAAACTAAACTAATGCAATGCACTGAGGTTGACAGTTCTTTCTGTTGGCCTTTTTAAAAAATTTTTTTTTTATATATATATATTTCCTGTATTTCAGCCTGAACCAAACTGTCATCTGGGGATGACTTCTTGACACACATTTGTGTTTGCTTCTGCTGAGCAGGTTTTGCAGCAGCAGGTGACCTTGTCTTAATGCAGTTCATGATTGACCGGCCTGAGCAGGAGTTCCAGGACCTAAATGAGAACGCCAGAGCGATGAAACACATCCTCAGCAAAATCCCTGATTAGGTCAATGACAGAGTACGCTTCCTACAAATTATCAAGTGAGTGCAAGCAACACACACGCACGCACACACACACGCACGCACACACACACACACACACACACACACACACACACACACGCACACACACACGCACACACACACACACACACACACTTCATGCTGTTTTTTTTGTGTTTTTTTTCCCTGTTTTCAGGATAAAAACAGCAATTTATGCATGACAAACAAATGATGATCTGTCCCATAGAGTGCAGTAACATCAATCTTTCAAGTGTTTTACAGCAGGGGCGTCAGTTCTTAACTATAGTGCAGTCTGTTAATTAACCTAAATCCTGTTTATGAGGTCAAAGTTTTGCGGTGTGCATGGTTTCGTTTCCGCTGCACGTTCTTTTTCTTCTCACTTTCTCTCCAGCAGTAGTCACATACTGTGCCTCCTTTGTTCGCCATTCAAACAGACATTTGATCAATATTACGATTACAGGTTTCTTTATTAACATGTTGACTGGTTAAACTTAATGTTTACAGGTTAAACATATTTTTTTGCATATAGACAGTATGTCTTAATGCATACTGCAATTTCACTTGTGTGTGTTAGTTTATGTTTGTAATGTGGCATGTCAAATTCATGTCCCAATGTCCACAAAAAAAGGGATTTTTTTTTTTTTTTTTTGGGGGGGGGGGGATTTAGAGATCTTATTTTGTTTTGTTTAATTATGCCACTAATGCACTTGACACAGATAAAGGTTGATTGGATGTGGTAAAGCAGTGGAAAATATAAAAAAGTAACAAAAGGCATAGAAAGGCAGAAATACTTAACCTTCACTGGAAGGTTTAACAGTTTAAATTCAGTCTAATAGGCCTCAAAGCAACACAACTTTTCTTGTATCTTCTCACCATAGCTTTATGAGTTGATCAATTTGATTGATGTCACCCTTTCTTGAATTCAATTTATTCATTTATACATCATCACGTGGCCTCCCTTCAGGCACCACCTTCACCAAACAAGACATACTGTACAAAGTTTCAAGAAATATTGCATGCATTAGTGATAAATATCTCTAGCTGTGAAATCTTTTCATGGTTCCTCCAATAATAATAAATATATATAATATTTTCAAAATATTAAGCATTTCTTTTTACATATTTGTAACATTTGAGTGAATGGGGAGATTCTTCAACTCCTCTAAAACTTTCTGTCATTGTCGCAACAGCAACCAGATATCATCTCGGTCAGATTCCTCATGCTTCCTGTTTCCCCATGTTTCTTTGTCTAACTGATTATTTGTCTAACGTGAGACAAGCCGTCCTCACCTGAGTCGCAGCTCCGCCTCACCCGCTCCTTATCACAAGTGACAAAACTGCACTCAGTGTACTCAACAGCCTTTTCTGCTGAAATGATCTGATCCTTCAACAACTCTGCATATCTCTCTCATTACAATCGACACACCTCCTGGCTCCTTCTTAGTCATAGAATGATTACTCACAAGCACCGTCATGGTTTGGTCGGTGTGGCCTTCACGTACATCCTCCATAAGAGAAAAGAGAAGAGAAAAAAAAAGAAGCATATGCATTTTTAATTTAAGCATACTGAAAACCTGAATGCTTGATCCCAATATCATTTGCAATCAATTTAGGGTGCTCAGTCTGTGTTCAGTTCAGGTACCTGATGTTTCTGTATATTCTGTGAAAACTGAGCTACGTGAATGCTTCTCACATGCTCTTCTGTTCAGAAACAAGACATTTCAAAAGTGCTAAGTCATTTGACTTTGCAGTAGTCGCTTGCATATTATTAGCCTGTCAATTGAAATAATCTGACGAAATATATAAAATGAATTGTGGAAATGGGTGTTACAAGACAAGAGTAGTGTAATGGAGTGTGTTGTCAAGCAGGAGACCACATACTTGTGTAGTATAGTACTGTGTCTAATATAGTATTATTATGTTATTGTATAATTGTCTGCATTAATAAAGATATGATGAGCATATTATGCAGACAGTATAACATTATATATATTACACACACACACACACACACACACACACACACACACTTCATGCTTTTTTTTTTTTTTTTTTTTTTTTTTTCCAAACACCAGTTCATACTGTTTTCAGGACAAAAACAGCAATTTATGCAAACTATGATCCTATAGAGTGCAGCAACATCAATCTTTTCTGGTTTAGTTTCCGCTGCACGTTCTTTTTCTTCTCACTTTCTCTCCAGCAGAAGTCACATACTGTGACTACTTTGTTCTCCATTTAAACAGACATTTAACCAATATTACGATTACAGGTTTCTGTATTAACATTCATGTTGACAGGTTAAACTTAATGTTTACAGGTTAAACAGATATTTGTGTGCATATACACAGTATGTAAGAATTTTTGTTTATAAGAAAGTTGTCTGGAGCTGATCAATTGACTCATGGTTGTGCACACTGGTTGGTATTGTAACTTTTAACTTGTGTCTGCTCTAACTGGCAATAGCAGCCGGACGTTAAAGGGGCAACAGGAAATGGAGCAATGTCAGGTCAAGGGACACCCAGTATATTTTGCATTAAAAACCCAGTCATTATTGGTCGGTGTAACGTAAATAACTACACTGCTCTTTTTGCAATGGTTAATTCAGTGTTATTTGAATTAAAAAATGAGATGACAATGCATATTTTTATATGAACTTCCCAAGGAGACATTCATAGTGTTGCATCAATTCATATGCAATAAAATTGTCTCATTTAGGGAAAAAAAGAAGGCTAGAAAGAAAGATACAGCTGAACACATGAATGTGAAGTGTGTGTCAGTGTTGGATTTGTGAATTTGGAAAATCAATGTCCAATGTGTTATAGTTTTTTCCATCTACATTCCTTTAAGACTCCCCCTACACTGCCTGTGATTTGCTCTGATCCCCCCCACACACAGGCCAGTTCACAACCCTTGTCTAATATGATATAATATGATCCAATTCAACAGTGCTGACTTAAATTCTGCCTTTTCAAAAATAATAATGTTCCACTTTGTTTTATACTGTCAGGCAGGTATTAATTTAATTAAATATTTATTATTGGGGTTGTAGTTCACAGTTGTATTGAACTGGACTGCATAATATTTAGGTTTTTAATATTTTAGCCTTCCCACTTACATTCATGAGAGGAGTAGAATACTACAAACCCCTTTCAATATAATGCACTCCAGTACAACATTATAATCTCTTGCAGTGTACAACATCATATCTTGTTATTAATACAGACAATTCTAAGTATAATTACATTATCATACTATACTAAACACTACAGTACTGCAGTGTTTATTCATGGACAAACTAAAACCTGTGTTGGATATTTGCTGCCACTTGACAACTTTACTGCTAATTCCTTCTCTGCTCTGATCAACACGTTGCTGCTCTCATCCACTGGCACTCTCTCTCTCTCTCTCTCTCTCTCTCATTCACTCTCTCGACCACACACACAATTTAAATGATTTGCATGGATAATAACTACTACCTCCAAAATCCTTTTTTTTACAAAAGTTCTGCAGTAGTAGTGATAGTAAATTAACAGAGCAGTTAAAGTAATATTACTGAGTCTACCTTGCTTTCCACTAGTAGATGTACCCACAGAGTTAACACTAATCACTCTCTTTCTGCACTTTATTTATTGTTCTGATTGATAACTCATTCATCACAGCCACATTTAACTATTAAAATAGATCATTGCAGTGAATGTTATCTTTTGACTTTGTCTGTGAGGGTGTTAAAAGCATATAAACCTGGTGTAAGTTATCTTTTATCCACATAACACAGTGGGAAAAAAAAGCTTCTGAAATAGATCAGGGAGTAAAACACAAAGAAAGGAAGTCAGGTGAGGGGTTGAGTGAGATTATTTTTACAAGAGCTCAAAATGCAGGCATTCAATAGCAAGAAAACTCCCAAATAATTGGATCACAATAGTGGTATTTTACACGTGATTCCGTCTATTCAAGCACATAATAACTGGCAGATACCCAACTGTGTAATTCACTAATTAGTGTATGTCAGTATATACAGCAGTCATGAAGAAACATGCTTGCATGCATTCAGCAGCTCTCCTTTTTTTGAAAGGTCACCTGAACCTACTGTGTGAGTTTGAAAGTCTTCTCAGTACTTTCTCAGCACCATTTCTATGATATTAGTCATACAGTGCTAAGGCCACAGTTGAACATGTAAACCAGGTGAGCTACGTAACCTTAATAATTCAAAAATGTTGTCAAGGGAAAAAAAGACTACTTGTGATATTTATAATGGGCTCGGTTTCAATGTGTTACTTTCTTGTTGACTACAGCCTGCTTTAAGAAATGAGTGAGTTAAGCCAGTGCGAGAGAGAGAGAGAGAGAGAGAGAGAGAGAGAGAGTGACTGTGGGTGAGAGCAGCAAGGTGTTGATCAGAGCAGAGCAGAGAAGGAATTAGCAGTAAAGTTGTCAAGTGGCAGCAAATATCCAACACAGGTTTTTAGTTTGTCCATGAATAAACACTGCAGTACTGTAGTGTTTAGTACAGTATGATAATGTAATTATACTTAGAGTTGTCTGTATTAATAACAAGATGTGATGTTGTACACTACGCAAGAATATACTGTTGTACTGGAGTGCGTTATATTGAAAGGTGTTTCTAATATTCTGCTCCGCTCATGAATGTAAATGGGGTGGCTAAAGTATTAAAAACCTAAATATAATGCTGTCTAGTTCAATACCACTGCAAACGACAACTTCAATAACAAACATTTAATTAATGTAATATCTTTCTGACCGAACATTATTATCTTTGTAAAGAAAAATAGTTACAAAATTACAAATTACAACAATTTCATGTCCGGCCCAAATGTAAATGCTTAAGCATTTCTTAAACGTCTTGTTTCTGACTTTCTTTTTCCTCCACAGCTGGACCGATATGAAGACCACTGAATAGCATGTGAGAAGCCTTCACGTATCCCAGTTTTCACAAAAGATACAGGAACATCGGGTACCTGAACTGAACACAGACCGAGGAATATTATGTGTGTGATATCTGATTGCAAATGATGTTGGGGTCAAGCATTCAGGTTTTGCTTTTTATTTATCACCTGCTTGTATTGAAATGCTGATTGAAACAAAAAAAAAAAACCCTGCTAGTGTTGAATTAAATAGTTTGACAAAGAAAACTGAATTGTATTGGAACAGCATGTTGTTAATGTGCTTAAATAAAAAAAATGCATGTGGTTCTTTTTTTTTTTCTTCTCTTTTATAATATAAAGGATGTACCTGAGGGCCACACTGACCAAACCAGGAAGGTGCTTGTGATTCATCATTCTATGACTAAGGAGGAGCCAGCAGTGTTACCCTCCATTGCAATGGAGGGTAACCAAGTGCTGAATGGGTGTAGAAACCAAACCAACGCATGTATGCTGTTGATAAGACTGATCTACGCCCTCAACCTTCTGCTTCTGGGTTTGTTTATATGTTTTAGTCATAGTTCTTATGCACACACAAACAAATTTGAATTAAGATAATCCTTTTGTAACCTTTGTTAAATAGAAAGTAATTGACAAGATCAACTCCTATGTCTGACATTTGTTTTTTAAGTAAAGCTTACCTTTTCTGAACAGTGAATGTTTAATTAGTCATATTGATTTATTATTTATACTATATTAAGAGTTTAAATTTCTCCCTTTTTTTTAAGTAATCAGTTGTGTAATGTATTGATAAATATTAAGTCGACTTTACCTAATTTGCATGCAGATGTGCGAGCTATTGTATGAAGTTGTGAAGCCCTTTGAGGTGTTTAACTACAAACTTATCCTGTGTAAAAGTAAAACCTGTTAACCAGCCACCTCCACCTGCTGTACAAGAACCAATTTAGACGGCAAAAATAGCTGATATGAAATGCTCATAATAGGAGGCTGTAAGGGACGTTCAGTGTTTTAGTTCGGCCTGGTATGCTGTATTCTGCTCTATTCTCTCAGAAAAGGTGGTCCACACTTGCAGGTCATTCTGACAGTCAACAACACTAAACACTTTCAGAAACGTAACTTCTCCCTCTTCCCCAGTGACGTCCTGTGTTAGATTCTACTCAAAAGCAGAATTTAATGTGTTTATTTTCATCAAATGTTGTGTATCTCACCTTTCTCAATTTTTTTTTCAGCATCAGTGGTTCCAAACTTAAGGTACCCTCAGGAATTCACACAATAAACATTTTGTTTAATAGAAAACTTGACAGAGAACAACATTTTTGCAAATCAATTGGTAGAAAAAAATATTTAGAATATGCTATATGCTATACTATCAATAATGTATTAAACTCATAAAACATGTACATTCGTCGCTTTGGATGGATAGGTGAGAGTTCAGTTCTGTGCAGCTTGGGAAGTGAGTTCAATCCACTCATTTCCTGTCAAGAAAACACACATTTAATTGTCCTGCTTGTGAGAGTGCACATTCGGGCTGTTCAGCTTTGTGTGTCGGTCCATCCCATCCCTCAGTTCTATTCCCCTGAGCTCAGCAGCCCTGCTCTCCTCAGCACCCTGCCCACTTTGGGTAACAGTTTGTCGTTAAAGTCCCACAGTCGGGTGTCAACGTGGATCTGGTCGAGCGGCCGCTGTGTCGGTGTACTGATTGGGGAGTGAATAATTCGACACACTTCTGGTGGAACCTTGAATTTTTTTCCAAACATCTTGAGCACTTCGTGTACTGAGGTCTGCTCCACTGCCCTGTGATGTACACACAAAATCACACAAGGTCAACCACACACAGTATTAGAATCAGGTGGATGCTGCAATCAACAAATTCTCTCATTGTCAACCTACTTCGGTTTAACGATCAGCTTGTGCGGGTGGTAGACGCTCATGTCAGTGTCCTCCCTGTAGATGTGCTCCATAATATTAAAGCCTGGCACCCCTCTCCATTTAGGCAGGGGTTGCCTTTTACTTTCCTCAAAAGGTTTCTTGGGAAAGATGTGGTTCTCAATGAGGAACACCCCTGTCTGCAGAACATGAATGGAGGTTTGGCGGGTGCAGCATAGAAATTGGAAAGAGATTAGAAATATATACTATGACAGACGAGAGATTGTTTTTTTTTTTTTATAAAATGTTTGAAATAAAATGTTACATTTGGATGCTGTTGCTGGAGCGTGTTCATCACAGACATCAGGTTGTTGTGTTGGTACGGCATTGCAATCTCATCGATGTCGTTCAACAGTACGTAGCGTGAACGCTCCATAGATCTGTAAATGCACTCATTGAGAGTGGCTAACTGGCCGTAGTAGTGCACGTCCCCTCCGAACTGTGAGAAGAGCCAGCCTGTCGATGGATTCAGATGCTTGTCAATGGGCCAGGGAACCATTTCCACAAAGCCCTCCTGGCTGTAAACCTGCAAGAGGTGTTCAAGGTCTGGGCCGCAGCTGGTGTTATATATCACCACTCTGTCCACGCCCAGCAACCTGGGACAAAGAGAGGCAGAGGTAATTTGGCTGATGCTATTTATTTGATCAGTGATTATGTAAACGCATAAAAGACCTTTGGAATCCTGTTAAAGAACAGACTTGAGGGGAATCTCCAGCAGAACAATGACACACTCATAAAAAGGTCATAGCGAGCACAAAAGGAACAAAAGGCACACACCAACGGGTTGAACCAGTTTCTTTGAAAGGTTTGATTCACTGAAGCCAACCGAATCTCCCTTTACCTCATCTACCCCTTCTCTGCCTCTGTGACATAACAAGACGGGCAGTGGCTTCCCGCCGCCTGCTTGCAACCCCCCCTCCACTTTCTCTTTTCACTCCTTGACTCTTCTCCGACCAGTATTCCTCCTTCTCTTCTCCCTGTTTGCCCACCACCTGCATCTGAAAGGATAATGGTATTACGCAACTTCCCCACCCAACTTCATCACGGCCAGCCAGGTGAGACGGTACCAGTACCTGATGAACGCCAAAGGACTTAAGGGTGGTTAAGGTGTGTCGAGATCAGCTTTCAGGAATGTTCTGGCATCTTTTTGACGCCGTCCAGAGCCTAAAAGGCACACTCTATACGATCTGAAAGACATCCAGCATAGTTCCTTTGCCCAAGACGGGACGCCCTGGCACTCTCAATGACTTCAGGCCTGTGGCTTTGACGTCACATATCTTAAAGACCCTTTGGGAGGTTGGTTTTACAGCACCTCAGGCACCTGACTGAACACACCACAGTAGATGATGCCATCATATACCCGCTTCACAGAGCTTACACATTCTGTGAGAATCAATGT
This sequence comes from Embiotoca jacksoni, assembly GCF_022577435.1. Lineage (NCBI taxonomy): Eukaryota > Metazoa > Chordata > Actinopteri > Embiotocidae > Embiotoca > Embiotoca jacksoni. The sequence goes on along the minus strand of NW_027185318.1, from coordinate 9,207,517 downwards.
TGTTTGACTTCTTCTTTCAACACCATCTAACGTTATTGCATTGGTTTTGGACGAGAATATCGTTATCATTCTCATGTTTGCATGTGTAGCCAGTCAGGAAATGTCCCTTCTTCTTCTTTTAAGTTTTATGGCGGATGGCATCCAATGAAAGGTGCATTACCGCCACCCACTGCATTGGTGTGGACCAGAGTTACTTATCCCTTTACAAAAAACAAAAACAACAACAGGAAATGTCCCTCCTGAGCTACTGTAGGTTCAGGCAGGCCATGGCACCTCCTACTTCCTGGTTCACTCATTAGGCAGAGTATAAAAGCTGCACAGAATGAGCTGCTGTCAGCCTGCTTGACCCTTTTGGTGTCAGTGCTGCATTGAGGTTCCACAGTGATCTGGTAGGTGTTTTTGTTTTGTTTCAGTCTTTAAGTATAATTATTCTGCCATTGTTTTTTTTGTACCCCAGATCCAGCTCCTCAGGGAGGCCTAAACCAGGTGTGAGCCTGCACAGAGGGAGGAGGCACAACACTCAGGCTAGAATTGAAAGCCACTGCTGTTTTGTTTAGTTTAGTTAGTTTTGTTTTGTTCCTGTTTTGTGTTTCTTTATTTCTGTGATGTTGTTTAGTTAGATGACTTTTGTTGGTGTTAGTTTCCTGTCTTTTAACTAAATTGTGTTTGGTATTTCCCCCAAGAATATTACTTTCCATAGATACATTTTAGAATGTGGTTTGTGGTGGTGTTGCCATACTCGCCTGTACATTTCCAGAGTCTGTGCATACTGGAGCACATTGTTGTAGTCACCAAACAGGTTGGAGATGCAGACTGTGAAGTTAAACTGCAACTTCTTCTCTTCCTTTCCAATCGTCTTTTGGTTTCTTATAGGAAGCCAAGTGTGGTTAGATCCAAACTCACTGTCCGGTTGACTCAGGAGAGTGACATGTGTGGTGTTGCAGTTTTGAGGAATCCGACACATGACGTCTGTAGTGGCAAACGGAAATCCAAAGTTATCTGAGTGCTGTAAAATTGTTGTCTGCGTTGTTGTACTTAAATGTCCTGCACAGCAGAAGAGGCAGTGAAGTGGTTGGATGGAGTCTCTTTTAAAAATGCCAATGATGCGTATATCCAAACCATTCACTCTCTGGTCCATGAAGGCGGACACTAGTAGGTGCTTAGTGTTTTTTAAAGGGGTGATGCTGTCCCCAGAGATCAAAAAGGGACAAGTGTTCTGAGTCGAATGTGGATTTGGGATGGACCTGTATGTCCCTGGTGTTTTCAAATTCATGATGATGAAGATGACGACAAGAAAGGAGGTGACGGTCAAGAAGAGGAACTCCCTTTTGAATTTTCTGGTCTTGTCCATCCAGCCACGAGATAGATCGCCCACCTGAGGGAGAATTTGGAATCAGAGTTACACATTTGGGGAGGAAAGCAAACGCCGAGTGCTGCAATGACATCTCGTGACTCTACGAGGTATGGATGTGACTAAACTCGATCTGAATAAATCATACAATGCTGCACATCTCATTAAATTCCTCAGTCTGAAAATAGAAGAGCTAAGCAAAGCCTTGTCATGTACGAAATAGTCTTTGTTCACGCCATTTCTATTTAAACATACTGTGAGTGTGACATTTAAGTAGCAGCCGTCTACTTGAAATTGTAATGTTCAGAAATAATGAACTCACTGACTTTCAGTTATACACTGAATTATTAATTCATTTGCATGTTCACTTGTACGTTACACCAGCCCTGCAAAGAGTCCTGTCATTGAGAGGTGCTTAATAATTGATGTAGTACTTATGTTGATCTTTAGAGAGGGTAAAGAGATGTATTTGCATGTGCATTGAGAAGGAGACAAAAGATCCAAATACTGTACATTAAAATCCCCTCTCATTAGCAGTAGTAACTTATTACAAAAGCACTGAAGAAAAGATGTTGGTTTGTGTTATAGCCCATCTCCCCAGGAGTGTTGGAAAAAAAACAACTCCTTATGTATGACTCGTATATTATTTTTCACTAAGGGACCTCTGAAATGTTTGTAAATTACAATGGCGAAAACGGAATATATAACACGCCTCCAAATAATTTAAAAAAATAAGCAAAATATTGTTGCCATTTCTTTGTGTTCTGCAGTACATGTACACCTGCAAATACAATCAATTATCATAATTTATTAACAACTGAAAAATGCCACACACACAGCTCAAGTAGTGCCCTACTAGCTTGATAAATATAAATACAGTGACAATACATTATCTTGTGTTATTGCTCAGCCTGCTCCCCAAAAATTACGACAACTGCAACAAGATTGTCCATATATCATGATATAACTCTCCAAATAAGAACCTTTTTACAGCAGACGTGATGCTGAAACGAGCCCAGGGGTGAACTTCTAACCAAAATTGCCTCTATCCATCACATCTACAGCAAAAACCCACTGCAAATAAATGCTTCATTTATTTTGTACTGTTGGTTTTATATTCATGCATTCGCATGCTATATTTTCACTTTTCGTTAAATGTTCATGTTCCGAGTTCTCTTTTCTCTTCATGCTTCCTGACTTCTGCACCCCGTCAGTGGCACTCAGCCCCGAGTTCACTCAAGTGTTAAAGCATTTCTCAAATAAAGAAAGCAGTGCTTTTGTTGGGAAAATTTTCAGCTGCGGATTTGGTTTTCAAGCAGTTTTTTTTCTTTCTTTTTTTTTTTACTGCAGCATTATGTGGAGTAAGTAAAGTACAATGCGTTAAAGAAACAAGTCACATGGTGCAAGACTGAGATTTAATGATGTAGTTTAGCAATGGAAATTGCAATTACTGGTTGTCTGAGGTTTTAAATAACTAGACAAGCAGAACAATTAACAATAAACACCCGTCCTGCCTGTCAAACGCAGACAAAGCTATGCAAACACAAACATGCAAATTATGCAAAGTTGCACTTCAAACGCACCATATAACACTTAATATTTCATTATTGTTGCAGTGTTGAGGAGCTCAAACTCCTCTTTAGCGTACGCTCTCAAACTTGTATAAATAATAGGATTTAACACTAGTCTTGATAGAATCTTGACCTGAAGCAACTCCAGCAGCACATTTCAGAGACAATAAGCAAACAGATTGCACCAGACCACAATTTGGATTCCACAGCAAAGCCTCTGAATACTTTTGTAAACAAGATATTTCAGGCTTTGTTTTTTTTTTTTAGCAAATCTATCTCACATTGTTATTATGGGTAATTGATTGTAGATCAATGTACACTACAGTTTTGTGTTTAACGTGGTCATGCTTTGCCTTCACCCAATTCCAACAGAAACCTTATAAGTGAAAATTTCCAAACGCGAGCAAGTTAAAGTGATGTAAAAATTCTGTTCCAAAACATGCTGCTCTCCCTCATTGTGATCATTGTCTGAGAGTAACTCAGAGAGCTTCAGACAGGAACTAGTCAAGGGAGTCTACGGAGTCTCTGCAGGTGATCAAGGCGTACCCACGCCATCGACCGTGCTGGAAAAAAAAAAGACGAAAAATCTCTCCAAACGAACTATGCTCGTGTCGGCAAAAGTCCAATCAGACAGAGGGACCGTTACCGCCACTCCGATTACGAGCCAAGTTATCTGAACTTCTTCCAACCTCTCAAAACTCACGGGCAATACTCAACTTTACAAACCGTTGACGTTAAACTGTTTTTTTTTTTTCCACGGGTGTAATCCAAAAAAATTATCTCCTCTCAGGAAGAAGTCTTTGCATCTCTGCCTGTGACTCCCGCAACATCTGGTTGCCAGGTTTGCACCTTCCTATCCTCTATCCCCCTCACCTGCTTCTTCTTCTTCTTCTTCTTCTACTACTACTTGGGTTTCGTCAAATCGCCAGACCAACCTTGGGGTGCATTATTGCCACCTAACGGACTAGAACCTAATTTTCTATAGTTCTGCCTTGTTTCTGGCACCAGGATGCCTTCTTTTCTTTATACCTAATTTTCAACAATTATCCGTATTTGTCTCTGGCACCAGGATGCCAGGTCTCCCTTCTACACTTCATTTTCCACAGTTTTTCCACAGAGATGACAGGTCCTCTCCCCCCTGTACTTCTTTTTCAACAGTTTTCTGCTTCAATTCTGGCACCGGGATGCCAGGGCCCCCGTCCTCTATACTTCATTTTATACAGTTTTGTGATCCATTTCTCACATTGGGTCATCAGATTATTCCTCCTGTATGCTTCATTTTCAACAGTTTCATCCTGTTCCTTACACCGGGATGCTAATTCTCCTCTCCACTACCACCTCATTCTCATTCAGTCTTCGGCTCATGTCTCAGGCACCGGTTCACCAGTCGTCCTTTTCTCTTTCCCCTAATTCCAGCCGTCCTGGGATCTTATTTCCATTTCATAAAGATGGTGCTTGTTCCGGTGCCTCGATGCCAAGTTCCAATTCTCCTGTCCCCCGATTTCATTAAAGTTTAACCATTCTCCGAGCACCAGTCCTCCCATTTCCTCAAACGACTGCGCTCAATTGGCGCACCGCCGTGCACGTCTCCATTCCGTCTGTCCACCTACTCACCAAACTCCAGCGCTCGATTCCGGGATGCCCGTTTCCTTTTTGCCCGTCCCCTGTTTCATCGAACTGCAGAGTTCCTTTTGGGCACCGAGATTCCTGTTTCTGTTTTGTTTTGTCTGTCCCTGTGTCTCATCAGTCCGCAGGGGCCATTCGGGCACCGAGATGCCCGTTCCAGAGTTGGCCATCCCCCATTTCATTCAACTACAGGTCTCATTCGGGCTCTGAAGGGCCAGTTTCGGATTCGTCAGTCCTTCCATTTCTTCAGATTGCAGCGCTCGGTTCGGGCACCGGGATGCCGGTTTCGGGTTCTTCTGTCCCCTTTCAATGATCTGCTGCTCTCATTGTGGCTCTTGGGATGCTTGCTGCGTTTCTTCTGTTTGTTCCCGCCACTCGCTCTCATTTGTATCATCTACATCCCCAAGCTCTGGACCCATCGCCCTCATCGGCTCGCCCGGGGCAGGAATGACAGCATCTCGTCGCCAACTGGAACGGTGTCACCTTCCTCAGTGATTGACTGTACCACTCGGCCGGGGTTCGGCTCCGAACGGATGCTGTTCCTTCTGCCAATCTTTGGGGGTCCTCGTGGTGGTGGATTTTCTCCACCAAATATCTAGCATATTAAAACAGTTTCTCCAAAACTCCATCCATCATTCTTTGCCGTCAACGGAACCATCCGGTGATCATCGCTTCCCCCTTAGGTAGTAGGGGTCAAGGAGATCCATTCTGGCGACCTCCCTGTTGTCGACATCAATGGCGGAGGAGAGGAGGATCCCTCGCCTTCATGTCCTTCGTGCGCTGTCTCGTGTGGCCGTCACTTGCTCACTGTTTCACGCCCGAGTCGAATGTGTTCTGCATCTTTTTTTCACGCCTTCGATCTCTTCTACTGCTGTATTGCCACCCTTCGCTTAAATCGCTTAAATGCGCCCTAGGAACCAACATTCTTGCTGCTTCTTCCGTGTCCTGTGAAACGCTGAGTTAACCCTCGTCAATCAATTCATTCTGGGTCGTCACCTCTGCTTATCTGACCTCGCAAGGACTGCGAGCTCCACTCTGACCAGCGAACATGCCTAATCGGCAACATGGTTCCCATACTCAATTTCAATACATCCGCATCTGGACCCCTGGCAGCCACGAGCACATAACCTGCATTTGCGGATCCCGTCGCGCTTTCTTTGCCATGAAGTCTCCACTCGTTCCTGCTCGCGCTCCCACTTTCACCATGTTGGATTTTCTCCCGACCTCTTTTACTTGCCACCCCTTTCAGCCGTTTCTTCCCCAGAAGACAGAGGAGTCCCAGATCACCTCGTCATGGTTATGTTCAGATGGGCTTCAAAGCTGCCCCACACCCATCACGCCTCCAGGACCTGCGCATGGCTTGGTCATCACTGCTTTCTTGGGAAGGCTTTTTTGGGGATCTGCGAGGCCCGAGATCCGCAGTGGATTCTCAGCCGAGCCTTCCCCAAACAGCATGTGTTGCCCAGCTCCAGTGCATTCCACCATATCATAATCGATAAATTCTGTTCATAGTCAATTGAGGTGGTGGTCCTTGCTAGTGAAATGTGTTTTATACAGCATACAGCTTAGCCTTTGTCACCAGTGTAAAGTGTGGACAGCTCTTTTTTTTTTTTTTTACCATGAAAAACCAATCAGAAGCAGCCAACAGAATCAAATCTGTTCTAACAACAGTGATATATTTTTTATTTTGTCTGTTAAACTATAACATGAAAGTTTGTGGGACAAAAAGACTTGCAAACATAATTACTGTGCACAAATTCAGTGCAGATACTCAAACATGACATCAGTGCGTCCACATTTCAAAGTCAAATTCAGATTCAAATGTCCGGTCTGCAGCCAGCCAGCCAGCCAGCCAGCCAGCCAGCTGCTCAGTCTCCCCCTGGTGTCCTGCTACTTGTTTTTTAAGGAGGAAGAGCGGGACAATCAGGAATTCGATTGAGCTGGGCTAATTAAGCCTCTTCCAGACAACCATTCCCTAAACCACTTCCCCAATCAGTCCCTCCTGCAGCTGAGTCAAACCACGCCCCACCACCACCACAGTCATACAGAGTGCAACGTGCAGTGAAATGCTTGGGTACCTGTCATGAAATTAGTGTATAGCTATTAAAAGTACAACAGTAATAATCACAGTAACTTGGTGAATGCTGTGTGTGTGTGATGTGTATATATGTGGTCTGGACAGCCTGAGGGAAACAGCCCCTTCTCATCCTCTCTGTGTTGGCCCTCAGACTGCGATAGGGTCTCCCTTACGGTAAAAACGCGAAGAGTCTGTTGTTGGGACTCCTTGATGATCTCCCTGACCCTTTTCTTGAACCTCATAGTGTAAATATCCCAGAGGTTTGATTTTTATAGTGCTCTTAGCCGAGTGCACCACCCTCTTCAGAGCCATGCTGTCCAGTTTTGTGCTGTTACCACAAGATGCTCTCAATTAGGGAGGTGTAACAGATACATTTAGTCAAATTGAAGAATCAACTGGGAACTTTTTTGAACTAATTCTAGTCGTTTTAGATAAAAGTATCAAATTTGAGATGGTGTGAAAATACTTCCCTTGCTTTAAGAAAGAGGGGATTTACAAATAAAACTTCCGTTCATTGATACAATGCACACATAAAAATTCCATTATCTGGGAGTTCTAATTCTGTCCATTCATTTATCAATGTCTGCGTTTGCACAGAATACACCAACATCCCCTCAGTGACAAAAGAGATTACAAGGACACCAGCTAACACATGATCTTTCTCCGGGGTCCTGGTCACTCATGCAACAACAGAATTAGAATATCTATAACAGTTCAATGGATCTGATCTGCATCACCGCTCAAAACGCCTTCGGGATGTTTACGCATGTAAAACTATACAGCCCAAAGTTTGTAACAATGAAGGGAAATTTGAAGTTTTCTTACTTTTTGAGATCATAAAACAACAATGAGATTTGCTTTTCAGGTTTTATTTCAGACTATTTATGTGCACATAGATTTTGATGTTGTCTCATTTTTCAGATGTGCAAAAGTAAGTTAACAGACGACTGTCAAAGGAAAGAAAAGTCTATTGTTTGCTTGCAAAGCCCCTTGACAGCATGAAGTCATCAACCCTTTGACATGACTAATTTAGCACCTTTTGGGTTTTTTTTATTATTGAAGTGGAATTAAAAATAAAATAAAATTGTGAGTGCAAAGTATTCATCCCTTGGCTATGAAATCCATCAGTCACAAAAATAGGTGATAAAGGCCCTGCGCAATCAGTCAGATGATGTACTGTAAGTATAAACGCACCCTCATTAATCGGGATGACCAGATATCCTCTTGTCCATGTTTACCATCACCCCGACATGTAAAATACAGAGTTACATATATTATAGTTCCTGGTCGTAGCTATTTTGACTTGATATATTTGATTTACATAAAACTGTGTGTGCGGTTGCTCGGTGACGTACTGAGCCTACCTTTTAGCCCCACATACAAATTCCTGAGCTGAAGACGGATATAAAGCAGTTTAGCGGTCTAACAAAGTTTTCAAACTTTGCACATGCTTTCAGCAACTCATTTCACACGTGTATATAATGTACTGATGAAGAAATGTTGAAGATTTCAGGTAATATAACAAAACAGGAAAGTGAAGTAAACTGGGGAACATAGACCAGTTTGGCAGGTATGAACAACCTGTGGAACCTGTTTATGTCTCATTTTCCTTTTGCACACACGTGAAGGCAATCAACCCAACAGACATTTCTGTGAAACTGTACACTACATGTGCAGAGACCTCTGAACGCTCCTTTAATTTACTCATCTTTAGATTTCAAATCTTAATGGCAAAAGCATCAGATACAGAAGCATTGTGTTACGTCACATCTCCAGTTGGAAATTAACATACCAGTGTTTTCACTTCTCATTCATTCAGTAGCATGCTACACCTGGATGTTCAAACTCACTGTAATCTGTTGTGTTTTATATTCTATCATGTGTGAAGATTTAATAGTGAGTACTTCTGTCAATCACAGAGCACCTTACTAATGCGTAATAATGACAGCCGAGTGCAAAACCATATGATGATGATGACTTGGTGCACATATTATCATTTAGAATGAAGTTTGTGCTATTATTTACTTTATTTCCATAATTTCTGAATTATATCTAAACTCAAATACATTCGGATTTAGACGTAGTGATTTCAGGTAAAGTCATTATTTATTTCCTAAAGGGGAAAACTGTATTTGACAAATAATCTAGGCCATTTCATTCGTACATGACAAAAATCATAGTGAAAAAAAAATCGGCAAATGCCACAAATAGCCTTTATGCCTACACATAAAAGAAACAGAAAATTATGAAATACATATTAGTAGGCTCCCGGGGGTGTCAAAATTAAAACATTTCCTTTTCTTCCTACAACCGAGGACGGGTTTAGGTTAGGTTAGGTTAGGTAGTTACTTTATTAGTCCCCGAGGGGAATTTTTTTTTCCCGCTACAGCAGCATACAGGAAGCAATAGATAATAGAATAACAGAAAGCAATAAAATAGCAGTAAAATGGCAGTCAAAATATAAAATATAAAATGCACAGTGTATACAGTACAGTATATATCTATATATATTATATACAAACAACCGAGAACACAGACAACAGTGTTATTGTTGTGTGATGGGTTTTGCCAGAGGTGAGTCATTGTAGTCTTATTGCAGCCTGCGTTTTGCAGTTTGAGTTTCAAAGGACAGGAAACTCAAACGTCTTTTGGAGGTTTGCTTCAACAGCTGCATTTAGGCATGCGGGTATCACATCCTTCCTCCTAATTGGTTGGTGGTACGGCCGAGCAGATGCAAACACTGCAGCTCTACAAGCAGTCCTATACAATCGGGTGGGGGATATTGGCCTTATTTTTACGATAGCATGAGTCGCAACTAACCTTAACTCATGAGAAATACAACAAGTGTTTATCTCCACCCAAAACCTTGACCTTATATTTCCCCTCCTGGGCCTTATCCTAGCCGCCACTGGCAAATCAGCTCAATTTGGCCTTCACCCATGGCTACCTTCGGCCATGGAAGGTCCAACGCTGGTCTCTGCCTTACTACATTCTAGTACAATAGTTGTGGCAGGGATCTTTCTCCTTATTCGCATGAGCCCTATAATGGAAAATAATCAAACAGCTCTTACAACATGCCTCTGCTTAGGAGCTCTTACCACTTTATTTACCGCCACCTGTGCCCTCACCCAGAATGATATTAAAAAAATTGTTGCTTTCTCAACATCAAGCCAACGAGGCCTTATGATAGTAACTATCGGTCTTAATCAACCACAACTTGCCTTCCTCCATATCTGCACCCATGCATTCTTTAAAGCAATGCTGTTCCTCTGCTCTGGCTCAATCATCCATAGCCTTAATGATGAGCAGGACATCCGAAAAATAGGCGGGATACACCACCTTACGCCTTTTACTTCCTCTAGCCTCACTATTGGAAGTTTAGCCCTTACTGGAACCCCCTTCTTGGCAGGCTTTTTTTTTTCTAAAGACACTATTATTGAAGCACTTAACACATCCTACCTAAACGCCTGAGCCCTCATCCTTACCTTACTAGCCACCTCCCTGTTATATCCATACCTTCCCTCTTAAAAATAGCCGCCTTGATTGTAACCATTATGGGTGTTCTCACTGCCCTAGAACTAGCCTCACTAACAAGCAAACAACTGAAGGCTATGCCTGCACTAACCCCCCACCACTTCTCAAATATACTAGGTTTTTTATCCTTCAGTTATCCATCGACTAACCCCTAAACTCAGCTTGTTTTTAGGCCAAACAATTGCTAGTCAAATGCTTGACCAAACCTGAATAGAAAAAGTAGGCCCTAAGGCAATTACCTCCCTAAATTCACCCCTTATGACCATAACCAATGACATTCAGCAAGGAATAATCAAAACTTACCTTTCCCTCCTCTTCTTCACCTTTGCTTTTTCAGTACTTTTCTTTACGTACTAGACAGCCCGCAATGCCCCTCGACTTAATCCTCGAGTAAGTTCTAAAACAACAAGCAAAGTCAGTAAAAGAACCCACGCACTCAGAACTAATAACCCTCCCCCCTATAGAATATATTAAAGCAACTCCCCTCATATCGCCCCGGAAAACAGTAAATTCACTGTATTCATCCGCAGACAACCCCTGTAAACATCTCAGCATGATGAAACTTTGGTTCCCTTATAGGCCTATGTTTAATTGCCCAAATTCTAACGGGCTTATTCCTCGCTACACATTATACCTCTGATATTGCAACTGCCTTTTCTTCCGTAGCCCACATCTGTCGAGACGTAAACTACGGGTGACTAATTCGTAATATACACGCAAATGGCGCCTCATTCTTCTTTATTTCTGGGTGTGTCCATCGACAACTGACTGAACTGGAAGACCAACATCAATGCTGTCTACAAGAAGGTGATGAGTCGACTCTTTTTCTTGAGGAAACTTCGATCCTTCAATGTGTGCAGCGAGATGTTGGAGATGTTGACTGTGTTTCTTGGTTTGTTTGTATATAATATATATAGATATATAATGTACTGTATATACTGTGCATTTTAGATTTTTTTACTGCTATTTACTGCTATTTTATTGCTTTTCTATTATTCTATTCTATTCTATTATTTTATTCTATTATTATCTTATTGCTTCTGTATGCTGCTGTAGCGAAAACAAAAATGTCCCCTCGGGGACTAATAAAGTAACTACCTACCTACAGTACCTACCTACCTTTATTTGCATTTATTTGCACATCGGACGCGGCTTATACTACGGCTCTTACCTTCATAAAGAAACCTGAACTGTAGTCTTAAATATTGCAATGAGGCAGGAATTCCTAACGTTACGAGATCTAGCAGGTGGATGAACTCGATTTTTAGCGAAGATACTGTACAAATGCACAACTCTCATTTCCGCTGTGTATGCTTCCTCAAAGACCGTTTGGTTAGTGTTTGCCTACCAAAACTCGAATTATTATCACACACACACACGCGCGCACACGCACGCACACACACACACACACGCACACGCACACACACACACACAAGAGCAAATACAAAATAACACCCAACTCACATCACTCAAGCTGCCGAATACGAACATTAAACACATTCATTCAGGGCATCCTGGGAAAACGTCACGACCTATCCCAACACACTACAATTATATAAAATACAATATATGCTCGTCTACATATTAAAATGTAAACTTACAGAAAGCCGATCTGTTCTATCCTCCTGATGTAGAAACGCTGACCGAAGAAGGAAAAAAAAACAAAAAACGATCTCGTGCAGCTTCTCTCTACGACGGAAACACGACCGCAGGTTGCATAACTATTAAAACCCGGCCAAGTCTGAACGTTGCTGCTTCTGAAATTGTGTTACGATAATAAAAGCGAGGCGGAGGTCCTGACAGATACATATTCACGCATTAGTTCATGCACTTCCAGTGTTATTTTGTGAATATTAAAAAGGAAACTAGTATTCCCATTTTCCTTTTTTTTTTTCTTCTTTCCCGAGTTCAGTTATCTCATACTGTCCACTTATGCAGCCCCTTAGTTCACCTTTTGTCTAAAACGAGCTGTTTTGGTTTATGTCTCTTTAAGGACCCCTTTTCCTAAAAGCCCACTTTGATTGGTCAATTTCCAGGAAGCCCAATCGAGCTCGGCTCCTGTGGGTTTGTCCCGCGCATCATGGTATTAACAGTGTTCAGGCGCCACAAGGAATCTGTCAATCTACTATATATATATATATATATATATATATATATACTATTTGCATAGTTTATCCTTCTTGTTTGGAAAAGGAAACTGCATGTACATGAGGCACAACCTGATCCGGCTTTTGAAAGTGGACAAAGGACATATTTGTTTGGTAAATATTACACTCATCACCTGCACATGGTTTCACATTACAGTGAATTTAGCCTTTCAATCACCATGCAGTGTGCTTTTTCCTCATGTTTGGTGGGTGGGAAGTTTTATTTTGCCAAGAAGTTACCAGATAAATCCTAAAGATTGCTGTTCCTGATGTCCTGTCTATTAGTTTTAAAGTGAAGTCATTCCCTGTACCTGTTAGTGGAAACGGCTAAATAAGAGAACAGCTTAGCCAATAGGTGGTTTATTATTTGTTCAGCAAGAGAGATGGCCCAATGGGAGAATTTATTGAACAATGTGATCTTATCAATACATGGCACAGTTAGGTAACTGATATATCAGAGATTTGAATTTACAATCCTCAGTCAGATAAAGGATCATCAGACTAACATTTGATTAAACAACCCCTCTGTCACTGCACTCTCACTGATACTGGAGGATGCACAGGGGCATGGCAGGTTAACAGGGAGATGCATTTTGGTTATTTTGTGACAAAGGAGGGAGGCTTCCCCTCTAATCCCACATCAAATTACAGACTCTTTTTTTTTTTTTTTTTTTGATCTGTTGGAAGTCTGCTGTGTTTATTTCCTCTATTTTGGGCTTGGATAAAAATTTTTTTTGCATAGTTTCACTTCATGGCGTTGTGGTGGCGGGGTGTGGTTAGCTCAGCTGCAGGGGGTAGAGAGCGGGAGGAGTGGTTCGGGGAACGGTGCCGGGCAGGTGTAATGAGCACAGCTGAGCTGAATACGGACTGATGAGCACAGCTGAGCGGGATGTGGACTGATGAGCTCTCCCCTATAAAGGGAGCAGGGAGAAGGAGGCTGAGGAGGAGGAGGTGGTTGCACGAGTACAGTGGTGTATGGGCCGGGCAAATAAAAGCATTTTACACCTGAACGTACGGCTGAGCGTGTCATCTGTGTCCAGGAGAGACCGTGGTAGCACCAACCTTGCTACAGGTGTCTTACCATAAAACAAAGACAATCCATCCGATTGGGTTACCCTCATCTTTGTCAATATTTGATTGGATAGGAGCACATTAATACACTGGATGATGGATAACATGGTGTTCAAGCTGTGGAAACTACTTGTATTGCACAGTTCTCTAAATGGTACAATTTCACCCTGCTTTATCTGTAAATTATCTAATTTAATGTGATACGGCCAAGTGCACCTAACGCAGGTTTGCACTTGGTCATATTTATTCTCTCAACTTAGTTTCAAGAGTCATATTTCCACATGTTTGAGTAGTTAGTAGTTATTGTGGTTGCAATCTTTTAATCTTCTCTTCTACATGGAATTCATTACATTTTGAAATATTTTCCTTAAAATCCTTGAGAAACTGAAGTTCGACCTTTCCGAAAGAAGTTCCTCAAATTCACCGTTGTCATGGCTTCTGCTTCCTAATGTCTTATTCTTTCACTGGCAAAATTTGGATACATTTCACTGCACCTACCTTGAGAAATCCTTCGAAACCCCTCCATCACCCGGCTGGACTTTAGTCCGGTAGTTTTCATCACACATCCGTCCCAAACATGTGTGCCGGTAGGGGCGCACTAACACTTTCAAGGTTTCAGTAAGCTGTTATCAGTGACACACAAGACTGTTGGACAGTACCAACTACACGCATATCGAACCTTTTCTGTCACATCCTGTCTTCTGCAGGTTAGAGTGACCTGTCGAGGTTGATTCTGTTGTCTGTCTGTAATGTAAACCATAACAGTCTAGATAAGTGTTAGGGTTGTGGTCATAAGACAGCCAATAGCAACGAAGAATGTGTCCAAGAGAAGTTGGAATATTTACTCAGTTACATTAGGCCTGCATATTGCAGGACTTCCCCTTCCTAAGTAGAATGCAGCCATCACGAATACACCTTTACTTTTACATTGAGAAAAATGTCCATACAGTCCGTTATTTTAGATTGTTAACACTGATGCACCATTATGTTTTGAGCATATTGCTGCTGTACCTGGTTGAGTTGCAGCTATATCGCCTACGGCTGAGCGGTCGCGAGATCAAGTTCAGGGGTTGTGAGATGGCTAATAGGGAAGGGAAGAAGAAAAACTTTGGCTGCACAACACAATGTAATAAAAAAAAAAAAAAATCTGAAATTTTGGATTTGGAAATATTCCTTAACTTTAGTTTTCTTTTTCTAAAGTAATAGATAGTTTTTGTCAAATATTTGACATTTTGACCTTTTAGCCTTAAGCAGTGATTTAAATGCAATGATTAAAAGTTTAGAGTGGAAAATATGTCTTTGGTGGAACTGCTTTACAACTCGGACATCCAGGGACCACACACTGCTTTTTGTAAGAAGTTATACGCCAACAACGTTGAAATCCACTGGTTTACTCTTTTCCTTGGTGAAATTTAGAAGTTTATGTTTTATTATTCAAAGTCTACATCTGCAAAATAAAAGTAAAAATGTCTTACAGTACTTCAATAAAGGTACTTTGAGACCTCACTGATTATTAGTGGTTGTGGCAATACATTTAATGGTAAAATATTCTGACTTTAGTTCTTATGCTAAGGCAGTAAATTTTAAGATTAATGTCGTTTTTGACCAGTAGATGTCACCAGAGAGCAAACATTAACCACAACTCTCTGTTGCTGTGTCAGTCTGTGCCTGGCAACGATGTATTTGTTGTGCTCTCATCATGACAGATGGCACTTAAAAACAGCCATCTTTGATATGAGAGATAAAAATATATCTTACTCCATAAAAGTCAAATCAGATTGTAAGATGTATTTTGTGGACTGCAACTGAACACATTCTATGCTGTAAATAGATACACAGATGAAACTGGGAATCCTCAAAGTCTAAAGGGTTAGAAGCCTCATTTGAAGTCACTGATTATTTCCCTGCAGAGTTTCCTTACAATACTATGACACAATCATGACTGGATTATCCACATGAGGGACTGAATATGTGCCCAGTCACATCCAAGTTGCCATTTAGTACATAGCACACAGCGGACTATATATGGCACCTTAATTATTTGCCCAGAGACTAACCAGCACTCTTATGCTGGAATTGTACCTGCTGACAGGTTTTGCATGTTGGTTTGTGAGACTCTGACTAAACAGAACTTTATGAGCAGAGGGTGAATTAAGGATATTGAGGTCTTAAAACTAGATTTTGGAAAGAGTGACGCTCGACAAGACGGGCTACGTTTGCACAGTTGCTTATTTTCACATGAAGCAGGTACATGATGACATTAGCATTCACTTGGAGTCCTGTTTGTGTCCACGTGATAAATGAGCATTGTTTTTAGCTTGGTTTTGGTCTCCACCAGCTCCTGAGTGTTGATGGAAATATATGTCTCATTTGTTGCCGAATGCTCTTCTGTGTTCCCCAGCTACTCACTAACTCTGGTGTTTGGTGCTGGGCATGAAATGTCCAGGAGATTTTTTTTGGTAGAAAACAGGAGGTGCATTTCTACATTGTGTGTACCTGTTATATCCTGCGCATAGCCTCATCCAGCACACTGTGTAAGGGTGAAAACCTTTATCATTATAGGTTAGGTTAGGTTAGGTAGTTACTTTATTAATCCCCGAGGGGAATTTTTTTTGCTACAGCAGCATACAGAAGCAATAAGATAATAACAGAACAATATAAAAGCAATAAAATAGCAGTAACAAATATAAAATATAAAATGCACAGTATATACTGTATATACAGTACGGTATATATCTATATATATTATATACAAACAACCAAGAAACACAGTCAACAGTGTTATTGTTATGTGATGGATTAAAAGACTATGAATACAAAAAGTCCGTGTTTTAGTTTTCCGATTTTCATTCATCATTATAAAACTGATTGCACATGCAGAAAGCCACTGATCATTCAGATGTCTTATGAGTATTTGTGCAGGATTTTTGCATTGAACTGCTGTATCAAAGCAGCATATGTCTGTATATTTACCATATGTTTAATAGGTCCTCCGGTCCTTTGTGGCAACTAAACATTGCTTTGCCCGGCAGAAAAAACACTTGACCAATGTCTCCACCTGCTGGAAGAAAACATTAGCACATATAGGATGATTAATGCAAACGTCTGCTAAACTTGTCATTTTGTGTTAATGGTAGTTTCTGAAAAAGCTTGTGAGACTTGCAATGTTTTTCCAGATGGTTCAAAAGTTTTCAAAGCAGTAGGTTAAAATACAGACTGTACTATGTATTTCTGGTAAGATGTGATACATCCCTTCTCTTTCTTGGTGGGTTATTTTTTGATTTTTTTTGTTGTTGTTGATTTTATACACTTTATTAATCCCCGAGGGGAAATTTCTTCACTTCAGCAGGGGGGCTCTCAGGGGGGAGCTGCTGCAGCAGGCTGCCACTAGCGCGGCGCCAGGTAACCTGACCTGAGGTGCATGTTTTTTATCCTGCCAAAACTAACTGAGAGAACATGCCCATCCTTGTTAACCACTAAAATGGGCTATTTTTTAAACAAAAAAAAAACCAAATTAAGCTGTTAAACTGTCAAGCAAAATTGAACTACTTTGGGGTTTATGGATAAGAGACACTTGGGACACTTTTGAGATAAAACAAGTCTCATTATCCTTATCACGAGGCCAGAGTCAGTTTTGAAAAATTTACATTTTTACTTCCACCCAATCAAAACTATAAATTAGAGACTATATAAAACCCGTACAACAACGAGACAGTAAAAACTGATGTTCTAAAACTTCTCGTCTGCAACTCTAACAAATCTGATGCAACAGAAATGAGCCACAACAAATGCTGCATCCATTTTAGTCTTAGTAGTGCTGCCCAGCAGCCTCTTTAGTGAATGAGCCATGCCTGTTAAACTGTGAAAAATGGCTTCTATAACAGATTGTTTTTCTAACGGATACATCACTGTTATTCCTCTTAGTTACATTTTTTTTTTATTGCCTCTTATGAAGCTGAAGTTTAGTTTGCATTCTTGATTCAAGGAAAATTTAGTGTTTAAGGGTAAGAGTACAATGTGATTTAGCATTGCATTGTTCTGATACTTTTTTTTAAAACTATAATAGATCATTTATAAAAAAAAAAAAAAGATCTGAATTGCAACAGAAAAGCTAGAGAAAAGTTTTTTTCTACTTCCTTGCTCGTCAAAACCCAATGTACGAAGTACAAACAATGTAACTTAAATGGCAACAGTTCTGTTGGAGATTCAGTTGTGTTAATGCTGGTAACCAGTAATGTAGCCTCATGCTGCTAGCTTCCAGTCGAGATGATCTACAGAGTTCTGATTGGGTGGCATCACCAGAGGTAATTTATCAGACTCCCTCTGCAGCCACAAAAGGCTTCATACATTGTTTTTCACATGGGCAATATTGCTCCACAAGACCTGTAAATACACACAGCTACAGTCTCCCTCCCACCAGAACAAAGTTGATTGATGCTCCACAAAGAGCCTATCATGGCAAATTATGTATTAATCAACAAAAATCCAAGAGCTCCCTATAGTAGCATGACATGCAAAATAACCAACCATTAAGGTCATTAGGAGCTCATTGAAGTAAGTAATATAGTTCCTGTTTGAATATTGTAGGTTAAGTAATGGTTTTAATGTACTGCAACCGGCTCTCTGCGAGGAAGCAAAGGTCTACACACAACGGAAACACAATAACACCCACTGTGTAATTCAGATGCACTTGGCTGAGTAACTATCATCATGGAAGATGAAGATGTTGACTGATCAATGGGTTTCAGAGTACTTATCTCAACTGTCTTCAGCATGTTCATCACTTCTGAAAGCCAGAAGGTATTTCTTATTAGATAACTGTGGAAGCCTTGTGGTAGATATTGTCATATTTGGCTGTAATTGCTCACAAATGTGGAGGTTTGTATTTATTTCACTGTTATCCATTTTCTGCTGTGGAATAAATGAAACAACCTATATGAGGTTAACGCTGACATAACAAAAAGGACGTAAGACATCAAAAAAGAAAGAACACCACAGTTCATATAAACAGCATGAGTTCCAGTGTGTCAAAGTCCTGATGTGACCTCCAGAGCAGATGGAGCTCTTTTTTTTGCTAAAGCCTTAGCGTTACTATGACAGCATTCAGTTCAAACTTGTGCTGGAAGTGTAATGGAGATCTCTCGACATCAATGAGGTCAACCTAGTTAGACTGCCGCCATTATTTCCAGGTTTAAGTGACTTGAGCACTTATTCAAAAGTTGTGTAAGGACTTGCATGAATATACAATTTTTGTTTTTTGTTTTATTTGCTGTGTTACATCGCCTTTCTTATCCTTCTCTCTGGAGCTCTCCCAAGAACCGGCTGCTTTGTCTCTGTGTATTGCTGTCAAAGGCTTTCTCTTCTGATTGTCTGACTCCTTTCTGAGTGACACATGCCCAAGCCAACCACAGGCTTTCTTCTGTTTTGTAGCTTTTTAGCTCCTCAACAGAATGAGCACTCTTGTTTCCTTCGTCATAAAAGGTTGAAAATTGGGCGGTGCTGAGGGCGGAGATCTGACATGATTGTTTGTGACATCACAAACTTAGAAGTCCAAACAGCACAGTTGCTGAATACGGGCTGTGTGCATTTCCCCTTGGTCTGAGTGTTTTGACACGTTCACAGTATTTATAAAGCACCGTGACCTGCTTTATAATCAAAAAAGAAATGGAAATCTGAATTTATACAATGTGGGACCTTTAAACAACCTGGCTGCATTGTATTCCCTGTTCTCTCAATTTACAGACTTAGTTGCAAGAAATGCCACGTTACTCCTACTATCTTTGGCTGAAAAAAATAAAACTATACATTTGGAGTTTTCTTCTAACTTAAGTTAGGTTTACATCCAGTGTTTGAAAGACAGTTTGTCAGATATTTGAAATTGTGCATTTATCATATCCATGTTTGCTGGCTTGCTGTTTTCTTATTTACTGCTTTTGTAGATGCAATGCAACCCTCCTTTGTACATTACTGCCTCTGACTGTATTGACTTGCTCATCGGCTCATGTGATGTGTGCACCATTCTAACAGAATGAATCCCTCTCATGAAAACATTGCTCTATTCACTACTAGTGGTCAAAAACTCTACAAAGTACCTTTGAAACAAAGACTATCTGTGACCATCGTATGTTTTCCTGTTAGTCTGGTGACAGTTTGTGCTTACCAAGCCAAAGTGTAACCTTTGCTTTAGGTGTCCCTGTGCTGTTTGACCTGATAGTAGTTATGCTCTGTGATCTCTTTCCAGTAAAGACTCGCAGTGTTTTGTTTATATTGTATTGCAGCATACATCAAACCTGACACTGATTTATGCTGACCAGCACATTTTATACACAGCTTCAATGTACCTGGGACATTAAAGGACAAACGTCTCTCTAGTCCATCAGCATAGCATCCAGTGAATTAGTTTTTCCTTACATCCCCTCAATCCCACAATACACAGATTTTTCTTGCTATCTTTGTTTCAGATGGACACAAACACCCACTAATCACCTCTCCATATATTCAAAACTTTGTTAATGGAAGAATGCCAAAGTTTGATCCTTGATTTTCATGGGAGTTCTGTCTCCCGACCATCCTGGCGTGTTTGTAGCTGGAGGCCACAAAGACAGAGCGATGCGTGATGCAAAGGAGGCTTTAGGGAGCCTGCTTTGCATTTGATCGACCTCGTACTCTTTCATCAGCAGCGATGAGAACTTCTCCTCAGCCACGATTAGAGGGGCATGTAGAGAGATGTAAATTTAGACAAGATCATAGAGAAAGCTGCGAGGCTTAGCCAGCCAGAAGTTAGACAGATAAATCAGGTCAAACAGAACAGGGGACAGAAGCTGCAAGAAACAGTTATGGGGAGTTTCAATTCAAAACTGAAGATCCATCCCCTCAAAGAGCCCCTCCAGTTAAAATCAAGGTTTTCACAAATGTCCATGTGACATCATTAGCAAAATAGGCAGTCGGCGCCATGACTGAGCATTTCTGTTTTGGATCTGGGGGATAGTCTAAACAATTTCTTATATGCAGACTCAGACAGACAGCGTTTCATACGTCACATGCATGAACATCATTTTGATGAACAGCGCTGAGTTTTAGAGGTTTAATCAATATCAGCAGATGAATTTCATGCTTCCATGTTAAGCCCAGAAGAAAAATGCATACTAGAAAGAATCATTAAAATATAACAACAATGTTGCACGCTAAATTATGTTTCTCACTTGTGTCCTTTGTGCTGCATCTTTTATCAGCTTTATTTACTTTGTATTTCCGTATCAGTCAAGAACTGTATAGCAAGTAACATCCAATCATATCTATTCAGGTGTAGCACAGACATTCTAACTATTATAACCTCCTTATCACTGCTAATCTGCCCATCATGTTCTTGCCAGCACTGATTGCTAATGCAGCTCCTTCCACCAACGTCCTTCTTATCCTTGCTGCTCCTCAGATTCATGTAGAACTCCCGCTTTCAAACAGCAAAGCCTTTTCTGCTAAATCGAACTGTATAACCATTTTCTATAAATCAAGTTCAAGTTTATTTGTCACTCAACCACACACGAGTACAAAACACCCTCTACAAGGTCAAGTGCAATATATCAAACACGCAAGTTAAACATAACACATGAATATATAAAAACAGTCTCGCAGCTGTGTCTATATTTGCAAAATTCTTTCCAGAAATCGTTTAACAAATTATTATAACATAATATGCTGGTATCATACATTGTCTACTATCCTACTACTATTACTACTACTAAACCTGTGCACATAAAAACTTCTGCAATTACAGGCCAAATAAAATATGTATTTTGTGTTAACTGACCCTCCCATCTGGAGTCTCAGGCTGTACTGCGATCAACAGCATGTTGGATTTGCACAAATTCGGATTTGTTTCTGGTTACTGCTTTTACAAACATTCACACCTGGGAGTCAAACCCCTGTTTGCTAAAGTCGACTGCTGAGCAGATTCACTGGAGCATGTGAGTTCTAACTGCCTTCGACAATTATTTTTTTCCAGAGAGCACTTTTCATGACCTTGGGAGCTGTACCAAAATTCTCAGTCTCAACCTTTTACCTTGAAGCTACCAGAGATGTGGAAACATTTATGGAATTAGTTCAGTTTGGAGCGATGTTAGATCACATTACATGGTAATGACACTAATACAACACCTCTATAGATTCTTAACGTG
The DNA here is from genome assembly GCF_022577435.1 of Embiotoca jacksoni. Classification (NCBI taxonomy): domain Eukaryota; kingdom Metazoa; phylum Chordata; class Actinopteri; family Embiotocidae; genus Embiotoca; species Embiotoca jacksoni. The sequence goes on along the minus strand of NW_027185318.1, from coordinate 9,185,966 downwards.
GCCATGCGTGAGGTGTAGTCAAGTGTTCACCAACTTTCCTTGAGAAAATAGAAATTGACAGATTTGGGTTTCAACTCCAAAGCTTGTTGTGAACGTGTTGCAGTGAAAATCAGACTAACAAACAGGATTAGCTGCAGCCACAGTTAATCCCATTTTATTGCAGATACCTCTGTGTGTGTGATCCCTGTGTGTGTGTGGGTGTACACGAATACATGAGTGCATGTGGACATGTGTATGTTAGCGCTGCTCGGGTTGTCAAGATTTGAAGGCGGAGGGATTCAGAAGCTATATCCTTTTTTAAGATTGAATAAATTATTGTGATGGCATGTATCTGCGACTGTATGTATAGTCTTACACGTGTGTGTGTGTGTGTGTGTGTGTGTGTGTGTGTGTGAGAGAGTGTGTGTCTGTCTGTGTTAACGTGAGACACACTCCTGCACTGCAAATCAGCTCCCGGAGGTATTGCCACCTCTCATCTCTCCTCACATGTGGTTTAGCCTCATTTTTAGCTGCTGTGCACAGATGCCAGCAAAGAGACCCATAAGTGGGTGCGTGCGTGCATGTTGAGATCACACAGTATGTAGGTGTTTGCACATACCAGCGGCACACCGAATAAAAAGAGAGCAACAAACGAATAAACAAAGGGAGGTGAATAATGTGTCTGATGAGGGGAGCTGTGTAAGTGAATGAGTGGATCGTTGCCTGTTGTATGTGCGCTAATTGACTTGATGTTTCTGAACCATTAGACTGCGTGTTGCCATTGGCCGAGGGACAATTAGCTTATCAGGCAAGCGCACGCACACACTTGAAACGACACACACGGGTATCAAACACAGATACCTGACAGTTTGATCAATGGATGTCTTACTGACCATAATCACTCAGTACAGCCCACGTTTAACGCAGCTCAGCTTGAGTCTGAACACAATGAGCCTTTATCTCAATCTGACACACACATGCTCACAAACATACACGACAACAGCAAATAAAAGGCACATCAATCATAAACATAGGCACCTTTAAAGACAATGCAGCCCAGAAGAGATGGGAAATGGCGTATCCCTAATTACTGTCTCATTGTTGTTTACGACCAACAATTATCACACGTACACACGCGTACTGTAAGTGTGCATGGAGACATACACAGTGTCAGGAAGGGAGGGTCCTCTCCTCTCCTCTCCTCTCCTCTCCTCTCCTTTTCTTTCACACACAACTCAACACTTTCATGGATTGATTTTGCACCCCCTCCCTCATCTCCCCTTATCACGACCCACACACCCACACACCCACCCACACACACACACACACACACACACACACACACACACACACACACACACACACACACACACACACACACTTCCCCTCTCCAGGTCTATTGATTTGGAGGACCTCTCCCAGTGACCCTTTACTGGGTGAGGAGAGCCTGCGGTCCTCAGAGATCGGAGCAGCTAGACGGTCTTCCATTGATTAAAATGAGTAATTGACGCACCTTAAGACTGCTTTTATTTTCTGTTCAGCTTGTCACTGCATTTTTTTTTTTTATTGCGTGTGTTTTATCTTTGCGTGGCGTCTGATTGATTCTGCAGTATGTTTCCATACGTGTGCTCTGGTTTAGTTACAGTAACAGTCCATTGTTCTTGAGTGGAACATTGCAGCAGCAGATTTCAGGATTAGTTTGATGTTTTGAGAAACCGGCTGTTTTATTGTCCTTCCCAGAGTCAGAAGAGAAGATCAATACCACTTTCATGCCTTTGCTTTAAACACGGAGCTAAAGCATGGAGGCGTAGCATATAGACTTCTGTAAAAGTGTTGGTTAAAAACTGCGAGCTTTGCTTGCGCCACAAATCTGCTAACACCTGTAAAGCTCCAAACTGAACACTTTTTCAGTCCTTTCATCTTTCATCTTACCGTTTATATTTCTTAGGGTTTCTGTCTTTTGACATAATCTCACTTCAGCCAATTTTGAACATATTTAGCAAAATACGTAACATTTGTTGGTGGGTTCTGGAGGTACAAGTTGATTTAGCTTTGAAATCTGGGAAAAGCGGGAATGCTGTTTCCCCTGCTGCTGGCTGTTATACTAATCCAAGCTAATGACCCACTGCCGAGCTCCCAATTTAATTCAGAAATGAGAGTGTCAGTCAATCTTCAAACGCTCAGCAGGGAAATTAACATACATGTTTGACATTTCATGGCCTTTGTAAGCAGTTCTTTGCTTACACAACTATTGGGCATCATTAGCATTCACAGAACTTCTGGTGACCCGATGTGCTGACTGATGCATATTCCGCGATCTCCACCAGCTAGTCGCTGACTTGGACTTTGTGTCGATCTGCCAAAGGCAGGAAGTGCACAAATTGGAGTCTGGATGTGGTGCCTGTTCTCTGGTCCGAGAGTTGTGTGCTTCTTACACCCGGGAGCAGCTAATAAATGTGCACAGGTGAGCATGATGTAATCTAACAACCACAATTTTGTCATATGTAATTATGATTTGTTATTTGGTCAAGCGATGTTGCAGCGCAGCAAGGAGGTTTTGAATCCGCCTCCTTTTGTTGTGGAGTTAGCATGTTCCCCATATGTTTGCGTGTTTCTCTGTTTCCGTCAGATGCTCCGGGTGCTTCCTCCCACATCAAAAGATATGCATGTAAGCGTTTACAGATATTAGATATTAAAGTGAAAGTGGACGTCGGGCCAATAAATATTAAAAATCGATCGGGTAAAGATGAGCAGTTTCCCAAAACGTTGAACTTAACATTGATTTAGTTATGCAGGTGCGACCCTCATGCATAAAAACAGCAAAGTAGCCTACATGTTAGGGTGTTCACAAACAACCCTATTACTCCTCCAAAAATGACATATATGATGATTGCTGGACTCTTCACTCCTAAAAAAAAATAACAGAATTGGCTAAAATGGATCAAAGCCAGCCTAAGTGCTGATTCACTATTTAAATTGTAGCCTAATCTGGAATTGGCAGCCATACACGAGCCAATAGCTGCTCGTATTGGGTATGATATTGCCAGTAAACAGTAACGTTCCCTAAAACTGCAGCTGCAATCACCCCAACATTAAAGGGCTGCCCGGGATATTATCTCCCCCCCCCCCTCCATGTCCTGAATTTGTAATGTCTCGGCTACAGTGGGTGGGGCGTGGAGTTCAAAGGACTATATTATGAGGACAGTCATTTTGTTTTGTTTTAATATGATGTCAGAACCATTTGCCCTGTTGGTTTAAGTGCTAAAAGTGTGATTTTGCACCTTCCTTCACCATGCGTGATCGGAGAGACAGAAAATAACCTGCATTTTTTTTTTTTTTTTTGTTATAATAACTTCAAATTTATAAATCCCTGATACAACTATGGCCAAGAAGCTTCATAGTCTAAAAGTCAATGTGGCAGCAGGATTAGGAACAAAGTTAGGTTAGGACATTGAGCCTTTGAGGTTTCGGGGTTTGATAAGCCTCCAGCAAATGAGTTGTGAGTCATCACAATGTCCTCGCAGGTAGATTAACCAACATGTGGGGTGTAGTGTGAAAATGCTCATGAAGAGGGGATCTTTTTTTCTGAGGCCTGTGGGGACTCTTGCTTACAGTCTGCATTGATTTTCTTAGAGGAAGTCAGCTGCTGTAAGTGGAAGGTTTCTATTGGATTTATTCACCCCCTTCTTTTGTTCTTCTTTCACCAGGTCTCTTGTACAATTTTCCCCTTTTTGTTTTGGCTCTCTTTCATTTAAAGCATCCCTAAACCTTCTCTCCTTTTGTTGTCTTCTTCTCTTTTCCTTCATCCCTTTCCACTTCCGCTTCTATCTGTTCTCAAATTTTCCTTCTTTCTGTGTCTCATTTCCATTCTGCCTGTGTCTCCCTCTCTCTTGCTGTTTTTTGTTCCTCCCTCTCCTTAGTCTTGTGTTTTTCGTCCTCTGCACCCGGCGCCGCCAGACAAACAGGACAGTAAATTTGCATTGCAACACAGAGTTCGCCATCACATTCTGCACTGCAAGTAGATACCGCTGAAACAGGAGGCACCCCCCCCCTCTCCCCGCAATCTCAGTGACGTTTCCTCCGCCACCTCTTCATCTCCTCAAGAGCTGCTGTCGACAGGCTGCAGGAGGATAATTGAGAGTTCTATAGATCGCATGGGGAATATCGATTCCCTACACCGCTCTATTTTCCTCTTACTTTCAACCACACCTCCTCCTTGTCCCCCCCCCCCTCTCCTCTCCTCACCTCTCCTCACCTGTTTTGTCTTCTGTCTCTCCATCTCACTCTCGTCACTCTCTTTCTGTCTCCCTGCCTCTCGCTCCCTCTGTGATCACAAGTTGCAACTGCTGTGATTCGTTGAATAGATAATTCAACCAACTCCTGATCTATCTGTCTGGTAATTGTCTGAGTATCTCTCTTTTCGTATCTGCCTGCCTGCTGTAGAGCACACCACTCTCTGCTGTGGCCAAGATGAGAGAGATGGATGGTAAAATAGCCACAGAGGCTGACAAAAGAAATGATGAAACAGAGTAGACAGAAGAAATAATTGAGATCATTTAGTTGCTTTTAAAATTTACCATTTTCTTGAAACAGTCTCCACCTTATTTACACCGGCCTGGTAAAAATGTGAGATTGATGCAGGATTGTTGCTTTAATTTGGTCCATTTTTAAAGCGGAAGGTGTCTTATTCCACATTCATTTAAGTAATAACACAATCAACATCCATTTGTCCAACCAGCAGTAATAATCCTTAACCTTTAAAGACTAATAAATGTCCGCTTTAACTCTCCATTTTTGCAACTAAAACATCACAAAAGTTATTCAAACTTCAGTTAAACAGAAAGAACTGACTACTTTGCAACAACAGCAGCTGAACATGAAAACAAATGAGCTTCATCCTGAGAGACTGCAACATACATTCCAGGGAGAAAGACTTAGTTGGATGCTCAATGACGAGTGATCTCAACAGAGAGAAGTGCATAAACTGTTGGGGTTTGTTTGTACTGACCTGAAAAAACTGAGAACTGTTGTGTAAGTCACCCCGAGACCTTGTATGATTATTAAAATCCTAAAGAAACATAAGGGCCGGAGGTCTGCCCCAGCTGTCTCCCATTAGTGATAAATTATATTGTTTGTACAAATAGAACACGGGTTGATGGGAAATCTGTGTTTTGTAGAAGTTCCAGTGTCGATGTTTGGGTCAAATTATCAAAGTTTCATCCAGAGAAAAAGTTAAGTGCTGTTGCAGAATTTGGCAGAAGAAAATGGGATTCCCGGCAGACATTGGCACTCTGCTGTGGGTTGTGCAATTCATATATTTGTGTCTAAAATGTTCCAGATGCGCTGCATTGCTCAAAAAGCTCTGTTTATCTTTGATAAACATTACTTTGTGTACTTTAATTTAACTTATAAGAAGTTCAGAAGAACAAGTCCTTCCTTTTTTTTTTTTTTTTTAGGAATATCACACGAGAGGAATTCAGCGATGCTTACGGACCTCGGCGCAAGCACCTCAGTCCTGACCGCATCACTGTCGTGCCAATAATGATGTTAAAGCGCACCTTCTCGTGTAATATTGCGGTTATACAACAACTTACCAACTAAATAAATATGTAATCAAAATGTATTCATATTGTGGGGCAATTCGCTCTCAAAATATGCAACTTTTTGTTCGTGCGATCTCTGTTTCCATGGCAATACATGAGGACTGACTAACAACTGGAAAACAATCAGTCACATCTGTAGATTCTTATATAATCTGTGCAACGTTTACTACTCCAGCAAGTAGGCCGACCCTTACTAATGACCTAGCAAGAGAGACAATTTCTAGTACGTTTTAATCTTCTCTAGAGATCGTGGGATTTCTCAAAATGAACAGAAGCTCAGTCTTGTTGTAACTAAGATAACCGCTGAAAAAGTATATCGATGGAGTCAAGTATTTTTAAGATGTTTTAAGATGTTAGCACCCTTAGCCCATGTACCGAACTGTGGCCACTTTGCTGTCATTTGTTAAATACAGGCCAAGCGAGCAGCCACTAGGATTTTAAGTGCATGACTGTCCGTGGTGCTATGGTACGGGTGTTTGAAGTGCCAAAAAAGACCCGATTTCGCCTAATGGATCACATTTAATAGGCCTACAACAAGTAAATACAACATTATTTTGCATATTAAGAGACAATCCCAGAGAGAGACACAAGTTCCCACAGACTACCACTTTAGTATTTCAAGGCCCAGACTTATAGAAACTAAACATTTCATAGGCAGAAGGCACCTCTTTCAACCTTGACTTAAGATAAGAGTGCAGAATAAAATAAATATAAAATAAAGTCCTCTAGCCAGAGCCGACTGTTGTGTTTTATTCGCTGTTGGAAGGCTGAGTTGTTTACACGTTGATCTGCCTTTCACTATTCTGCCTCTCTGCTGATAGGGATTCTTTGGCTCGGCCTTGACTAGCTCGCTTACGCTCAGTCATCTTGATCTGCTGCTGATGCTAAACAGCAAACACAAACAGGCGACCCTCAGCTCGTTTCTCCCTCTATGTGGTTTGCAAACACTCATTGTTTCACCTTCAAGCGATTACTGAGGTGAGTTGTTATCACAGTCATGACTGGAGGTGTGTTATTACAATGCCCGGTGTGTAATATAAAGTGTCACATATTCCTAATGTGAAAAGTCCAATTTTGGTGACTTGCGCCGTAGGTTATATATATATATTTCCCATCTCTTTGGCTCATGAGTCCTTCTCAGAAACCCAGTGGATAATGTCAAAAATGCGCTGTCACCCAGCCAAAAGTAAAATAGTTTTTCTAAGTCTGTGAAAAGTTGACATTGTGGAGATAAAGGGTTTTCACCTGGAGCTGGACAGGGGCCCTAGAACATGTCAAGGATTATAGATATTGTGTCAGAGCTGCTGTTGAGTTTATGTCACGGGGCCCATGGTTTCGAGCACTGTTACGTCTTATAACTGTGGCAACATGTCTGTCATTTGTTGAAGATCCAATAAGCATGAAGCATTAAACAGTTTGACAATAAATTACTAACACATAAATCCTAAAGTTTTAAAACGCAGCCCATTATTAAATGTTATTTCATCATTTTTGTTTCAAAATGTCAATTTTTAAAAACCCCGTTTTTATTTTATAATAGCATTTCTCCAATGAAATTTTTATTTTATGGCACACTTTGTTTCATAATGTCACTTTTCATGACAGTGGAGTTGTTACCGGTGGCCAGTGGCCGGTTCTCTGTTTTCAGTCAATCACACGTGTCCCTTGCCTCTTAGCTGGCTGCCAACTGCCACCAGAGCTGTGCTGCGAGGTAGTGACTCTTTTCACTCTTTACAGAGTTTACTGTCTTTCTCCAAGGATACAGCAGTGTTGAAGTAACTCTGAATTATAACCAGCAAGCTGCTGCTGCAAACATGATTTATTCTGAGTAATAATTCAAAGTAAAAATTTTGCTCGTGAGTTGGCTTGGTACAGTAATTACCATATGTTGTTTTAAACTAAATAAAATTGATTTAAACTAAATTAATCAAATGAACTGTTATCGTATTGTCTTTATTTACAGCAACAGCTAGGTACTTGATAAATATATACTTTTAACTAACAAGCTTAAAGGAGCTAACTGGGTAAATATGGTAATTTTTTTATGCGCTGCGTGATTGGCTAAAATAAAATTACATTTTGAAAAGTAATTTAAAAAAACAAGTTAAATTAGCAAAACAGCATCAATGACCTAATTAAAACATTTTCCAGTTCAAAAGTGTTATTACTGAACTCAAGATGTTTTCTGTCCTTCACACTTGTGTAATTTGTGTATTGGACCACGATTGGCTACCAAACTACTTACAATTGAACTCAGACTTTAATTGCGCAAACTACATTGTTGAGTGTAGGAGGACCACTCTGTGGTAACCGGAGTCAGTTTGTGCACAATGATTTGCTCTAAAATGCTCACATTTTATTTTATTGTTAAGACGAGAGAACCTCATTTTTGCGGAAGCTCGGCATTTTTGAAATATGTTTTTGACGTTTTCTTTTCATGAAAGCAACTGGAAAAGTCCTGGGTGTTTGAAAAAAAAAAAACAACAAAAAAACCCATTTACACTTATTTCCAGTCAAGGTGTTGTTTATCTTTTGCCCCATGCTGTTACAAGTCATTATCACATTTTGTTAGCTTTCTAGTCATACAGTCTGACTTGTTGCAGAGGCACCACTGCGGTCTAACCATCTGTTTCAACTTGAAAAGAGTTGCAGCTGAAGGGGCTCCAGTTTTTACTGTTTCCATCTCCAGTTGGAATACAGAAATCTTTGAAATCGGTCCGAATTTTAACTCTCTCCGTCTTCACAGGGGATGTGCTGACAAAGGGAATTTACAGTATTGAACAATAGCAATTAACAAAAGGCAGTAAGGAAGTGGAGCGGCCTGAAGAGGGAACGTCTTAAGGAGAGATGAGAGACCCTTTACTTCCTCATCAGTAAATCCTTGCTGACGGACACAAGAGAATTCTCTTTCCCAATGTTTTTTTTTTTTTTTTTTTTTTTTCTGTTTTAATGAGCACACACTTTAACAATCCCACATGCATACACACATACCCTCCGTCTCCATTCCTTTCCCCATGTTTGTGCCTTTCTTTCTCCGCTGACACACACACACACACACACACACACACACACACACACACCCTAAACAGCAGAGATTGCCTCATTCTATCATCATTGGCCTTATTTTGAGCGAAGCGTGTGCAGGCATACACTGCAGAAAAGCCTAAGTCAGGAAGAGAGCAGTGTCTGGTTTCTATCAACAAAGCATCACATTAAATTCGGAACCACCTCCTCTGTTTGGTGTTAATCTAATGGCCCATTACCCCACCTGTCATCAGGAGAAAATATGGAGGAAAGAAATCTACCTGATGCCTGTATCGCACGCCTGTATAGGAATGAGTATCTTCTCGTCATTGTGTGTGACATGATGCATGCATATGTGGAGTGTGTATACGTGGAGGGTGCATGCATGCATGCCTCTATTAGTGCATTGCTGGCTGTGCGTACAGAACAGGACTGTTCATTTCCTATCTATCTAAACAGACTAAACAATGCCACTTTAAAAATCTCCCTGAGTTTTAATCACACACACACACACACACACACACACACACACACACACACACACACACACACACACTCACACATATTCTCACACTCGCACACTGTTTGTGATCTGGCATGTGATCTGTGAGAGCAAACGCCAGAGTGGACACTGTGAGGAGGGTGATAGCTCTTGTTTATCTGCGCAATAGCGCGGGATGTTTACCAGAGTAACACGCAGGTGTGTGTGTGTGTGTGCGCGCGCCTGTGCCAGTGCACGTGTCTATGTGTGTGTGCTTGTGTGTGTGTGTGTGTGTGTGTGTGTGTGTGTGTGTGCTTGCTTGTGTCTGGTTGTACATGCACACACATGCCTTTTGTGGACTAACTCAAGGCTTTTGGTTGCGTGGCAACCAGATAGAGAAACTTTTAACTACAGTAGAAATGATTTCTCCTTCTCATTGACAACACCCAAAATAACCAAACCTGAGCAAATAACCAACCACCCACACACACACACACACACACACACACACACACACACACACACACACACAAACTGTACAAAGCACTGCTCTGAAAATGGAATTAACTGCATTGTGACCTTTGCTTCGGTCATCTGTAGAATTTTGTGTTAGCATCATCAACAAGATCCAAAATAACCAAAGCTGTGCAAATACAAAGACACACACATAATACAGAAATGTAAATCAAGACACCTCCACTAAGTGTGCAAAGTGTGAATAATGTTCTGTTACAAGCTTTTCAAGGACTTAAATGCGTGCGGCTGTGCAGAAGCAAGTGTTTCCTTTTTATATGGCTGAATCCTCGTACGTGAATTACAGTGTTTTCAGAATCGCACACCTTCTGTTACGCTGCGTAGCTGATTTGAAACAAATTGAAAAAGCAACAACACCATCTAAATATGAGGGCTCCTTTTTGCAGCCCTCCGAGCAATCTCCTCTCGCTGCGTCTGTCGCTTCGCCCGCCACCTCTTGATCCCCCGACTTCCATAAAGAAAATAAATGCAATCCATTATCATTATAGACAAGAAGAGATACAAGGACAAAGAGAATGAAATGCCTCGCATCGCTCCTTTTGACACATTCATCACAGTTGTGATGAGCAGCATAGGGAGGCAGTGCGCCTCACTTCAGCGGCTGACACGAGCCCGGGTAAAACTTGGGGACCAAAGAGGCTTGAAGTAACGCCCACACTAATGTTCTAATCTTATTCTCGGGCCTATATTTGGAACCCACCCATGTAAATTTAGCTTCACGGATGCCTCGACACACCCAAGGCGCTCTGGTTTCTATCTCACATTTGAATAAGTCTGTTTTTCACCAGCAAATCTATTCCACGATTACACAGCGAATAATTACCTACAGCTGAATATGGAGGATGAAATCATTATTCACCGTCAGATTATTAATCACTACTCTAGTCCTGATCTGGGTCCTCAGCTGTGAAATTATAGTTCTACTTTAGCAAACAACAATAATGGACTGTACTGAGTTGAACAGGGTGAGAAGGAGGGAGCGAAATAGAGAAAGAAGATGGAAGGACTTAAAGGGAAAGAGACAGACTGAAGAGGAGGAGGCGGAAGAGAGGGACAGGCGGAGAGTAATATCAACCTGAGAGGGGGAGGAACTCAGGTGGAAGACGACAGATAGACAGAGGCAGAGAGAGGAAGAAAAGGAGGAAGAGCACAGGGAAAATGAGTTTGCCGAACATTGTGCTGGAATACAGAGTAATAATTACAGCAGTGCTCCTTCCATTGTGTGTCTTGGAAAACCAAATTCAGCCACAGCCAATTTCAATTAATCTTTATTGAAGCTTTTGTCAGCATCCTGGTTGGCAGAAAAGTGAGGAGAAGGAGAGACAGAGAGAGAGATGGGAAAATGGGACAGAGGGATGTGTTCACGGAGAGGAGACAGAAGAAATCAGTGTTGCCTGATGGATACCAGATGCTGAAAATTATTGTATTGAAGAAAATGATCATACGCGAGTTATAACTGAAAGAACAAACAAGACGTAAATAATTAAAACAAACATTTTTTTTTTTTTTTTTTATTGAAACAAGCAATTTCTTACACTGACAAATCTAGACAAAATTTAAAAAATGCTGACATAGTTATATGATTCATGGAAGAAGAGTATTCTTGTAGGACTCAATTAAAATAGAAATATCCCAACACGAAAAACAAAACAGCTCCTCAGTAAACTAAAGGCTTTAACAACAGCCTGTACATAGAAATGAGATAAATAACATGTTTACCATATCAGCTCAAGTTCAGCATAGCCTGACAATTTTCAATCTTCAAATAGGTGTGGTATTTCCTATACTAATCACGGTCTCAGTTTTATTATTCACACTAAAGTATTTCCTTGTATGATCTCGTACTGCTCCTGCACTTTGAGCGCTAATTGTGCAATATTTTCCAAGAAGTGTCCCAAAAAGGATATGATCGCTAACAGCTGCAAGATAAGTTGCAGCATCCCACACACTGAATATGATAAATACCTACAGATGTAGTCTGTGGAGTTTACTTAGTGCAAAACCATATAAAAGGACCTGACTTTTTGTTTGTATTCAGTTGATCTGCAGACCCACTTGTCTTTTGTTACCTTAAATATCGATTTTCTGGAAGGTCTGTGTCAGCTGTTGTTGATTTCCACGACATAGGCTACTCGGTGTGTCCATAACTCTGTCGATCTGATGAAAACTCTTCACGTTGAATACGGATAAAAGTAGTAGGGCTTACCTCAGGGGCAAACCTTCCAGTTTGCGACAGTTCCCCCCTCTAGTCTTCCAAAAGAGAGATGGTGTCATACACATCTTTTTTGCACATAGTGGGATTAAGGCATTATAGATGGTACATCATACACTGGGTGACATTTTCCAAACAGTATGTTAATTATTGTAATTTTAAGGTTCAATAATTATCATACATCTGGCAGCTCTGGAGGGTCTGGTTCTTGTTTTTCAGACTTGACACCAATTGACTGTTTGCTAAACTCCACCTATTGCTACACCCAGCGTAAAATCATACAGAGGAGACCTTCTCATTTGGCTTTGGATAATCCTCAGGTTTGGCATTTGTAACTCAATTTAATGCAAGTATGGCTGCAGCTGGCTGGCTGACGTCGAAAACAGAAATTTGCTTCAAATTTGAAACTAGATTTGCCAACAACGCTTTGTCTCACAGGAAACAACTAATATCATCAGAAAGGTTAAGTTCTGCTGTTTATTTTGATATGTGGTATGTGTATGGCTATCGGGATTTTGTGACTTGTTCGACTAAGCAGGAGTTTGAAAACTGGAGAAGAAATTAGTAAAGATATTACTTTACAGATTTTTGGGCTGTTTTCATAATGGAATTCCTTCAGTGTACAAATACATGATTAGCATCATTACAAAGTTCAGTGTCTGCTCTTTGTGGTGATATGTGTTCCACATCTATGCAGTGACAATTTCACGAGTAATTCAATCCAGAGTGGTGGGTGTGGAGATGAAGGCAGAGGTGTATGCGGATTTGAACTATGATTGAAACTGATATGGATTTAAAATGCTTTTTCTCTACAAGACTTGGTCACACAGACAAGCAACTAGCATTGTTTGAAGGCTCAAATTGTGTCATTTCTTTTGATATCACTGTGGGGAAATCTTCCTGAGTAGTTGTACTTAGAAGAAGGGATATGAATTTGGATGCACGGCGCATCCAAAGGGCTCTAAGGGTTAAATATCTAGTTATGATTACCAAGTTATTAATGAACAATCACTTTTCAGGGTTGTATTTGGCTAAAATCAGTTAATGCAAAGCATATCTGTCCCTCTATGTATTTGGTTATGCGTGTTACCACTTTTATGCATATAGATATCGTCCTATATGTATATTCTACATGTCTCTGTCCCTCTCTGTATCTCTCTGTATCTCTCTTTCTGTTTGTATTGTTGTTGTTCCTACTGCAGGGAGACAAGTCTTTAATTCCAGCAGGTTTGCTGGGAGCCATGACGAGCGATGTGTCCCGCAGCAATAATATTCAAGGGATAGTATTTTACAACATCCCTTCTCCGTTGGTATTGAAACCCTTGGAACATTGCTCTGCTCATTTTCATACATATTGCCTCTTCTGTCTTCTTTGGACTCATCTCTACGTAGCTCCATCACAGAAAGAAAGTGTTTTCTTTAAGACGTAACTTACCGTAGTCAACACTGCTGAAATGCCCCTTTGAAGCGATTTTCACAGCGGCAGAATGTTTTCGCTGCTTTTTTTAAAACGCACACCTCCAGAGGAACTCAGGAGCAGTCAACCTACAACACTGGCAGTCTTGGGAATCGGCTGTTGATACCACCAACATTCAGCCCCCTCCCCTCCTGCCCTCCTCCCCCCCACGCGTTCAATATAGATTGTTGCAACAAACAGAGGTAAAAGCATGACTCTGATAGAAATGACCACATACTGAAGAATTACATGCTATTTTCTGAGCCGAAATTGCTATTTAAAAAAAAAAAAAAAGAATCGCAGGTGTCAATACTATTACTTCAAAGGAAAAGCAATTAAATGCTGCTAGTCTTAGTTGGCTTTTCATGACCTCCTGTAGAGATAAAATGTGCAAATGGAAACAATTGGCACTCACTCCCACAAAAATAATTGCTGCCATAAAAGCAAATTCCATTAACATCAAAAACTCAAAATCATACTTAAGAAGAAATTTGGGAAAAAAAATTGTTTAAGAGGATGAATTGCCTGTTTTTTTCTTTTAGTTATTACTCAATACAGCTCAGGTCACAAAGAGCTTTCCTAAGTGGATGTGTAGTGTTTTAGAAAAGCAAGTCCCCCAAAAGCCCCCCCCAAAAATACAAATAAAACAATGTCCCTTTAAACCTCATGCTGTAGAGATTAAGAGCTGGAAGGTTACCGACCCTATTTCTTAGTGTAATCCACTGTGGAGCCTCAACAAGACACCGTATAGGGATACTTTTGTGAGGGATTATAAGGTGTCATCAGATAATCAGCACACACAAACCATGAGCTGAACCACAAGAGTAGACAACATGCCAGGCATCGACATCTCAGCCCCTCGGGCCAAATCTGCAGCCCCAGATAACAGCGTTGCCTCGGCAGTCTCCGGAGGGTAAGGAGGACTTCACTTTTCTTCGATGAATTTGACCACTGAAGGTGACCGTAGTCAGAGAGAGAGAGACAGATCCTGATACTGAAATGCTCACTCCACTGTTGGTTGACATTCATCTGCTTGGCACGGAGCCCGTCATTTCAGTGGTTAGCGTGCGGAGTGGACATCACCGGCCTGACCTGCCATGACACAGCAGTAATACTTTTTCAACAAGAAATAACATAAGGTGGGTGGAAGCCCTTGTCCAGCTAAGCACCACCTTGCAGTCCGCTTGACATGTTGGCAGTTTCCAGTGTGCTTTATTTAGACGCAGCAGTTTGTGCACCGCAGCTAAAACAGAGGAAAAGGTATCACACTGTAGGGAGTACACTAAAATTAGACCGAAACAAAAAGCAGAAAAAGGTAAAATGCTTGTGTTCAGTCCCCTAACAGCTAATGACAAGAGGAAATGAACAACAAAAAGGGTACATTTAAAAACCCTCAGTGGATTCATATGCATAATTGAATACCACCGACAGAGCTGTTGTCAATTTTGTCCTGACAACAATGAACCTTAATTTTTTAACATGCTGCTTTTTTTCTATTTTGAAGTGGCTATAATCAATATTTTATCATAACAAAATTAGATGACAATGTGTAAAGAACAACAATGTGAAAGGGAACAACCCTTTCACATTGTTGTTCTTTAGGATGAATATACAGAGCTGGATGGTCATTAAACCTGCAGTTCCTCCCCTGCTTTTACAGAGTTTTGTATTTCTCATTGTTTCGCTGTCCACACCAGAACTACCTCCTCAGCACCAAATGGCAGAGATACACAGCTAGCGGCTGGCTGGTGAACATAGTGGAGCATTTTGCAGCTTAACAGCCAAATATTTCCCACAGGAGTTGGTGGAGACAGGAAGCAAAGCTATGGAGAGTCGTATAACAACTTAAAAGGTGATGACATGACAGTGTTGTGTTCGGCACCTGTTTCCACTCTCCCCAAGTGGCAAAAAAAAAAAAAAAAAAAAAAGTTATTAGTTTTAAAGGTGAGAAAAATTTATATTTCGGCGTTAAGGCATGTGCCACCTCAAAAAATGATGTAAGGGCTGAGGCGGCTGCAGTGACAGATTGTTAATATCGTGATAAAGCAAGCTGAAAAAAAACTCAAGCGTGTACTCTGTCTGAATAACTAAAATCTAGGAATGCGATCTTCACTGGAAATCTCGTACCCAATGTTATATGCGATCAAATACAGCTGCAAAACCTTTTCACACATTCACAGATTGGAATTTGTGATGACATTTTCTTTTTACAAGTTTACACATTCAGATATGAGCGTGCAATTTTTTTTTACGTGCACACCAAAGGTGATATACAAGTGACGTTGTATACGCAGGACTATCACCTGCAGGAGAGTGCTGATGTTGTCCCATGTGCCAACCAAAGTCAAGCACTGAGTTGTATTAAGTACACAAGTTACACAAGTTAACTTGCGTAAAGTACGGTTTTATCTCTCTTGTACCGCAACTTACATCATGTACATAATGTAAATTTTAACCCATGATCTTAAACCTAACTAGTTTTGGTGCTTAAACCTGACAAAGCTGCAAGTGCATGTATTTATCATTGCTCTCATGACGACCGAGGCCTGGTACATCTGTCATGGGTCCCCTCCATAGTTAATACACTGTGTGTCATTTTGGCAAATGAGCTATTCTTTCATTTAGGTATATTGGTCTCATAGTCTCTATTTTGTTGCTTTGGTATGAGGACATGTTTGTCCTAAAGGGTCTGTTATTGTTCTGTGGCTGTGATCAGTGGCTGAAATCTGTCTTTGAATTACAAATCAAAACCTATGTTGTACGGTTTGACAGTGTGTTTCCTCTTAACCCTTTGTGTCAAATATAATGCAGATTGATTTTCAATATAAGCTGCTACCACATAACTTGGGCTGACAAAGCACAGTACATAATCATAACCAAAATCACACACAATATCTGCTCTCCATATAATAGTGATATAGTATATCTCCCCGCTCTTGTATACAGAAATACAAACTGTGCAGCTGAGATAAAAATGGGACTTCTGAAAACATTTCACCCTCTGTTAGTTTTGACTCCTGACTCCCTGCTTCCTACGCTCTCCAAAATACACCTTCCTTCCAATCACATCACTTAAAATTGACAAATGGACAAAAATATATTTTTGGAGCTGCAGACGTATAAAAAAACTCAATAGTAGGAGCCAAAAAGAAGAAGAGAAGCCTTGACAAATTGTGCCGTAGGTGGAAATACGAGCGAGTTAAAGGGAAAGTTTAAAAAAAATGAATATATATTGCTATAATTTCTTTAAAAAATATGGGATCAGGCATAGAGACAGTAGAGATTTGAAGAGAGGCAGCGGATGGAGAGAGAGGATAACATTCTGGAAAGTTCAGGAACAGATTCAAACCCTCGAAATTATGGGGGCACAAGTCTCGCTCCTGTTGAGCCCCTTTGATCCACTAGATTGACCTTGCATCAGTTTTGGACTGCGGGGAGCTATTTGTAAGTTGGTAGCTATCGAGGCTGAAAAATATCTTGCGGTGCGCCGCAATCAAGCCTGCAGAACTCTGACCAGAAGCAGAGCAGCAACATGGGTTCGTCTGGCTGCGCTGCTGCCACCGGGCTATCAGGCTGTTTGGTGATCAGTTAACTGTTGCAAACATTAGGACGCTTTATCAACCGGCCTGCGAACATGGGAGAGTAACTCCGGAAATGAAGATGATTTATAATACATGAAAAAAGAGGTGTCACTAATCCCACCAGAGCAGGAAACACAATGAGGACTGTCAGCAGAAACTTTAAATATTGATTCCTGGAAAAGACAATCAGACACACATTTCCCCTGAACTACAGCGTGTGTTACCCGCTGTTGGTCATTAATCTGAAGGGAAATAAACATTTCAATAGCCTCTAAAAAGTTTGTCTTTAATTGAAATACTTCAGAATCTTTAGTCCTGAAAGGTATGTAAAGTTCCCTCAGAAACCTGAAATTGACTTCGACATGCAAGATTGAAAAAACAAACAAACAATGAATCACAGACTGTTCAGAAAAGTAATTCTTGAAATGAAAATTTAAACAAAATGTGAACCTCACGAAGCAGTCAGATTCTCCAAACCCCATTCCTTTGTGTGTTGTCAAAACAGTAATTACATTTTTATTGTAAACCTGACAGCACATTAAAATTTTGTATTCTCAAGCTGACAAAATGGCTAATTTTGCTGTCTTTATATTGACAAATTTGGCTGAAGCAAGTTAAAATAAAGAAAAGACTGTTTCACAATACAATAAAATAATTACTTCTATAGCACGGAAACTGAAGTGTGATTCTGTGCCGCCTAATGATGCATTCTCCAACAACCTTTCGCTTCTATTTAAAATTATGACATTAAAAGGTAGCTCAGAAAACATGAAGCTCAATCTGTAATTGACATTTGTAAAGTGGAAAGCACATGAACATCACTACTGGAAGACGGCATTTAAAAAACACATTTGTGCAAAAATTTACTAAATACTAACTCTGTAACTACTAAAATGTGACACTCTAAACTACCACATTTGTTAATATGCAAACAATCGCAATCTTTAGTTTCAGTTTTTATTTTTTTTAATTTTTATTATCCAAACAGCTTCCAGTACCGTTGTCACTTCGATTTCAAAAATTAATTTTGGTCCGGGGCAGAGGATTATTATTGTGGCCCCTCGAATTGTTCAGTTACACATTGTGAGCACAAAGTCTCATAGGATGGTCAGTATTTGCTTATTTGCTAGGATACATCATCATTTCAACGCTACTTGCCTTTCATAATGTGTCACACACATTAATGACATAATTCTTAACAATTTATAACATGGCTTAAGTTGGTTTTCCTTCATGTTCCGGTTTTACCTTTGATGTGCACTAGATGAAAATTTGATTCGATTTCTAATGTTGTCTACATTACTTTTGATTGATTGAAAACCTTGGACACAGCAAAAGCATCTGCAGTGGCATGACATTTATGATTATACAATAAAGATTAACACAGACAGAAACACTGGGGGACAGATATGTTTGGCTGCAGTACAGAGATTAAATAATTTATTCTGATGGAGACCACAGATTTATGACAAAATCACTGCATTAAACGAAAATGTGCTGTCCTAAAACGTAATATGGATACAAAAGATACAAAGGAAATATGTCATATAGGACATGATAAACACAAGACAAAGAATAGGTTTTTATTTTAAGTCTATCCACAGAGGACCGATGCTTGAATACTAGTTTGATCCCTGCACATGTAGAGTGTGGTATCATTATGAAATGGAGAATTTAACTGCACAACAGCTGCTGGCTCAGATCTCAAGGTCAGCAAAGCCTTTAATTAATTATACATGTTCAGTTAACAACTTGTGTCAAGGCTGATGTTGGTTGTTTTCATCTGGAAAAGGCTCACGTGATGGAGGCGTGATGGTTGAAAACCACTGCAGTAGATGACAATGATTTGATTTGTAACTATGTGTACATTCATTTTGATTGAATGGAAACTGTGGAGTTTGAAAAGACATGGCAGGAAGCATCTGCAGGTGTGTATCTAGTGGCATGATACTTATGTATTATACAGAAAAGATACACACAGACAGAAACACTGGGGCACAGATATGTTTTGCTGCATTGCAGACATGAAATAATTTATTGTAATGGGGACCACAGATCTATGGCAAACTCACTACATTATGCTAAAATGTCCTAAAATCTAATATGAATACAAAGGATCCAACTCGAATCATTGACTCCAACAGCATGTGACATGTTAATAACAAGACTGAGGCTATATCCGAACTAATACATTTCATTTTAAAACCAAAACAACCCCCGTTAACACAAGTGTTTCACCGCTTGAGAAGTTATCTCTGTCCATTCTAACACGGCTCTCTATGTAGGGCTGATAACACCACAGGACATGTCTTAAATCACTCAAATAATAGTTTGCCTCCAAGCGCATGTCGTCGCAGCATTATAAAATGACCTGTTGATGGCACTCAATGACAAGTCACTTCATTAAAATTCATCTTCAGAGGAGCGGGAATGTCAGTATCAGAAGTCATGGCAATCTATCCAATAGTTGTCCAAAGTCATTCGTCATTAAGACAAACCATTTTATAATGATTGAAGACAATGTTAGGTGAAAAAGCGAAGAGAGATTAGAGCATTTAAATTCCTCACGAGTGTTGTGTTCAGATTTTATAACGGCCTGTCCAGTTGCTGAGATATTTTAGCCCAGTGGACAAACGACCGACAGCAGCCCTCGCTAAAGCCATGCGACTGAGCTCAAACATGACTTTGTGGGTTACTCTTGTGTAAAGCGCTGCCATGATTTGTAACAACAGTTTTACAAAATGAAAAATGAGTGCAGGTCACACGGTTAATCAATACGCCTAAATGAAGTGGATCAATACTACAAGCTAATACAATTCATCCATAAATGACTGACAGTTACACAGTTCTTTTTTTTGTGCTCAGTAGGAGAAACTCTCTGCTGATGCTGTGAAGAGTTTGCAGCATTCATTTTTCTCTTCACATGAAATCTCCCTGTTTGTCAGGTGAATTATCGTCTGCTTAGAACTCTCACTTTGATCTAAATCATTTAAAGGCCTAATGAGTGAATCACCTTTGAACGACTCAGAGACTTGCTGATGGTTTGAAGTCATACATCAATACTTTACTTAGGATAATTTATGATGTCTCGTTTAAATTACAATGTACATTAATAAAAGGTATTTTGTTCGAAGCAATTAGCTTTCAAAGACCACAGTGGAAATAATGTAACTGTTGTGCATGAAGCTCTTGCCCATACTCACACTCACGTCCAATGTTGTTGTACTTCCTATGCTGTATGACAGGCTGTATATTCATGTTGTGAATTTATTTTTAGCCACTCTATGGATGGAAATTTTAGTTGGTTGGTTTTTCAGTTGGTCTTTGATCCAGAGTGGAGTATCGATTTACAACAACCATGGATCTTTGTACCAATTATCATGGTCCTCAGAGGATTAAGCTAGTGACTTTGATGTTGTGGCTCTTTCTGTTGTGACACCATGAGGTTCTGACAGTAGTTTTGGGTGATCTACAGGATAGGCATGCATGTTCCCCACAAAATAGCTTATAATCAGTTATTTTTCCTCTAAGCATCATGGAGAGGTCAACATTTTAGTGCCCAATATTATTTGGTTTATGACCAAATACCTTCAAAACTAACAACATTCCCATTAGCGTCAATGCCGCTATCTTTAGACAGCACCCGCTAAGTATCGGCATGTGATATGCGAGTTTATTAGCATTAAAACATTTGCTATTATTGTTCCTCTATAGCTTTAGAACAGCTAGCACAGCTGCAGACTCTTGTTTTTTGTGTAATCTATAATCTGCTAGTTTGCCAGGCCTGCCTTGAAAAAGAGATTTTATGTCAAGAGTCTTCCTGAATGAGGTTAAATAAATCAATAAAACTGATAATATAAATCAGTGTCAGGCTTTTATGCTTGGCATTGTGGATGTGTTAATGTCCTCTTTCGCCTGACATCCGCTAAACTAAACTAAAAGCATGCGTTGCGTGGTTATGCTTTGCATTAGCTCTCGATTCAATAACAAGTTTTGATAGTTTTAATTACAGCTTGCTCTGAAGTATTATGTTGTCAAGAGAACCTGATATAATATTATTATCACAATGCAGTAATTATGAAACAACAGTTACAAATCATCCTCCAACTCAGACTAAAAATCATGAACAAGTGAAGAACTGTCTCAACCCAACTGTTAATATTTATTGCTATTAATTTTTTTTGGATATAAAAATTGCAAACGGTGTCAAATCTGCCCTGAGGCTCAGGGCAGAAAAAGGATTTTAATAAGGACCTCTGACAGCTGTAGTTTTGTTTTTTTAATGGTGACATTTGCACAGTTTCTATTTGCCTAAAGTTATCAAACTCATCGGCCACACAAAGGACGAGCCTCCTGTCGGGAAATGTAAACATTTAAAGATCATAAGCATGGAGACATGTCTCCACATGTTATCTTCAAGCAGGGGAAATGGCAGCACATGTTTGGGCCCCACTTTTAGCAGCCCTGAGCGAGTAAGCGACTCCATACTCCTCTCTTCTGTTTTGGTCCAGTGACAGCCCACCATGACGCCTCCTGGCCCTCCAGCTGGCTGCTCAGTTATTGTGCAGGAGTAATGGCCACGAGGCTCCTGTTAGCCACGCGATAGACTCTTGAGTTTCTTCCTGATCTCTGGACTCCCCACGTGGCCACTGAGCCGTATTAAATCATGGCCTCTGATACCGGAGAGGTATCAGGGAATATAGTAACAGACTGACACTGAGGAAGGCAGACAGCGACAGGGAGAGGCAGATGGACACACACTCTCAGATACTCTCGAACACACGCGCGCACACGCACACGCACACACGCACGCACACACACACACACACACACACAGCCTGCACCCATACTGCTGTGACTGAGAGTGAAAGCATGACTGTGACAGTTGTGCTGTGGGGTTATCAGTGGCCAACAGAGCATGCCCAGACACAAACACACATATACAACCCCCTATAAACACACACACACACACACACACACACACACACACACACACACACACACACACACACACACACACACACACACACACACACACACACACACACACACACACACACACACACACACACACACACACACACACACACACACACACACACACACACTCCTGAGGCCTCTCTGGTCAATGTTATGTACAGTCAGAGTCTGACGGGAGCAGACTTTGCCTTTTCCTTGCCTGCCATCATCCCCCACTCAGCCTCTTTTATTCACTGGCTTGTACCTCTTTGCCCCTCCCCACACCCCCCATCCACACATCTACGTCTTATCTCTCACCTCCTCCTCCTCCTCCCTCTCTGTCTCCTCTACACACCCCTCCACGGATCCATATGATCCTCTTAAGTAAAACACCCCAATCATTCTTCACTAGTCATCGGCAACTATATTGCTGAGGTAACACAGGCAAGCGTAGGTGCCCGTGCAGATGCTGGCGAGGCAAATATGGGTGTCATCATCTGAGAGATCATACCGCATGAGCAGGAGTGTCTGTCTGGCTCCCTCCCTTAGATTTTTCTCTCACTCTCTCTCTGCAATAACAGTTTCACACTCCCTTCCCCTCTCCACTGGGAGACAAACATTAAAGAGCTTTCTCATAATGAGGGAAACTACAGAGAAAAGACTTAAAGTACACACACACACACACACACACACACACACACACTTTCCACACACTCGCACACACACATACGCCCATGCATTCACACGCATGTAGAAACGTGTACACGTGCCATAGTTACGTAAAGGTTACGTAAAAGGTATTAATATTAAAATGAATGCTAGTGCTTGGCTGTCATTAAAATAGTACACACACTTGGGTGTGTATGTGTTTGTGTGTGTTTGTAAATGCGCATACGTTTATCTGTCTGACCGTCATTAGAATACCTAATATTTTATGAAGGAGCTGGGATGGAGAGGATCCTAGAGCTATTAAATTAGAGCAGGGGAACTCCTGTCAGCCGGTGAAATTATAGTCGAGCTCATCCTCGAACATCCTACAGTCAGTGATGCACTTAAACTGAACTTGCAATCGTCATAATAACAATAGATTTTGTTTAGATGGCACTTAATAGCCTGTAGGTGATGATAAGAAGCTGTTCAATACATAACCCTTATATGTTGCACATATGTTTTGTCTTTAAGATGGTGACTGTCACATTAGACCTTAATGGGTCATTAACTCTTTCCATGACTTTACTGATATACACAGCTGACCACTCATTGCTCTCTGACCATTAAATAGTACTAATTGTTTATAATTAATTAATTATATAGGTCATTGATAAAGTTCAACTTTACCATGCTTCCAATAAATCTGTTTATTCACATTGATATAAATGAAGACCCATTCTTCATCACATCGGTGGTAATAATGGGCTCCGTCTTTTTTTCTTGCCAAATGTTACAATGAAGATATACGTGTGGTTTTGTGGCAGTACATGCGCACACACTGCATTTAATTTGGTCTAAAAGTCTATATCCTGCTTTAACACCAAAAGGTCACAGGTTCACTGAAATTGAAATGGAACATCACTTGCTTTTGGCTTCTTTAAGGTCACAGTCCTCTTTGCTGTTATGAGTCAATGTCATAAAAACAGTTGACACACCAGGCGATTGAAGGCAGGCTAAAAGTATTTTTTTTTCAGCCCAACGTGAGGTGTTCCAGATGCTGTCTTTCATATCAACATGAAAAACTACATGGGATAAAACCAAGCAGATGCCATGCCTGATGCTCATTTTTGTGCCCAGTGCCTCTAGCCGTCCAGTCGGGCCGCTACATGCTGGTGTTTCAGTCTTACTAACAATGTGGTGTGCCTTCAAACATTGTTCAAACCCTCCCCATGAATTGTATTTTGAAGTCTGGTGGGCACCCTAAAGTTCAGAAAAAATACAGACTATTTCAGGCAGCAGTTTGGGGAAAAGAGTAAAAAGTGATTCACAAAAACATATTTCAATTTGAGGGACTGGTAGACCCATAAAAAAAAAAAAACTTCTCGGAACAACCTGAATAGAAAATCTGTGATTTACAACCCTGAAGCTACTGGACGTCAAGGGGTTAAAAACATCCTCTAAGTAGGGAAGAGGCAAACCCGCCTTTTTAAGTCGGCGTTTATGCTATGATTTTATAATGAGGGAAGTTACATAAAAATACGTTTATTTTCTGAGAATTTTGTTTATTTCGTTGCAAATCTTTATGATATTTATGAATTTTTAACAACTACTGTAAAGGAAGCTGCGAGCAACTTGAGCTTTCAATAAAACATGAACTCATAGTATTCTGAAAGGTATAATAATATATTCACGGTTATTACAATGGTGCTCGTTCTCTTCAGAAATGCAGAGTGCAGTCGAGAGACAGACTTCTACTTGCCTTTCGGGAGCCACATCGACTTGTAAGATATAATACAAACAGACACTTTGGCTCTAATATAAACAGAAGTTTTTTTTTTTTTTTTTTTTCAGTAGGTGTTGTTCCCACAGCTGACAGTGTTTGCCCGTACCAGACTCCTCTAACCGCTGACACTGACCGAGGGAATACAAAAAATATCAGAGGGTTAATGAGGTTCAGGTGCCGCTCTTCATCTCTTCCCACCTCCCAGCCACAGCTCCAGCCCGCACCCGCCTGCTGCAGTCGCCTCAATGCCGACTATAGTTCAAACTGCCCCACAATACCAAAAAAAAGAGAGCGCAGGTGGTTTGTGCCGCGAAACTGACACAAAAAAAACCCTTCAGTATTTATTTCCTGCCTCCAACAAAAGTTTCCCTGCTCCAGAAGTGAATGGCTTCAAAAGCATACTGTGTTTTTAGCCTTTATCCTGTGGCCATGTTTTTACTGACCATTTCACTCCTTGCAGTCAAGTTTAGTAGAGTGAAATCCATTGTGGAATTGAGGTGGACCAGTTCATTTGATGCATTTACTCGGCATTTGCTTTTCGGTTACAATCTTATCAAGAATAATACACGCTTGGTTTGGCTATCTCCTGTTGGCTTCACTCTCTGGTGACGTCAAACCGTTGTTCAGATAGCAGCACAGATCAAAGTGATGGACTGACACGGTCATCCATAAAGGAGTCGAGAGTCCAAACGTCCACCAAAGCAGACCAATCAGTGTGAGAGCACATCAAAAATCTGATCATGCAAATCATAAAAAAAAATCTTAAAGTTTGAGGATTTTGATGAATTGATAACAAAGTTATGATTAAAAAATTTAAAAAAAAAAAAATTATATATATATTCTTCACTATTTAATGGTCAGAAATCAAATTGAAGTAAATTTGTGGCATTGACAATGTTACCCCATACTTGTTCTGATTATGACAATATTTTCCGATGCTGCTTACCATGGCTAATTATGTCGATTTTGTTTATGTATTTTGTATAAAGCTGTTGAGTTGAACTTGGATATATATTTTGTATTCATATTAGTGACATGTTGATCTTGTAATTGATTCAGCAATTTATTTTGTGTGTAATTTTGTGACTATCTCTGCCAGTTGAGATTTCCCTTGAGTTGTCATTCAAACAGCGTTCAGGTGAGGTGGATTTGAGCAATTCTTCGAAGGCATGTTAAAGGAAATCAACCTGCAGCCATTGTTCACCTGTTTCTGTGCCACAGGTTTCCAGCAGAACATTACTAAGTAGCATTGTGATTGTGGGAAACATGGCATCAAGTGAAAGTGTCAGAAGTCAGATTGTTTTTCCAAACAAAGACGGGCTTTCTCGGCGTCAAATCATGGCGAGACTGAAGGTTCCTAAAGGGGCAGCGCGCAGCACTCTGAGACGTGTTGTGGAAACTAGATCAGTTGTATCCAAAGCACGATCAGGCGGCCCAAAAGTGATTACGCCATCAGAAGATCAATGCATCAGGCTTTGCTGTGTTTGAGATCGAAAAGCAGCTTCATCACAGATACAGAATTTGTTAGACAAAAACAATCCCAATCAGCAAAAGTCATGTAAAAGAAGGCTGTGTAGCAGTGGTGCCAGAAGACATATCTTGGCATATCTTGTGGATGACTGGGAATAAAAAGAGTCAGTTTACTGATGAATCCAAATTTGAGATCTGTGTCAGTGACAGAGAGATGAACAGGAGAAAAAAAATAATACCACGGTAGATCAAACCCACAGTGAAACATGGTGGGAATTTTTCTCATTTGTCGGTGTTGGCGTCACATCGCCACTGAACATTTATGATGGCACGTCAAGACTGAGAAAGCCAAGAAGCTTATTGTTTCATCATGATGAGATAACATGGGTTATCAGGTTTCGCAGAATCTTTTGCAGTTCATCAAAGCAAAACGGGGGAATACCAAATACCAAATACTATTTGAACTATTATAACGTAATCTGAAATTCACACACTTCTTTCATAGCTTCAACTACATTTTGTGTGTAATTTCAAACAAATGCAAAATACAAGCGTTTTCTCTGACTTTTGACCCCCAGAGTACATCCAAAGACAACAATCAATCATTTATGTTTTTTCTGTTAATTGTCTACTTATCATGCAGCCAAATGATTTGAAACCAAGTCTCACCTCCAATCATCTAATGGTTAAAAAAAATAATTTGACTGTGGACATACTAGATTTGGATGAGCACAAAAATCCAATTACTTTTTTAGTAATGGTCTGTCCTCCAAATTTAATAAAAACCCTTTTGTAATTTTTTTTTTGAGGATATAAACTAGCAAAGGTCTTCAGATGACTCATAGTTTCATAGTAAACCACAGAACAATAATCATTTCGAGCAGATCAATAGTTTAGTCATATTTGATTTAACTCTTGACTTGCATCTTGTGGTTCACGTTGGTTCAGATGTGTCAGCTGCTTGTTTGCATTGTTTGAATGTAATGCCTGTGACAGGCAGTGATTTGTTTAGTTGTCAGACAGTGTATATGAAAGGCTGGCTTGCAATATGAGTCATAGGAAGCAATGCTGCGACTATTCATTGGCCAAGAGTGTGTCGCTTGTCTACTGAGATGTATAAGATACTGTACAGAGCAAAAGCTTTAGGCAGTAAAAATAAAGGATGCTTTCAGAAAAGATGCAATAAATTATTTTCATTTCTCAATTAATACAACTCTATACAAAGCGCAGTAAACCTCAAGCCTCATTCTTTTCTCCCAGGCAGTAGTGGAGGAATGGTAAATGGTCTGCACTTGTATAGAGCTTTATCACCTTACAGTCTCAGCGCTTTTACATTCACACGCTATTAAGACTGAGCTGCCATGCAAGGTGCTCGCCATCAGGAGTACATTCACACACCAATGGCACGTCATCGGGAGCAACTTAGGGTTCAGTGTCTTGCTCAAGGACCCTTAGGCATGTGGACAGGGGACAGGGCAAGGAGCCGGGGATTGAACCACGCACCTTCCGATTAGTGCGCAACCCACTCTGCGGTCTGAGCCACAGGAAGTATCCAGAGCCTTTACTTCAGTAAAACTACCAATAGAGCAATGTAAAAACACTGTAGTACAATTAAAACTACTGCATTAAAAAGTATTAGCATCATTAAAGGTTTGTCTCTTTCACTGATAAAATATTATATATGACACAATTAGATTATTAATACTGAAATATCAGTGTGTGTGTAAGGGATGTGTAAGTGTCTGCACCCCCCACCCCGCCCCCAAAAAACAACAACAAAGAAACAACCTATTGCTATAAGCTCTGTTTGTTCTTGTCCAGCTCCCGAATAATACTAGCGGGTTGTTTAATGTGTTTTTGTTTCATTTCAAGTTGTTATAATTTCAGTTCGCATATATGCCCTAATTCATTATTAACAGCAGATATTCTTCTATAGGGAATTGTCACTCATATTTTTGTTAAGCCTGAACCATTACAAGAACGTGACTCAGATCTCTGACCCAAAGCGACTGCTTCACATTTCCTCACGCACTCAGTGATTCCTCAGGGGACCGCGTTACCTTTTTGAACAACAGAACAAAACATATTCTACCAAAAGTGAAACTCAGAAGTCAACAATTTGTAGATCTTTGCCTAAACAGAAGACAACAGGAACAACATAATGTAGCCCAAAAAGAAATGTCACATCTTTTGTGCTCCTTAATTTTCTGCTTCCAAATAGCATCATTTTTGTGCGAAAAAAATGTGCAAACAGTGGAGTGAGCGATGCTTTCTGGAAACTTAGACAAGCACTTGCAGGAAAAATGTACTGCTAAGTCCAGTCTCAACTGTAAGATCAAATATAAATAGTTGCTCAGTGTCCGGTTCAGCTTTTTTTGATACAATGTTTGATCTTGAGTGAAAGAAAGTCTGAGTGCTGTACAAGAGAGAGAGGTAACGTGAGGAGAGAGTACAGTTCAGTGTTTCTCAGAGGCTGAAATGAGAGGAGAAGAACGCGAGCTCAAAGGCAGTCAGGTGTAAGACAGCAATAATCGACTGAAGACAAAACACTGGTTGAACGGGGTGAACTGGGAGAGCAAAACGAAGCTTCTGAAATAACAAAATCTCAAGCTACAAATGGTCAAATTTGTGTGTGTGTGTGTGTGTGTGTGTGTGTGTGTGTGTGTGTGTGTGTGTGTGTGTGTGTGTGTTTTATAACCAGTCCATTACTTGTAGAACAGAAGGCACAGACTCAGAGCTGTGGACGTGCTAATTCTGCATTTACAATGCAACATTTAAAACCCCTTCTGGCTCCGAATGAGTTGAACAGAGCAGCACATTCTGCTTCGCTGAGTCTGCTCAGCTGTGCAGTTTTCTGGTAGTTGTCTGCGTATTTATTTGATTCAACAATTGGGTATCTGCAGCCACCTAACCTCTTGCATAGTCGCAGGGTAATCTGACTTACAATTGCAAACTCACAGTCACGAGAAGTTTTGTCGAGCATTGACAAATGCAGAATGGGGGCCGGTGCAGCTTTTGGTTGGGATTCTGGGTGCCTTAATGTGTTTTGAAATGATTTACTGCAGCATCCTCCACTGCTGCAGTCAACATCAGCAGCGCCCCGGTCTCCCATCGTCTCTCATCATCGTGGGAATGAGTGAAATTCATTTTGCCATCAACTGTCCACATGTGGCTGAGGTATACCAGAGCTGTTTCTATAGTGGCAGGAACAGTGGGGGAGAGGCAGAAGAAGGATGTCCCGTGGAGTGACAGAATGAAAGAGGAAAATGAAAATGAGGGCAAGCACAGCAGACTCCACAAAGCAGTGTTACACCTTCCAAAAACACCTATGGCATCACTCTAAATCCTCTTTTCTCATCAAAACAACACTGTAATCAAGTCTAATATGATCCAACGAGAAGCTGATTAAATAATTAGCTGATCAGCAAAATGTTAATTTTCAAGTATTTTGATAGGCAGTTAATGAATTAATATAATTATTACACAAAAATGCCAAATGTTTGTTGGTTCCGGCTTCTCAAATCTGAGTTGTTCTTCATGTAAAAATATTTTGGGGTTTGTTGGATAAAAAAAATATTTCAAAGATATAACTTCAGGCTCTGAAAAACTGACACAATTTTTGTGATATTTTATAGACTGAACCAGCAGCTCTCAGACTGTGGGGAGTGACGAGTGGAAGGAAGAACTCAGCGAGGATTGATCTGTTTTACTTGTGAGGAACAAACAAACAGGTGAGTGCTTGCAGACTAGCAGAGTAGTCCGTTCTCAAGCAAGCAAGTGTCATTCAGACAGAAAAACAACGTGTAAAAGGAAAAAAGGGATTGATTCATGACTGCTGAGACAAGAAAAATAAGTGGCACTCATCAAGCAGAGATGTTGGACTGATAATTTGTCATGACCAATGTCAAGAAAACACGACAACGCCTACCGTGCTCATAATAGTGATGAGATGAACGGCTTTTTGAAGGGATTTTATGTCTCTTCTTCTTTCTGAGAGCTGCTCAAATCATTGTCCCATTGTTCTTTTCTTTTAGTGGGCGAGTGTAACTAGGTTTATCAGAAAAAATAACTGCTAACATAATGACAGGGTAAGATTTGGATCAGATTCAAACTTCTTTCTAGATCGCACGCCTACTGCTGCTCTTTCTCCCTTTCCACTAATGGATCTGGGGAGGAGGGGGACATCTTTGAATGTTGTACTTACAGACGGGAACTGACCAATCCTAGTCATTCTGCCTTTATGGAACCTAACGTACAACTTCTACATTTTGTGACTGGCTGCTTCTCACTGTTTATGTAGTGGAGAGTGAATTTAGGCAAAGAGAATACAAGAATCGTATTGTTCGCGGATGTAACGTCTCTAGCTCACAATTTGATTCGCTTGCAAAGTAACAGGAGAGACATTTGAGTCTTTTGTGACTAAAAACTTTGCCAGCAGTTAGTCCATTTTATCTGAGGAGCATGCATATATAATACAACACCTCAATTCAACTAAAGGTTTGTGCAGAGGAAATAGGATTTGTAGGAAACTCGCATTATTAGTTTTGAAAAAGATAAAACGGGCTTAAAAGCTTAAAAAAAAAAAAAAGAAATCTAAGAAAATTGTTGCATCAAATCATTGCCATTTCAGTAAATTGATTTTCAACTTGAATTTGTTTTCCCTCACTTCTGAGGGCTTTCTGTCCCAGTTGAGTAGGATGTTGTACGCCGGCTGCTGTGTCAAACACAACAGAAGAGCAGCTGGTGTATCTCTTGACAGAGCAGCCAAACAGACTCACGTTGGTTTCAAAGAAGTCAATCAACAACTTAACTGCAATCTGATGTCATGCTGCACGGTGCGCTGGTAGCTTTTTACACAACAGCGGGACCCAGTAAAGATTGGTAACCTTCCTGAGGAGTTAGATGTGTGCTGCCTGTCAACTGCACCTTTGACAGCTCATTATCCCAGCAAAAATTCACACTGATCTGGTAGGAAAAAAAAAACTGCAGAACAATGACCAAATACACTGTGAACGTTTGGGGTAAGCACTCGCTGTAATGGACAAAAGCATCATGATTTCCTGTGGCTGCTTCACAATAAAAGCCACCTTCAATCATTTTGCTGTCAAGCAGCGAAAAGAAGGATGTGTGATTGGTGTTAGCTGAAACTTAGAGAGCAAACAGAGAAGAAACTGTCATTAATGATGAAAATTGTGCTTCTTTACATAGTTTTCCAGACAGCAATCTAAATCCAGCACAGGAATTTTGGACTCCACCACTACAAGTAGAAACCAGATTAGAGAGCCAAAGACTGAATGTAAATACATTGATGGCTATTTCATACAAAAATACCATAAATAGAACTGAAACTTTAAATCGTTTTGATAGTAAGTTCTGCAGTACAGATATTTGGTGTAGTCTAATTGTAAACAGTGTGTTGAGAGTATTACCATTTTTTTTAAAGCCGTCAAAGAGGCATGACAGAAAAAGTTATTAGACAACCACCACACTAAGCATTACCATTGGAAAATAATTACCAGAATAAACGACACTGAAAAAACAGTTTGTTGCAGCCTAAGGAATGCAGCCTTTTGTCATTAAGACACTGACAAACCCAACGTTCAATGTCAGGATTTCAATATTCAGATTCAGGATGTATTCAAGGCATTAATCAAACCAGTTGCGTATTTGCCAGTGAATCGGGCGGGGAAGAGTTTGTAGCGCAAGGAGGAAATCTGTCCCAGCAGCACTGAGTCACATAACAACTGGCTCATGAACTGTGAACACTCCCAGCCTCTGGGTTGTGTTTGCTATTGTGGCCCTCGATCCCATTGTCCCACCATTGTTAATGATAATGTCAGCGGTGATGGGTGTGCGAGGTGTGTGCGCGCGCGCGTGCGCGTGTGCTCTGCAGCGTGTTTGCAGAGCGTCCTAGCATTTGTGTGCGCCGCGTGTATCAGAGTAGCGTGCGTGAGAGCAGTGCGTGTGCGTGACCAGAGGTGACCCACTGGTGTCCCTGCTGGTCCGGAGCAGGGATAACACCCTCCGGAGGCGACGCTCATTAATCATCCCATTCAAACACACCGAACGCAATCCATCCTCCCATCCTCGCCTCCTCCTGCTCCTCCTTCCCCTCACATCCTCTTCCTCCTCTGCTCCGCAGCACCGGCGCTCCCGTAATGGGGTCACTGCTCCCATTTAACAGAGACAGACAGAGGAGAGAGAAAGGAAAAGGGGAAGCGATGGAGTGACGAGGGGGGGATAGTAAAAATGAAGTAAGATTAAATAAGAAGTAACGAAGGGGGAGGGACAGCGAGGGAGGCAGAAATAATAATAAAAAAAATTTAAAAAAAAGCGGGGGAGGAAGATGGGGGAGAGAGGAAGGAAATAATTACAGAGGGAGGTGTTTGAAAGTAGGAGCGATTAAGAGGAGAGGGAGGGGTAATAGAGTGAGGTATGAGAGGGGGTAAAAAAAAAAAAAAAAAAAAAAAAAAAAAAAGTGCTGGAAAACAGTAAAAGTCTTTCCCCCTGATTAATGTCATGCAAGAGAGAAGCACAACATTGTGTTCTTTAGAAATGTGGAGAAGAATCTTTGGAATATGCCGCTATGGGAACCCGGCACTAATTATGTGACTGTGTGTGTGTGTGTGTGTGTGTGTGTGTGTGTGTGTGTGTGTGTGTGTGTGTGTGTGTGTGTGTGTGTGTGTGTGTGTGTGTGTGAATCATTCTAGTGCTGGAGGAAAAGCATGTGTACATAACCAACACACAGAGTAGCACAAAAGCTGGCAGAAGCATATAGACACACACTAGCTAGCGAGCAATGCCAGGGGACCTGGGTAGAACTAGGTTCCTCCTCCTGCTGCATTATTCTCTTTGGAATGTTGTTTTTATTTCCTGGTTCGAAAACTGCGGTGCATCGCCCTGAGTTATTTAGCATCACGCACACACGCACACACACACAC
This sequence comes from Embiotoca jacksoni, assembly GCF_022577435.1. Classification (NCBI taxonomy): domain Eukaryota; kingdom Metazoa; phylum Chordata; class Actinopteri; family Embiotocidae; genus Embiotoca; species Embiotoca jacksoni. The sequence goes on along the minus strand of NW_027185318.1, from coordinate 9,153,292 downwards.
ACACAAAAGCTAGAGCGCTTCACTCATCCTCGTCCCACAACCACTTTCAAGAAAACAGCCTCTGACAGATGCCCCAAACAAAAAGAACCGGAGGCCAAAAAAACATCTGAGGCTGACAGAAAGTGTCGCTTTCTCTCCTTGTGTGCCCTCAAAATAACAAGTTTATTGTGTTTTCTGGTGGACGGCGCCCTCCCGCACAAGTCCAAGTCCCTCTGCACTTTAAGAGAAAGTTTGACTATTTTTTTTTTGGCAGAAAGCGACACGAGGATATCGACGGCAGTCCTGTTTGTGTACATTAAATATGAAGCTACAGCCAGTTCGCGATTAGAACGAAAACTGGGAACTGCAGGGAACAGCCAGCCTCGCTCTGTTCAACGGCAAGAAAATCTACCTGCCAGCACCTCGAGAACTCAATTTGTAACTGGTAATATTTCATTTGTATAATCATTTCTCTAATCCTGTGGTTTTCAAACTGAGAGAAAGGGAAAGATGTGAGGAACAACTGGACATTTTTGTGGTTTTCCTGCTAATTTGACCCTCTTTGCAGCAACGGCCGGAGCTGCAGCAGTGACACGCAGCTCATGGAGACAATTAAGGTATTTTAAAACCTTAGCGTGGCACCCAGTTGCCACAGTTTGCATCATTTCACAGAGTCGTAACTCATTCTCAAATGTGATACACATTTTCTAAACTCATCAAGGCTTGCACTTGTTATTATCTCTGATGTTCATCGCAAATCAACTGAATATAAGAAAAGGAAAGAAACGGAGGCTGAAGTTGTAACCGATTTTTTTTTTTGTGCTCGGCGAAGTTATCATCACATTCAATGAGAGTTGTATCCATCTTCTCATCTAACTCTTCGCCAGAAAGTGAATACAGTAGCATATTTCCCAAAAGGGTCTGTTTCTTTGCAGCGGCCAAAGAGAAGATCATGGCTGCGTCTTGTAGTCGCAGTGATTTCTCCCAGCCGAGTGCAGAGAGGCCTGGGCATTTAGTGTTGACACAGAGAGCTCTGTCTGCCAGAGACGAAGGAGCTAATTTATATAAGAATGGGATGGAGATTAAGACCTCTGAGGGTATTATGGATTTGGGGAATTAAGCATAATGGATTTCATGTAGGGCTTTATTTTACGAGTCCTCCCGTTGGAGAGAGGTACGCAGGCTTGAGAGCAGATCTGATTCATTCCACGGCTTGAGAACTGGCACATGCACATACCAACCGGCTCTCATTCAGTAAAACACACGCACACACACACACACACACACGCACACACACACACACACACACACACACACACACACACACACGCACACACGCACGCACTTACATTTGTTATGCCCGTATTCATATAAACAGCAGCTCCCCGGGATGAGCCATGGCTCTTAAACTGTCTGAACTGAAATGCCTTTTGTCATCCTCAAGTGTATATTTATGAAGATTTTACACTTCTATTTCACACTGCTCTGGTTTTTTGAAACAACGGATTGCTGGATATCATCAAAACCGCAAACAAATACGACGCACGATACAGCGAGTGTTGTGTTATGTGAGACAAAGTGGAACCGCCAGAAATAAAATCAGCCAACACTTTTTTTTGTTGTAAACAGCCTTTTAAATCGTCTCCTCTTGTTAGATTTTGAAGACTAACTGTTCAGAGTATAATGCAATACGATAAACACCTGTATAATTTCATCCTGTCCAGTACGATAATTACACAACCACGGCTGTAAAAGTCAATATAGAAATAAATTAACTGAAGGCTCAGGTCGAGTACAGGTGTAACATACAGGGTAAATATTACTATTAAAGATTAAATGAAGCTATTAATTATTACTTTGAGCTGTATTAAAATTGCAATGACACGGTCTGTATACCGCATACTGATGACTGTGTTTGTGTCTCGCTTCATCACACACTCAGACACAGAAATGTTAAATAGATAAGAGAGAACTTGTTCTGCTCTGTTCTTTCTGAATTTATCTGCACTTTGAACACTCCGATAAGCCTTTTAACCTTGCTTTTTTATTTTTATTTTATCATGTGCTGTCACTGTATCAATTCAAGGCTAACTCATGAGTTGGTTTTGATTTATTAAAACTGTTTGCCCGTTTGTTTTTCAGGTTTGAAGCAATATTGATTGATTGTTTTCTATTTGTTTGCCACTTGGGGGCAGCGTAACAAGCCGTAAGCATAACAGACATTATATCACCTGCAGCCGGGTGATAATTCAGGAGGTTCTTCTCAATTAACTCCTTTCACATTACACATAGTCATTTGATCCAATGTTAATATAAAAAATATTGACTGCTACGGCTTTAAAGATTAGATTTTCTGTGATGGTTTGCTAACTAACGCAGGACGAGAGCTTTGTAACTCTTGCCGATGTCAATATGTGCAGTCGGTTCGCTTCTTACTACATTATGATGGATGGGTTTATGAAACAGCAGCAGTCTACAGTGTTCTTATGTGCTGAATGCCTTTAAGTCTGTCATCCGTATATCCAGGGTATGTGTCTGTGTTTGCATATACAAGAGTTTGACATAAAATTATTGAGTTTTGGCATCACGACAGCCTAATAGTCCACATGCTCTCTCTCTTTCCTTATATTTTCTGTCAGCTTGTCTACTGTAATCCGATTAAAATAATGGTAAAATGTCGCCCCCAAGGACTTCTTGAAAAAAACGGACTTTTGGCCCATGAAAGTTGGGCTTGGGCCTAAATGAATCAAGGTGGGTTTATTTGGAAGTGAAATTTTAGGCACCCCTTTGACAGAAAACATTTTAAGCTTCACAAATTTACATTTTAAAATTGTGCATGACCATTCATTGCAAGTGCTCTCTGTTTTACCCCCTGTTTATTCTCAATACCTTAGTGTCATCACGAATTTTTCTGTAACTGATCAGGACATCAAATCTCTCATTGTGGCTGGTTGAATTTAGATGTTTGATGCCATAACTCCAGCGTTGAAAAAGTAAAGCGAGGGTCCAGATTTTCCCCTCGGTGCACAGGACCCATAAATCACTGTTACGGCCCCGCACCCAGACACATAAACACAATCATGCTCCCAGTTTCAGAGCAGCAGTTGGAGGGAGAGAAGATATTCTGAGTTATCTCTGTGAACGGGTGCCTTCCCTTGGCTCCCACTCCACTCGCCTTCCCCCGCCAGATAAACATGTTGTTCCAAACACTGGTTCAACACACGGCGACGGGCGGAGATTAAGACCGACTTAAGTTTATCATAAATGAAGTGCAAAGTCGACAGTTGTGTGGCCCACTGCCTCTCAATACTAAAGCCACCAGCTGTGGTATTTAGGAGGTGATGGGAGCTGTGCAATAGCAGCTACCAGGCATTCCAGTGCTGAGGTAGGCTCTAATCCTCTGCTCCTGGCTCGCTCCTGGCTCGCTCCTGACAGAGGAGGAAACAGCAGGGACACACGTTCACAAATCAGAATTTATGGCACCATCAACACTGTCTGTTTCAGAGACAGCGATCCTCAGGCTTTGTCGTTTTTCTTATAAGTCTCAATCCAGCGAATAATTGGTTTGTACTCAATATTAAAAAATGGAAAATTGGACTGGGTTACGCCAATATCCGAGTTGAAAATCAGATTTCAAAAACACCATTTCGAGCATAAAATCTCTAGAGTTTAACTATTTATCTGTTTTGTTTTATTACTTTTCAGGAATGCATGATCAGCATGTCACTTCCCAGCAAATTTTCCTCTTCACTTTCTCTTAGCGGCAGCATTTTTGTGAAAGTTGCAAGAAAAATGAGGTGAGCAGTGTCTTCTTGCAGCAGGAAACTCAACACCCCTTGGATGTGTGGGGGACATAAAATCTGGGTGCAAATCTGTTCAAAAAGACCTACTTCTTAGAGTATTTTTCAGTGAAAATCATCCATATTCTCCTTATTCTGTCAGTTTCTGATCTTAAACAGACAAAAACCTTAAAACTCAAAAAGACGTGAATAAGGATATAAACCACTCTCTCTCTCTCTCTCTCTCTTTCTCTTTTTCTCTCTCTCTCTCACACACACACACACACACACACACACTTCAGCACAAGGCCTGTAAAGCTCATGTGATGTTTTCAACGTCAACCGGGCCGGTCCCTGCCATCTTAGTGTCTCCACACCAGCTTACTGCAACAGCAGAATGACACAGTAACAGACACATATCAGCTTACTATAATAACACCTAACCAACACGCGAGTAATCCGCCATTTTGCTTCACAGCACTGTAAATAAGTATTGTCATGCTACACTAGAAGGCGCAGAAATCTTCATCTTCTAACTGTAACTGTTTGGCAGACATGTAATTGAGCTCCAAGTCTTTTACAGAGATCATGTGGGTGGCGTCGCGTGCCAGAGAGCAGACACGGAGCGAAGGCGGCCAGAAATGTGTGCACTCACGATGGCAAATACAGTACGAGTCGGTTTCACTCATCTACTGTAACTCCTTTTTTTTTTTTTTCTTCTTCTTTTCTTTCTTCTTCTTCTCTGCCTCGCCACCTACTGTAACTCTCCTCTCACACAAATGAACAAGTCCTCCAACAGCCTTAAGCCTGGAAACACCCGCTCGCTGATCTTTCTCCCCTTCGTTTCATCTCCTCCCATCCTCCCTCAAATCTCCCTCTGTCCTCTTTGGTCCCTCTTTCCCTCCTTACCTTCTCATCATCCTCTTCCTTTCAGCATCCTACTCCTTACCCTCCCTCCTCTCTCTCTCTCTCTCTCTCTCTGCATCACACACTCTCATGGTCTCTCACTCTCTTTGTAGGTATTTCCCTTGCTGATGTTGTCCATTGAGAGCCAGTGATTGTCTGTGGGTGAGAGCAGAGGAGAATAGTGAAGCCGATTACTGCAATGCAGAGCAACCAAACAACATCACAGTGCTGCAGCAGGGCTCTGTGTGTTTGCATGTGCGCTTGTATGTACAGTTTGTGTACATATTTAAATGGACTTTGTTTACTCGTGCGCTTGTGTTTGTACGTAGAAAGTGTGCACACATTTGCAGCACTGATACAATGATGTAAATGTTTATGCGCGTGCGTCTCGGTGTGTGTGTTTGCGAGCGATGACCAGCTCAACCACAACTATTTATCATGGCCCAACACCAAAGCTTCTGCAGCTATGCACCATGACTTTTAAATAGATCTCTTTTCACTGACATCAAACCATGCTCAACTGTGCATTTTTAATACCCTGCATGTTTATGCAGAGAAGAATATGGTTTCTTGCCTACACACACACACACACACACACACACACAACCACACACACACACACACACACACACACACACACACACACACACACACACACACACACACACACACACACTCAGAAAGGATCCGCCTATTGCAGCTCAGGCTAAATCTATTATGCAAAATGACAGTGTTTTAATCAGGCTAATTGTCCAGCTCCTCGCCATGTCTCTGCCATCTCTACTTAACCGATGCCACAGCCGCACTGTTTTTTTTTTTTTAAAGGAATAAATGACACGGTGGTGGAGGAAGAGCGAGAGGCAATCTAAGCCACAGAGGCCCACAGGCGTTTGAAGTCTAAAGACTCTTTCATCCTCGACTCTGGGAAATGAATGATTTTTTTCACACAGTGACAGGACAGCTCTGACAGGACCCAAACACATGAACCATGGAAAAGCTGTCAGATAGTCAAACACACATACACAGACACATACACGCGCATACGGGGGAAACACAAGTGCAAAATGCATACACACAGCTGGAACGAGCCCAGAGCGGAAAGTGCTGCAAAACAAAATCCACGTTCATGGGTGAGAAAGTGAGAAGGAAGCGTTAAAAGTGAGAAAAAGGGAGTGAATTGGACGGAGAGAATGATGCTATAATTAGTCGTTTGTTGCTTTAACTGGCATTTAGTTTTAACTGGGCTTCTTTGTCTGTAGACACAATGGGGCTGATGTGGCATGAGTGAACTACACAGCTTAGAGGATTAAGGCTGGACTGAGGCTGTGCCGTGGCGCTCACTCACTCTTTCCGTCACGCACACACAAACAGACGGAGACGCGCACTCGACTAGCTGCACAAACACCCAGCTTCACACACTTTCTTAAACACACACACCTACAAACAAAGGCACACCCCGCCGAAATCACACACACACACACACACACACACACACACACAGTCCCGAGTGTGTGCACACACAAACGCACCCACAGGGGGATTATCCGTGCAGTGAGTTCTGAACACTGAGAGTGAGGAGGCGTCTGAAGAACTCTGCTCATCACCGAAGGATGGAAAGAGCACAGCAGAAAGAAACAAAAACACACACACACACGCACACACACACGCACGCACACACACACTTGAGTGTGAGCTACCTGTGTGTTGAGCAGCATATAGAACAGCATCTCTCCGTGTCCGTCCTGTGAGGCTGAGCTGACAGCCAGAGCAGTGCGAAGAGAAGGAGAAATAGAGGAGAGGAGAAAGAACAAAAGGAAAACAGCGAGGAGGAGAGCAGAAGAATAAAGAGGCCGAGGAGAGGGAGGGAAGGGAGCAAATCAGATGGAGAGAGACCAAAGTAAAGGAGTGAGGGAAGATCATTATGAAAGTAACACGGATAGAGCAATTCGCAACCTTGGCCTCGAGGCCACCAGCCTTACATGTCCTTATTTCACAAACAGATTGTATTGATTTTATACCATTAATGTGGTAGATTTCACACTATTAGCTTCTGTCTCCGCCCCTTAGTGTGTGAAGAACCCTGCAGGCGCTCAGCTTTGCTCAACGCTCATCTGATCTTTCCATCACGCTGCATGGACAAGCTTACAGGCTTAGCATACCTCAAGCCGTTATTATAGCAATGGAGACGGAGAGAGTGAGTGTGCATTTAGAGAGGTCAGGACCTGTGTGTGTGTGTGTGTGTGTGTGTGTGTGTGTGTGTGTGTGTGTGTGTGTGTGTTTGTGTTTGTGTGTGTGTGTGAATCTTGTCACACAGTAGCTGCCGGAGTTTTTTTATTTTTTTTTATGTAGCACCCTTTATTGTATTTCGTGGGTCGGCGGTAAGAAGGCTGAACCAGATGCAGAATCATCCTATACATTAATATAACATGATCCCTTACAGGAGAGCTTCAACACGCAAAAACTAAGAATAAATATATTCACAACTGCCTCTACTATTGGTAGGAGATGAAAGCATAAAAAGGTACCTCCGTAAAAGATAATAATCGATAGTTGATAGAAGTGTCTGTCGTTTTTTTTTGTTTTTTTTTACAAAAAAAATGCCTTTGCGTCCTGGTTTTTTTGTCCATTGTTCTTTTTTTGCCATTCAATTTTCCTCTGAGAAATACTTAAAAATCAATACAATAACCTCTGTGCCTTTGTCCCATGAAAGAAAATGTGGAGCAGAGGTCCTTGTGGCCCCATTAAGTCTGGCTGATTAAGAAATCCAAAATGCATCCATTGCAACAATGTCCTTCTGTAAATAGGCCTTCCTTTGTTTTGTCTTGCATTTCCCCAAAAAAATAATAATTTCTGTATCCTCTCCTTCATAAAAACAGAACCTTTTTATAATTTCACACATCAACCAACTATTCCTGGATAAGTCCTTCGTCATAGCCCTGTAAAAATTCAACTGGATAAGCAAATTAAGTTAACTGGATGAGATGATGAAAATGAACAGAACTGCATACAAACAACTCCAATATTGACTGGGTATATTATCATTTTTGGCTCATCCAGGGAATGCAATTATTCTGGCGGGTTTTGATTGGTTTTCGTCTTGAGTCGTCCATCAGCGTCCCATCCATTGGTAGTCAAACCTCTTTGTTTAGATAAATAGATCTGTATTCATAGAAAAATAAGCATTGACCACACTGCTGGCTGTTCATTGCTAAGGCACTTGGCTGTTTTCTGTTATTTCTCTTCGTCTTGCTTTGTCTCGGTCATTTCTCCGTCTGACGTGTCCACCCAGCCCGCTCCACACCTTCTGGCTGCCACAGTTTATGACTCTGTGTTTGATGTTTCAAAGAGCTGGTGTGTTTCCCCTCCACGCTTGTCTTTTGAGAGTGATAATATGAACATTAACGCCCACTACCACCAACACCACCGTGCTGTCTGCCGCTAATTGTGGCGCTGAGCAGAGAAACTGAGCCTCAGTACTTAACGACTGTGGAGGGGGAAAAAAAATGCTGTAGCAGCTGCAGCTGAAGTTTTGCCTCCAGGCAGAGATCTGGGATCAGCTAATCCTTGCCAAATACCAACCTATATGCCAGTAGTGGGGAAAATACAAACTGACCTCAGCTTGTTATCCAGGAATAAACATAGTGTGTAGTGTAGTCCCACTCCCCCACAGGCTCCACTCAAAGCCACGCCAACCTCTGTACAGGAGTCATTGTTACTGGATGATTCATCACCAGAGAGGGAGATGATGAGGAGACAAGAGAAGAGGGGTAGCAGGAAGAAGGAGGAGGGGGAGGAAGAGGAGGAGTGTTAAAACTGGTAAGAGCGGTCCAGCACCTCCATGTAGTCTGGTGTGGTTCTCAGTCTGGCTCTCTGCTCTCCTGCTCCCTGCTCGCTCTGGTTGCCGTGGCTACCACCTGCCGTGGAGCTGGCGGTGGTGACCACGAGCGTTTGGTCGGGCCTTGCGTCCTGTTTGGAGTCTTGAGGGTGGGGGTAGCGGGGTGGGGGCCTCGCGTACCTGTCTGGCAGATCTCTGAATTCGGGGGTAGGGAGTCTGAAAAGGCAGTCCACCAGTTCCACCTTCGGGGTGGGGCCCTGGCTGTCGATCACCGTGGGACACAGGATGCCATTCCCGTGTAGGCTGGCGAGCGGGCCCATCGCTCCTGTGACGGTGTTGATGGGCGATGAAGACACCTCCAGAGCCCACTCCCTCTCTTTCTCTGTTGCAGAGCAGTAACCCCCCTCGCTCTCCTTCGAAGCTGCAAATGTCTGTTGCTGCTGCGGTCGCTGTTTCACTGCTGCGTCATGCTCCTCTTTGTAGATGGGGTTGCTACACATGTGTGAGGTTGCAGCGGAGTCAGGACCTTTAGACGCAGCCTCCGGGGGCAAGATGGTGTCGTAGACATGGTTGTGTTCGGGCGGAGGTAGCGGCGGCGTCTCCGGGAGCCCGTGGTGATGGTGGTGGTGGTGTGTCTGCTCGGTGAAGATTCCACACTCCATCTGGATGCCAGCCAGGTCTACCTCTCCCTGGCGACGAAACGGCAGCTTGTCCCTCCTCCTTAGGGCGTAGGCGATTAGTGCCGCTGCCGCAAAGAATGCGGAGACAAACAAGACGAGCAGGCTGAGCACTAACACTGACAGAGGGATTGAATCCTTCCCCGGGGGGATCAAAGGTCCCAGCCCTGAGCCGGGGTATCCAACCGATACGCCTCTGTCTGTGGCTGTGGAGGTCGTTGTCTGCTCCTCCTGCTCCTGGTCCTCCTGGGGCTCCAGCTCGGGGCAGAGCAGCTCCATGGAGAGGGAACGCAAGTCCACACCTTTGGTCTTTTCCGGGGAATGGCACACCACCTCTCCCACCACAACCACCGCGCTGAGCCCCTCCAGCCAACGCTTGAGTGGAGCTGCTTCACAGTTGCACTCCCACGGGTTCTGCTGCAGGTCCACCTGGAGAAATACATAACACCACAGCACGCTGTCATTGCGCAATAGCACTCTAATTACTGGTCTGCCATGCAATGCAAATTCATGAATCACTTTGTGGAATGTAAACAAAAATGGATGATTATGTTGACACCCTTGTGATATACATTAGTAAACTTGGTAAACGCCTGTAACATTGACGAATAAGCCAGTAGCGAGCACTCTGCTAAGATGTTTTATCTGTTATCTTTCTGTTTCAAGAGCAAGAATTTATGGAAAATTAGTTTTCCAGCATTTACATAATAGAATAGAGCTCTTCACAATGACCTGCTCCACTTAATGCTTTTTAAAAAAAATATGTCGGTGATTAAGAGCACTGAATAATGTAAATAATGTCATTATAGGGTCATCAAAACCATAAAGTGCTTCCATTTCCTGAATGGCTGTGCACATATTCTCAGTTTTCAACTCGCACCACCGACAAGTGCTCTCTCCAAAACCCTGTTCACTCATCTACTACAGCAGGTTAGAGGAAAATTTTAGTTTACAATAAAGACCACTCAGAGTTTGCAGAAGTGGTTGTTCACAAGGCTCACCGGCGGGGTTTTTCCTGTGTGACAAGGATGTGAGAGTATCACGGCACTTTGTTTGGAACAATAGACGGGATGTGATGAAACTCTCCCCTGTGCTTTAATCTAATAGGTATGCGCGTAAATCAGTTTTCTCATTGCCAGCTATTGATTGCGTCTCCGAAAACAAACTCAAATATTCACTTTGCCACTCTTTGAAAAAGCTAAAGCAGATTATGCACAAAAAGGGAATCACTTACATCATGTCGTATTGTCTGCAGGACTGATCTGTTCCATATCTTTTGCAATGACATTGGCAATGAAAGCTGATATTCTCTCTGTCACACTTCCAAGGAGCTTGCACAAATGTTGTCATGCTAATTTGGTTAGGACATCTCCCTGGCTTGCAGAAATAGATGGATGCTTTTCAAGATGATTCAGCATTGCTGCTGTGGGAGCCGTGGTACGGCTACTTCCCCATGCCTCACACCGAACAACCCAATACTCTTTCCCTTTATTGAAGTAAACCCACTGTGGGCTTTTGTGTGGCTTTCATTATGACATAATTGCGACAGGGGGGTGAGTAGAAACAACGCTCAGCTGCAGTTTTAACTCTGTTCGAACACGTCCACTTTATTAAAGGCCCACTGGAAAGTGCGGTTTTCCAGGTTCCCGCATTACTATGACACATCTGAGCTGTAATGGGACACGGACGAGCAAAGGGACATTTAAAAAAAACAACAAATGCAAGAGTTTGTTTTTTGCCATTTCATAACGACAATCTTACATCTGGTTTGAAATTCTTGAAGCATTTTACTGTTTGTTTTCATGCAGATCCCCAGGGCTCTATCCCCTTCTCTTTTGCGAGCATCTGTCCAACATATCCAACGCTGTTTACAATTTATACGCCTGGTCACATAGTGTGTGATTTGCTGTCAACTTGTCAATCAAAACTCTGCTGTGACGGGAAATTATAGACCTTCAGTTAGCCCGACAGGTGCTAGTTTCAGGGAAGACAAGAGTGCTTGTGTGATATGTTTTGTGAACACAGAGGCTTGTCGTAAACGTATGCACTTACAGAGTTGCATAAAGTCTGTTAATTATGAAGAGGAGGGCCCTGACCAAACCAAAGTCTTCTTTTGATGTTACCCTTCTGAATGCAGCTCTTACTGTTTTAATGTAACCTGTGATGATATGCAGGAAACCCTGTTCTCAGCCTGACTGGAATACAAGTTTTAGAAGCAAAGGGCCCTGCTGGAGCTGCAAAAGAGCATATTTGCTCTTGTGAGTTTTTATCATTATGATGGCGATCAAAGATCAAGCAATAATTGTCAAAAATTTACTTGAGAGCCATTAAAAATTCACATCAGGGGAGAGATTCAAAGTGTTTTCAGTGAGCCGTGTGTCATCTAATTGATCACTCTGCCCAAACAGCAATATCCTGTCAGTCATTAGAATGGCTCCAGTTAGTTCACAGAACAGAAGTCAACAGAAGCAGGTTTTGGAAGTTCTGGTGCGGGGGTTTGCGCTGTAGTCTCTGGTAACGAGATGCCCCTGAGCTTCCGCTTGCCAAGCCCTCTCCACACTGATGAATGTGCCTCATTGTCTTCTGAATAATACACAGTGAACATGAAAAGAGCGCATTTGAAGAAGAATCTGCAGTATAGGCAGAATTTTGTTTTTCTGAGGAATGTGTATACTGGAAATGTGTCTTTGTGATTGCAGCATATGTGAGATGTTTTACATACAAAGCCAAGGAAACACATCAGAGTGGTTCACTCATGGATGCCTACACTCTTATATTTCATCCGTTTGTGATGTTGAGTGCCTTCCTTTTTTTGAAGTGTGGTAATTTACTTTCATTGTGTACTCGCTCTTGCTGCATTGAAGTCTTCTAACTCAGATAGTGATTTCCCATATTTCCCACAACGACTTGAACAACCCCTCGAGAAGGAGCATGAACTTGTTCAATCCAGCGGTTTGTGTTTCATGTAGGTGGAGAGAGAGCGCTAGTAATAGCAAAGAACGAAGAGCAAGAGTTTGTGGTCCATCGAGGCTTCTGTCAGTGGAGAAATTGGCATCTCTGCCTCAGTGTGATTGCTGAATATCAGTGCAACATGGTGAGTCCAGAAAGAAGCCCTTGATCTTTAATTCTGAGGGAAAACAAACACTGGCTTTTAATGCTGCTGAATTAGATATCTGGAATTTTTTCTGTGTTTCACATGTGCTGCAAAGTGTTTGTATGTAGACATGACATACGCAGCATGTCTTGACTGCTACCTCCAGAAAAAAAAAAAAATGCACCCATTAATGGAGCTATCATATTTTAAATCTTTTTTACATACTAGAAAAAACAATTAAGAATCTACTTCTCACAACTGCTGAATACAGTTGTAATAATAATATATATTTTACATATATCATTCATATATGTATTATAAATAATCCAATATTGTTGTTATTAATTCTCATTATATGATTGTTTTGTGGAAACATTATCATGTTTAAATGCAGTTTTTATGTTTAAATAAATAGCAATAACTTAAATTGATCATGTTATAGCATGATAGAGTGGGAAGAAATGTGTTTCATAAATATGCATTTTTGTTCCTTTGAAAAGGTCTGGGTGCAAATGCATTTAACTTTTTATACATTAACAGTAAATATAAAGTCTGTTACTAATTATGGCATATTATCCACCCCTACACATAATCAAATATGAGTAGTTATTAACACTACATTACTCTTCTCTTAGTGTAGTGAGGATTCTGCATTTATTTTCCAGTACAGCTGCAGGAGTTAATTTGGAATTTAATGCCAAATCAGTAGAACAGAGGCAGACAGTCAATGAGACCAAAGTCCATCTTCTCTTCTGAAATAGAAAACATATCTGTGTGCTTGCCAGAGGGCTGGTCAAACTACACAGCAGCTAAAAGCCCAGTAATTTCAGAGGCTTTTACTGAGTATCTCTGCTTAAAACAGCTGTGTTTTAACGGAACTGTGCACAAATTGTTTTCACTGCATAAACAGAGAGCGACCGCTGTTTTTTTTTTATTATTGTTTTGAGAAGATTTAATCGGAAGAGACTAAATGCATATGCTCTGAAGTCGAGACTGCCGTGATTAGTTGTTTTAATCTCGGTCAACTGGTCCCTAACCTTAACCTTAACCCTCCCACACTGTTAAAAACAATCCTGTGTGCTCGGCCCATCAAGGGCGTTTAGTCTCTCCAAATTTAATGCACAGGATGTGCAGCCAGCCAAAAATAATGGATATTACTTTTGCTTATCAGTGTTAATGCTATTAATGTGGCTTACCCTAACATTATTTATCATATATTAACCACTTAAGACCACTAAACTAAATATGAGCTGTAACATTAGCCAAAACTCCTCTGCTTTATCTGATAACAGTGAGCAGTAGTGGAAGAAGTTTTGAGATCCTTTTGTAAAAAGAAAACACATTAAAAAATTCTACTGAAGTAAAAGTACATAAGTATTTGCAGAAAACCTTTGTTAAAACTACTGATTTGGTCACAAGGACAGCAGATAAATCTGAGGGGTTGTCTACAATGAATACATTTCTGATGAGTATTTGAGGGAAAAAGCACAATTTAGTGGAGCTGTTCACAAATGATAAACATGTTAAATATGTCCCTAATTCTTATATTATCCATTGGGTCAAATCCTCATCTGAAAAGTGCTGGCAAATAAATGTAGTGGAGTGCAAAGTATAATATTTTCCTCTGTAAAGTCGTGGAGTCGAAATCAAACGGGAATGCATTAGTAAAGGACAAGTATGTCAAAATTATACTAAAGTAAATGCACTTAGTTACTTTCCACCACTAACAATAAGTATATGAAGGTGAAACTATGAAACACTATGCTGATTAAAATGATCTAGTTGAACTTATATTAGCTTATTGTATTGCGATCACATCACCACTGATAACATTATGCGCTGCCTTTCTCTGTCTTCAGTTAAATCTGTGTCAGGTTTGAACTATTTTGTTCATTTCAGTGCAGACCAGACACAATACATTATTCTGCTGAAGAGCTCGATGAGAGGACGAATATCACTGTCAAATCTGAGAGTGGTATCAATCTTCTCATCTAATTCTCTCCCTCTAATAGCTGCAGCGACCACCTTTTTGTAACGGGGTTATCACATCACTGATTGTTTCTGTGGCTTTTGCTGTCTTTCAATAAGCTGTTAACCAGGAAGTGCCATATAGAGCTGAGCCAAGAACGGCGCTTCCAGCCACCAGTGAGAGGAATCTCTCGACTGCTAAAAGCTCACTTGGTCAGCGACAGTGATAATTCAGGAAGTCATGCTCTTTGCCATGAGACAGTCGGTCTGGCACATGGAGTAACACTGACCGGCAATTTTATAGTTGTTTTTTTTTGTGCACTTTAAAAAGCAAGATATGTTGTGTTAAATGGGGTGTGGAGTTGCTATCGGGTACATTTCTTGCATTTGCACAGAGCCAGGCTGCCTGGGCCCTCAATGTTTATTTTTTTTTTGCACAAAGTCAACCGGCTACTGACTCTTAACTTCATATTTAACATACAGATACTATAGTGCTATTGAACTTAATATCTATTGCTGGAACACAGTACGGATTTCCCTTTAAAGATTCATGTGTATTGAACACCCCAACGAAATATGCTCAGCGGTTGAATCCCACTGCAGTCGGTGTAGTCGGATGAGGTGCAAACACACATGCGGGTAAAACTGATAATCGGGTGAAGCTCTGTTGAGCATCACACTCACTAGTTTCCTGTGAAATTTGCCCCTGGTGAATACTGTTATTTTCACCAGCTTTTCCCGCCTGCGAATTGTTTTTCTATCTGATCACATAAGGTGAACCGTGGCCATGGGCAAGTTTCTTCATTACAGCTGGCAGTGATGAGAAAGTGCCACTCTAATTCACAACATGTTCTTTGCATTTACTGACAAAGACATATGCATTCCTTAACCTATACCCATCTCTGGCATCCACTCAGCTGCTGACTCACCTCACTTGATTTCATAATAGTTTTTTTCATCGGCTCAGTTGCTCTTGTGTTGCTATTAATTTTGTTGTTGAAAAATTATACACACTATAGCAATTCTAATTTTCTCTCTAATGTCAGACTAATGATTATTTTTTTTAATGGCATGACATCAGGCAGATATTTTTCATATCTTTATATACAGTAAGTGGGTGTAACTGAATAATCCTGCTCTTGATGGTGACAATGACTCTAAGCTATACGTGCTGCTGTTTTATCAAAATGGACTGCTTTTTCTTTTTTTGCAGCAGCAGCAGCAGCAGCTGTGAGCTAAACCCGGCTTCCATCTGTGTTACCCTTTGATTTTACTGTGCAAACTCTGGCTCCAAAAACACACGCCGGCGCCCAGAATTCCCACTTCCCGAGCTTCAAACAGGCCAGCAGTTAAGTCAACAGGTGATATCATTGTCACATTATTTTCTGCAGTCTACGGGCAGCGCTAATGTGGCTTTGTTGAGTAATAACAACCCTGGTAAATGAATGAATTCAATTACTGTGGCACAGATTTTAAGCACTACAATGGTAACACCGCTGGGCTTTATGAATATGGCCTACTGTGTACTTCCATTTGGTGAATGCTCTAATGCTCTTGGACATCAGAGGTGTACAACAGAAACAAAGACATAATACACTTGTGCACGGTTCCTCCAGCTTCATAAACTAGCGTCGTCCTTCCCCTGAGCAAACATTTAGAAACAGCATCTGAACTGCCAGCCTCACCCACACTACCTAAGATCAGGGATTTTTCATGGAGCCAAGTGAAACGGAAATACACAATGACATTCAGGCTAATCCACACCCACCTTACCTCATTCTACTCTGGCTGTCTAAGAAAAGCCCGGTACACTAAATTTGCTGAAGTGAGAGGAGGCAGGATGAGCAAAATGTAATACCTCGAGTTCGGTCCTTTTTTGGTGCTTTGTGTGCAGCCACCAGCCACATAATGCTGCAGTCAAATGTGTGAGCAAACAAATTTAACACGTACAGTAGTTTTTTACATCCTATTTACTGAATGGTGCATTAATTACAACCATGCACAAAAATTTGAGGGGTTCAGCTTTCTCCTGTTTAGCTCCCCATTTATTAAGACCACTTATGCAAATCAAGTCAATTGCAATTTTCCAATTAGAATACCTGAGGCGCAACCATGGGTCCCACATGCCGCAGCAGAGCTTTCAAAACAACAGACGATGCAGATGACAGAGTAAACCGCAGCTGTGCCAGAGGCCAGGAGATTGAGGGCTGCCAGAAGTTTTTAAATGCGGGTATGGCTTGATCCAAGATTTCAGCTTGTTTTGTTTATTCCATCAAGCTGTGATAATGTCATGTGTCTTGGCAATCTATTAGTTCTTTTAATCACATCGCCTCACATTCGAAATAAATATACTCTGTATAATTATGCACATTTTTGTTTAGTAAATCAACGGGGGTGATCCAATTCAATAATCTCCATTTTTTTCCACCCTGCCTCTGTCACTCAACAAAATGCATATTATTTAGCCTAAATTTGCTAAAAGCCTGGTGCCAGGTATCTGACTCATTTACACGCATAGGTTAGCAGATCAGAGTTGTTGTTTTTTCGAGCATCCATCTGCAGTGAAACCACTACAATCATTCAGCAAATACACACAGTAATATATTGGTTTACACCAACCTGTACCAGTCCGGTGAGGTGTTCCAGCACGCCCTCCATAGGAAGCTGCAGAAGGTGGTTGTTTCTTAGGTTGAGGCGAGCCAGGTTAACTCTGGAGAACACACCGAGAGGGAGGCTCCGGAGTAGGTTGGCGTTAAGGAACAACAGCTGGAGGGACGGCATGGAGTCGAAAGTGCCGCGATCCACTTCACAGATCTCGTTGTACTCAAAATATAGGTACCTAAAGACGGCGGAGGAGAGGGCTGGGTAACAGTGTTTACATGCAAAGAGACTAAAGAGAGACTGTGGGAACGGAGAGATAAATGGGCCATGGCTATGTTAAAGTTAAAGCTTTCACTGCATCTCAGCATTTTGTGATCTAATTCAAACTGCTCCTTGTGAGAGATGTTATAAATAACTTACAGACACATTTGTTTGTAGCCGAGCCCTCCCCTTTAAGAAGGTGGCCTTGTCGGTAATGGCTGATGTAGGTCTAGTGGGTACTTGCTATGAGAAGTGAGTGACTCTTGAATGTGATAAGTAACATTAGCATTACGTAGCCGCAGCCACTATGAAGCGCATGCAGACAGCAGTGATTAAGTCACTGTAATCAGCCCTAAAGAGTCTAGATAAGCTCAAGATTCTGGATTCCACCTTTCTGAATGTTCTGCACCACATTTGTCGCCCCAGAAAAGGAAATAAAGGCCCAGTTAATGCAACGTCATGACGGTGTCTCTGTTTCTTCTCATCACTGCAGAGTGGCTCCAGACAGTAAAGGCTATCGTTACCAGCTACCAGCCAGACTAGAGTAGAGACACGACCACTCTTAGGATCTGAAAAGGTGACACATTGTGTGCAACAGGCTTTGTGTTTTTGAATTCTATGCACCTTCCACCTCGTCTTCCTCTCTCTGTCTCTCTCTCAAAAGCACTCACTGAGGGGTGCAGGTCCTTTTATGACCTGACTGTCAATAATCTATTAGTAGCTTAGACAGAGACACTATTAGGCTAGGACACTTTGTTGAAATGAATTAAGAAAATGTTCTGTGTCCTTGCTGGTCGTCCAAATAGTTATTCCTTTTGCCGTTAGCATTGTCGTTAACAGGCAGCTCGCTTTCTGTATACGGTTGTAAAAGTTCTATGTTAAAAGTTCATTAGTATAGTTTTGTATTTTTCTTTACTGTAGTTTAGTGTTAACAGTATTAGCCCTAGAACTTTCTCTGATGCCCCCAAACAGTTTTCTTCAAATATTGAAATTGATATCATGAATGTGGGACGACTGGTCGACTATTGGTTTGAACTTACGACTATTACTTGACTGGGTTCATGTTTATGTTGGGGGAAGCCCTAATAATAACTGTAAAAAATACATGAAATATAATAACTTTTCAAAGGTCAATAAGAGTATCTGTCGATCTGTCTTAACTTTGTACAAATAAATAATTGTCTCTTTAGAACACAGGGTGCATTTTCACACATTTCTATTTTAAAGTATTGTGAAGGCAGGTCTCCTGCACCCCAGCATGAAAATTACAAGCATTAATATTCATGCTACAAAGTCATAACAGAAACTGGATTTAATCTTCTCATTCCCTGTTCACAGCTTATAAACTGATCAGTATCAAATGACATTGTGTAATTTTACACTGATGACTACTTACACTGGCCTTGGCATGCCTGATTATCGTGGTAAATCGTATTAAAGAACCTTTGAATATATGAGGGTTTTTTTAAAAAAAAAATTTTTAATTTAATAATAATAGGAATCAGTGAGGAGTATAAATGGAGACTTTTTCCCACATGCTGGTCATCCAATATCCTTCCATGGCTGAAATAAGTAATATATCTGGTTTAAATTACTTATACCGCTCCTCTCACCATTAAGTCACTAACAAAGGCTAACGAGAGGTTAAGAGGTAGACATTCTGAGTGTCCAGAGAGGATCATTATTATTGATTAATAGTCAGATTAATGGATCTGTAGATTTTCTGAACTCTGTCTTGAAATATTTTGACAACGGGGCTGAAAATTAAAAGCTTAACAATGTTCTGAATCTGAAGGTCACGTGACACAAACCTTCTCGTTCTTTCGATAGCAGAGGATGACTGTTAATCTGTAGTCTTCATCAGTGCTTTAATTCACTGAATACTGACCACTATTTGCAGAGGAATTATCTTTGTGAGCTTAATCTGACAATGATACACATACGTGTCACTCTGCTTCTTAATATAAGCCTTTTTCCAAAACACAAACTCCTGGCATCATCCAAACGTCTCACCGCCTTATCAACACCTCTGTATGCAAATACAAAAAAAATATTAATTTTCACGTTGTCACTCATACCGGGCTCACGCCTCAAGTGAAGCATGCCATCAGGCAGCGTGACTAACAAATGACACTCCTGCAAGAGAATAGGCACCTTTTATTTCAATCAAAGCTCCAGCATAATGGTAATCAAAATGTTCTGCTCCGTGCTATGCCAGTATCACAGTGAAATTAATTTCCACGTACTTATAAACAAATCTCTAAATACCTAAGCTGACATGTGGTTTCAGTTTACGGATTTGTCTGAAGTGCCGTGAAGGGGGCATGTTTGAAATGCTGCGAGCGATCCTACCTTAGGTTCTGCAGCCCCAGGAACATGTGCGGGCTGAGTCTCTCCAGGTTGTTTCCGTTCAGGTAGAGGCTCCTCAGGCTGGTCAGGCTGGAGAAGGCCCCTTCCTGGAGGTAGGAAATGCGATTGTTCCCCAGGTGAAGCAGGTCGAGGCTGGAGAAATTCCAGAAGTCTGTGCGGTAGATCCTCTGGATTAAATTTCCACTCAGGTAGAGCTTGCGTCCGTTGAGTGGCCGCGGTGTGAGCTGGGACACGTTGAGGAAACCGTTCTCCTTGCAGTTGACAGTGAGGCCCAGGTCTGTGATGTGCAGGTTGCAAGTGCAGCCCAAGGGACAGATGATGGGGATGGGGGGTCTTGTTTGGTAACCAGCCACAGGGGGATTCTGGTTGGGCATCAGACTGCGAGGCGTGGGCGATATTCTGGAGGGTCGAGGCCTTTTAGTCGGCCTCGGCTGCCTCTCCCTGTCTTTACGCTCTGCTGAGGAAGAGGACGACGAAGTGGAGGACGTGTGAGTGTTCTGGCGGGAGCCATGCACCATAGAGGAGGGTTTAGTCGGCCTGGCCCGCCCGGGATGGGAGTTGGGTCTAGAGTTTGGGGGCAAATGCTGGGGTTGCGATCCCGCCGATGGACCGCCCCCCTCCCCTTGTAGCTCTTTATCCGGCAGGTCAGCACAGAGTTCCTTGCGTGGAATTTCTCTCAGGTCCTTCCCGTGAAGGTGGAAGGGATATTCGCATGTAACGTCCCCGACTACAGCCGTGTAGGGGATCTGACCCAGCCACTGCTGTAGCTGCACCGCCTCGCAGCCACAGTTCCAGGGATTCTCCTCCAGCTGTAGCTCCATCAGGGAGCGCCCGACGTACTCCAGGGTCCCAGCATATGCCAGGCTCTTCAGACGGTTTCCCCGCAGGTCCAGATGAGTCAGAGACACAGATCTAGTGCAGGAGGAGGAGGGGGGGGGATAGTTAGCTAGGTTAGATGAAAGGACAATGTGATAGTAAGAGAAAATAAAGGTTCACGCATTCCATTGCAGAGAAATCTGTTTTTCATCTGATGATTAATCTGTCTTTTATGATATGAAATTGTGTGCCACAGAAACATTAATTCAGCAGCACAGAGTGACTAATTGTGTCTGACACTGATATTTCTGCAGATCAGTCCTGGCATAATTAAAAAGATTTGCAGCAAAATAATCAGAATCTAACCTGAACAGATGAGCAGGCAAGACGGGGATCAGGTTGTCATTCAGGATGAGAACCCGCAGCTTGTAGAGGAACCTCAGAGCACCGCTGTCGATTCGTTTGATCACATTGTAGTCGGCCTGCAGGTAAGAAAGAGAAAATGTGATGACCGTGTAATTGCTCAAATTGGGAAATAGACTGAACAGATAGCTTAGGCGCTCTCCATGTGAGAAATGCGCAGAGAAGTCGAGAAGATTGTTTCACGCAGGCCACCTGCTAGCCGTTTCTGTCACCGCTATCTATTGTAACCACGCGGGCAAATTTGTCAATAATTCTGTCAATCGTGTGTAATCAACACGTTCTATTTCCCCCATCTTACCTGGAGGTATTCCAGAGCCTCTAAGCCGGCGAAGGTGTCATTTCTGAAGACCTCCAGCTTGTTCTCGTGGAGGTACAGGCGTCTCAATTTGGCCAACCCGTGGAAGGCTCCCACTCGGATGTCCTGGAGTGCATTGTTGCCAAGGTTTATCGACACTGCGTTGCCAAGGTGCTGAAACCCGTTGCTATAGAGACGCCTCAGAGAGTTCCTCTGGAGGTTGAGTTTAAAAGGGCGGACCCATGACTGTGACACCTGAATGATTAATTACAGGTCTGATTAGTTATCTTATTAATTACATGAATTTAACAGTTAGAAATACCCACGAGCCACATTCGAGACAGGATATTAGACTTGGAGATACGGTATAAGATAAATGACGGCGCAGTGCGGTTCCACGTGCACGGCCAAATAAATGAAAAAAGAGTGATACCTGGCTGACATTTGTGAAGCCCCGCCCATCGCAGTGCACGTGCAGTACGCCTTCTTTGACCTCGCACGTGCACGGCTCAAAGCACGGTTCGTCCACTTCCTCCTCGGAGTTGTCCACTAGAGGGGTGTGTGTGGAGGTGGGGGTAGGGGTTGGGGTGTGCGACGCCCGGGACAGACACACACACCCCAGGGCCACCGCCAGAGTGACCCACTGCATCCTCCTGCTTCTTCCTCTCAGCACAACAGCCTGGGGCAACAGCCCGGCATCGGCCCTTCACCGCACTGCACGGTGACGTGCAGCACGCAAACATGCATACATTCAAACAGACACACAAACACACACACACACACACACACACACACACATGGTTAAAAGAGGGCAAACAGACAGGGAGGCAGCAGCAAAAGTCAGCTCAGGATGAATCAGATTGATGATACATCACAAGCATACCAAAGCAGGCAGAAAATACATGTTAAATCACACAGACTGTGGTGCCAAGACCAAAGAATAACATTAGATTGGAATAATGATAATGACACAGTAAGAGCCGCACCATGGTAAACATGTGTAAGATGTCCTGTAATCAAGAAAACAAGGCTTTAAATATTGAGGGATCCCACAACCAGGACAGGCCTGATTTAAAAAAACAAAAACAAAAACAAAAAAACAACAACAAGCTTAGCAATCTCTCAGCTGCCACAATGTTGCTTTTGAATTAAAAATTTAAATACTGACATTGAAAATGCAAAAACAAAGGCCCACACATGGGCCGTTCACCTGTGAATCACATTTTATCATTTTCAGAGTGGCTTTTTTGGACAAGTGGAGGGGTGGGGGCGGGGTCGGGGGTGGGGGTGGGGAAGCTTGTGATGAATATATTCATCTGTATTCTCAAATGCCCAGTGAAGCCGAAATGTCACGCACGTGTTGTTTTAATGTATGCAATATGAATATGGGTAAATGCAAATCAGACTCATAATGTTTCTGTCTAATGAACTGCTCCATTTAATAAGATGAATGGCAATCAGAGAACAGAAGGACGGGGCACAAAATACCCCATATCATCAATCAGCGAAATGTGTTATCATCAGGTTATCAACAGCCGTCGAGTCCTGTCATAATCATTATTGTGACAATGACAGCGGAGTGAAAGCTTCACTGTGAATCAAAACTCCTCAAAATGTTTCAAAAGGGCTGATGTGAAGGCAATGCAGGAGCATGAACTGATGACAGTCGTGCTGCTGCTGCTGATGATGATGATGGTGCTGATGGTGATGATGAGGATGAGGCTCGCATTGAAATAACAACAGGGAGAATAGAGTTGCAGTGGTCCTGGCAACAGCAACAACAACAAAAAAAAAGAAAAACAGCTGAGATTGTGAGTCTTGCATGGGGGGAATACTTCCTCTCAAGTCTTAATGAGATCTAAATTGGATAAAGCATCTCGATCTGCTCATACATTGTTGAACACCGGCATGCGAAATGCAATAATGATCATGATGGTATGGTAGCTGTAATCATACAGCAATAATCTAGCATCAGCGAGTTAGACAAGGAGGCAGCAGTGAAAACATCACCGCCTGGGAGAGGAAGAGCAATCACAGAGATGATTATGACGGGGAGAGATGAAGGGAGAGGTGGAAACGAGAAGAGCAGGAAGAGGAGGAGGTGGAGGAGGAGGAGGAGGAGGAGGAGGAGGGGTAAAAATGGGAACAAGGTGAAGGAATGGAGTAAAGGAGAGGCAGACGGATAAAGGAAGCGTAATGGGCAGAGAGTAGGTGCAAAGGAAGAGGAAATGGGTGAGCTGGGAGAGAGGAGTGGGATTGCATAAGCAGTAAGAAGTCAGTCAAGGCTGCCACTCAGGATGAGAGCTCACAGTGAAACAGCTGAAATCTGATATTGATTACATCAAAGCCCTCCTCTCGCCCTGCACACAATGTACGCCCGTCTCACAGAGAAGCGGCGCCGGAGCCAAGTTTCATGCGTGTGTGTGTGTGTGTGTGTTGAAAACAATGTGAGAAAGGTCAAACCATCTCCAAAAAGTATGCTTTTATAGCCTGCCAAGTACAGACACAGGTAGCGAGACACGTGTAGATGAGTGTGAGCTTTTGTAACAATCCAGTGTAATACTGCAATACTTGTTGGACAATCTTACAAAATATATATATATATTTTTTTTTTAAAAAAGCACAACGAGAGGAGAAAAACAACATAATTTCTCTGGGTAAGATGTGGACACCTGGCTAAGACCGTTTGGAGCATCTTTCCTTCACAGGACAATCTAGGCTCACACGCTGAACAGTGTTTGACAAATTGGAAAACAATACGAAATGCAACCCATTCGGATTCCCAGTGGGTCGTTTTCATCCGAGAAATGCATTGTTTATCGCTGGGCCCAGAGCCCCCTGTATAGAGGAGATCAATACTGAGTTCAGATAGACCACTGGGATCCCTCCTGTTAAGATTCTGCTTTGGTGGATGGCCATCTCCCCTTAATGAGAAGAAACACAGTCAACACTCAAGCCTCTTTCTCCAATCAGCCAAGTGGACTAGTCAGCAGTCGGCATAGCTCTGCATCATTATGGTAACAAGCAACCAAAGGACTTACGTGTTGACTGGTGACAGCACAGCAGAAAGCTCTATCTGTCAGTGTGTCTGCCTGTGTGTCCGTCTCTGTCCTCGTGTCCGTCTGAAGACAGGCCTGACACAGGTGTGGCTTCCTTTCACTGTCTTTCTTGAGTCTCTCTGACTTTTTTTTTTTTTTTTTTTTTTCTCTCCCCTCTCCTCCTCCTCTCTCCTCTAGACCTGCACACTGACGCAAGCGAACTAGAGATGACGGTCACTGCTTATTCTTCACCATATTATTCATGTCACATAATTCCTGTGTCTACCTCTCCGTCCTCTCTGTCCGCCAGGATACACACTCACCAAGCTTCACGCAGGCTTTTACATGGGCCCCTGCTCCCAGCACAGACCCGCACTATCAGGCAAGCAGCAGCATCACTGATCAAATGTATAGTCCTATCAGCCCCGGATAGCTCACAGCCCTCCAAGAAAATCAATTAGCCCCGAACATTACAGCACACAAATTGTAATAGTTAGCAGGAATTACGGCATGACCAATTAAACAGCCCAGTCATTAACATAACCTATTAAGACATTTACCAGCCTATGTATGAAAATCCTTGGCAGAGTAACGCAATCCAATTGCATTCCTCATTGTCTGTCTCTCCCCACCAGCCTCTCTGATCCACACGGCGACGCTTAGCAGAGCAGGGATGCGGGTAATACTCACTCAGTCCGCCGCCAAAGAATTAGGGAACGACCGAGAAAACACTTTAGAGGCTGACTGTCGACATGTCGTTCACATTCAGCCGCACTCTTCTCCCTCTCTCTCTCTCTCCTGTAGCGGCTGAGGCGGATGGGGAGGGAGGGGGCGGGGGGGGGGGGGGGGGGACCACAGCAAGGGAGGGGGGGGGGGGGGGGGACGTGATAAGACTGCAATGAGGTGGAGGATAAAAAAACAGAGAGAGAGAGAGAGAGAGAGAGAGAGAAGGAGAAGAAGAAAAAAAAAAAAACCGATTGGCTTTAGGATGCAGGTCCGCTTCTCCACAGTGCAGCCCGTGGGAGCTGCGGCACTGGACCGTTGAACAGGCGTGCGATGCGCGGAGTTGTAGCCTGCGTAACGACGGAGGATCCTCTCTTCATCTCGAACACAACTGGGTAATTCATAGAGGAGAAAAAGGGGGGGGGGAGACGCAGGCGCCGGAATTAATCATGCAATAAGGCGGCGCGCAACTGCTCGTTTGTATATGAGGCACAAAGCGCGCGGGGTGGGTTCTTCCTCACCAGAGGAGCCAGTTCAGTTCCTCATCATAAACAGATTACGGAAGACAACAGTCACAGACAACGGGCCCCATAAACTTTCTCCTCACGTTATCCGCGTGTGCAGCCTGGTACAAAAAAAAATAATAAATAAAAAAAAAAATACCCCGACTGTTCAGCTATACCGACAATAATTTATAATCTCATTAGTTTATTCATCTTTCCTCTTGCCCTTAAGCACCGACGGATTTCGTGAAACCGGTGTGTGTTACCATGGCGACTCGTGCCAGCTGGCTTTCGTCGCGCACATACGCACGCGCGCGCGCTCGAGCACGCACACAGCACCGGGTCGGGAAAACTGTGGTGACTTTTATGAAGGGAACAGCGGAGATTACAGCGAGGCCTGGAAGTCTGCGCGGCCTACATCAAAACACCTGTCTTGCCAAACGGAGGTGGTGGGCGCAACAGATGCCGCCGCGGAGATGGAGAGCAAAGACACCCTCCCCCCCCCTACAGAATTTAGCTCCCCGGACCGGCTAATCACAGCCTGCTTAAGTGGCTGTTGCTCCATCCATACTTCTTCTAAGTGGCAGCTATGGAGCCCCCTGTGAAGCCCCAGTGGACCAGTGGGCACGGTCTCCCTCAAGGACACTATGGTGCTGAAAACATGCATGCAAAAGCGTTAAAATATCAGTCAACCAGTTTCATGGCTATAGGAAAAGATTTAATAACAACATGTCTTCCACATTACTGAGCTGAAAGTTCAATTTTCAGTTCAATTTCACATTGATTTCAGCGTGCATTAAGGTGAATCACCTTGAGGAAATGGAGAGGTGCATCTCTTCCTCATTCAAACGCACTCTTTCTCTCTCTCTCCATACTTCTTCCTACAGCAGAGGAGGGGAAAACTCTCCCTGGAGATTCCTATCAGACGGTTCCAGTAATATCTGGGAGATGTAGATGATGGTTATAGATTTCAGGGCTCTCAGGTGCATTAGTCTGTATTACAGCCTCCCCACAAGGCTACTTAATGCTTGCAATGGAAACAGGCTGGCAGATGCAGGGCATGTATGCCCAGCCACATGCACACATTTGAGCCCCATATAACATGCCAAGATACTACTTCCATCTTTGTAATTGGTGATCTATGGCATGAAGTAATGTGATCCCAGACCTGAAGTTATACTATCTACCTCAGAGTGTAACAATGCCCGTGACCGAGAATCTGGGTGAAAAACACTCGCTTTTCTCACCGTAGTGTTGTTGTTGAACCGTGGAAGCTCCCTAAATTAAGAAAACAAACGGAGAGGAACTGGGAGAAGATGGTTATCAGGCACCATCAGATACCTGCGTGACTGTTCTCCAGGGGCAGGAGCCGCTCTGCGCACATTTATAAGCACTTTTTTAGAGTGTTGACGGGGCATCTAAAGTAGGGGATCTATTTATACTGGCCTAGTGCTGTCTGTGGAGCTGTCCAGTGGTGAAATGGATGGGGATTCATGCTGTTTCATTTCTCCTTTTTTCCTCCTCTGCTTTCTCCTTCTCCAAAGCCTTCTCCTTTGTCCCATCTGATTTATTTCTGTCAGATCATACTAACATTCCTTCTATACCTTTCCTTCTTTACGGTCTTACCTGGATTCTTTTGTGGGCTCCTGTCAATTCAGACTGGTTTACATGTCATTCTTTCTTTGAGTACATCCCTTTTGTTTTCCTCTCACTGCTCATTGCCTCTTCTCTTCCGCTGAGGACAAGTGGTCATCCCAATTTTGTAGCTCTCTCTCCAATTATTCTTTTGCTCACAAGATATCCACTGGGACTGGCCAGCACGCATGAATGCACACACACTCCAGACTCGAGGACAAGCAGGCACACTGACAAGAGCAAGAACTTGGATTATTCCTCTCCCCTGCCAATCCATGGGTCAGAAAACCTCCTTAAAGCTACATGTTGTTCACATACAGCTGCACCATCCCTTTTGGTTTCTGTTTGGCCTGTACTGCCCCCAGTCTCTAGTTACTCAGTGGAATGAGGCAAGCAGAAAGGCAGGCAAGGGCACCCTGCACTCAGTGGGAAGGAGTAGAAAGCAAGTGGAGGAGAAGAGAGTGACAGAAGGAGCAAAGGGGGAAAAAAAAAAAAAAAACAGGCTGTGGGAGAGAAAGGAAGACAATGAGCAGTGGGCATTTGGTGTGTGAGTCTGAGTCTGAGATGCATCGTGAAGAGGAAAGTGTGTGTGTGTGTGTGTGTGTGTGTGTGAGAGAGTGTGTGTGTGTGAGTGAGAGTGTGAGAGTGTGTGTGTGAGAGAGAGAGAGAGAGAGAGAGAGAGAGAGAGAGAGAGAGAGAGAGATGAAGAGTTGAGGCAACAGATAGAGGGGATAGATATGGAGGAGTAGGAGGAATATGGCCAGGAGGGCAGGTGGTTCTGTCATTAGCTCCAGATTAAAGCAGAGGGCAATTCCAGAGGACTCACCTCTGATTCACACAGTAGTACTGCAGGCAAGGACAAGCCTCCCGGGAGACATGAAACACACGCGCACACACACACACACACACACACACACACACACACACACACACACACACACACACACACACACACACACACACACACACACATGCTGGACACACAGCAGTGATTCACAGGATTACCCACAGGCTCATGAACACACACATAAACACACACATATAGGCATATAACACCCCCTCCTCATTTAGCATAACTACACACAAGATACACCGTGACTCACGAGAACATGCTGACTCCCACACACATGGCACATACAGGCAGCCACGCAACACACACACTCACACGCACATTCACATCGTTAAACTAATTAATCAAATCTCCTGTTTTAATTAGGATTCAAATCAGTTGCTATGGGAACCTTGCCCCCTCGGAGTCTTAAGGTAAAGGCTCTCATTGCTGCTGCTGCCTCCAGTGACTCTACAGGAAGCCATCTGAGAGGGACAAATTCATAATACCTACAATGATTCAGCCGGCTGCATTCTACAGTGCGTTTTCACACAGATACATTTTTCCGGGGAGGCCTGAGGGGCCCGATCTGAACTTCAATTTGGGCTCAGCCATAGAGAGGGGCACAAAAGTGGAATGAATGTGGGATTATGGCGGCTCATGTTGCAGCCTCGCGAATACAATGTACTTTGCCATGAAAAGGCCATGTGTGTTGGCATTAAAGGGGAGGCTCATGGTTTGCAGGGGCCTGTCCAATCGATCACTAACACAAGACTGCCATTTTGCTCTTAGGGTTTTCACGTGGAGACGCAACGTAAAAGCACTTTCACACACTTCTAATAGGCTGCATATCCTCGCTATTACTGCAGCATGGCAATTTCAGCTCAGCTTTGTGCTCACACGCCTTGTCCCAGAACTTTGCTCTGGAAAAAAAAATAAAAATCATCCACTGTGTTTTCATAGGGGCTCCATTAGTGATCAATAGGATATGCTTGTGAATATCTTATATTAAAGGGCCAAGTCAGTGCTTTCACTTCTGTCTGTCAGAAGACTCAATATATTCTAACATTTGTGTTAATATTAATCAGACTGGGGAAATATTTATTCAGCGACTAATTTCTGAGCCCTATTTTAAGAGGTGTGAAGGTTTTAGTGTTAACGCCGTTTCATCTCACATTCCGCTTATCTTAAAAGACTGGATGAGGAAGATGAAAGTGTGGCGGAACCACGCCGCCCTCATCTGTCCCAGGAGTCCTAATACCAGCTCAGGTGAAGGCTGGACTTGATGAATTAAAGCTGGAGAGGATGCCAAGTGAAGCCATTAGGATACAGGAACTCAGGCGTGTGTCTGGCTCACCGGTTGTCATGGTTGCAGTGTTTATCACCTCTTTCTGTCGACAGAAGCCCAGGGGCAAATCAGATTGGCTTCAGACAGAGAGACAGAGAGGGAGAGAGAGAGAGCGTTGGTGAGTGAGGGGGAGGACATATTGGCACAGCAGAGGGGTGAAATGCCAACACGCTGCAGAGTGACAGCTGAGGAAGAGCACTGGACAAATGTCAACGTGGCTTATTCATGATAAGATTTCCATTTGACACACATTCAAGGTTTGAGATACAGTATATTAGTCTAACTTAGCGATCCCTCACTTTTTTTTTTTGGACTTTCTCTACTCTTTTAATTTATTGTCTTTTTTTAAAATCCCATTTTTTTTTCTGCTGTCTTTAGTCTTGCAGATGTGTTGAATGCACTTTCACACATTTGACAGCTTGATAGCCCTTCAGTAGGAGTCTTGAGAGGCAACTAAATGTTAGATCATCCTGCCAAATCAGGGGTAAATCCCCCCCCCCCCCTCCCTCGTGGCCTATGCCTGCCACCTAGCGGCCCCTAAACCAATCATCCCTGTCTGAGGCCTTGTACAAGTGCATTAAGAGACGTGCTCATGTGTGCGTGTCTGTGTGTACTACATAGCGTATAGTTGGCAGTTATGTGGCTAGCTGACAAGACAATCCACATCAAACGCACCTATAACCGGTTATATTGGCTAAGTAAATAAAACAAAACGACCGATTATGACATTTACCGGTTATGACAAGTGGCCGATTGGACATTTTCGATCTAGCGGTCATAATCATAAACAGATGGCTAGCAGCTGGTTGCACCCAGGTGGCTACTTGTCGCTGCCTGTCTCGTCCCTTTAGCTTATCACAAAGAAACCGCTCCTGACTCCACGGCGCACACGTGTTAACACACAAGCCACGCCTTTTCGTCTTGCAAAGCCAATTGGCGCACGGCATGATACGGCGCGCCATCCTCTCAGCCAATCACTGCGCTCCTTGTTGGGGGAGACGCTCTCGTACGCGGAGGCCGCTCTGCTGTCTGCAGGAAAGCAAGGTATGGATGCATTGTTGTCGGGTTTATAAGCTTCGGTTGAGCTTTTCCTTCAAACAAACCTCTAACTGAACCCGCTAAACACGTTGACATTACATATCAGCAGTCTGTAGAACCCAGTTATCTTTTTTTTTTTTTTTTTCTTCTGTGTTTTCATTTCTTCCTGGCTGCTTTTGAAGACTCGGTGGCCTGTGTTGCTGTACTTGTGCAGAGGAGAGATTCAGGTTTTGGTTTTGGGGTGGTCAGGCTGGGTCGAATTTTAGCTGACATCCCTTTTGAATAGGGCGAAACCACCAGACAGCCTGTGTGAATAGCTGTATTGTGGGCGCTGGCTGGTGCGTGCGTGCGTGTGTGTGTGTGTCTGTGTGTATATATATATATATCTATACGTGTATTTGTGTGACAGCACGGGTTCAAACCTATAAGCCCGTGACACAGAGAGTCTTGGTTCATCTGGGTTGTTTTTGGCCCCCCCTGGGTCCAGAGCTTTCATTTTGCCCTCCTCGTCTGTCAGTTCATCATAGCTCTGTTCGGGTTGACACGGTGTGCTGTTGCCGCACTGTGGAGTAAATTACCGCTGACAGTGAGCTGTCCTGTCGTTTATGGCCGCGCCTTGCTGTCAGCCCGCAGTGCCAAAGTGTCATCATCTCCGCCGAGGATGCCGCAAACAAACAAGTCAAGAAACGCCCCGGCGTGCGACTCTTCGTGCTCGGGCCAAGGGGAAACCTCAGCGGAAGATACAGAGCCGGTGTCCCGGGAGGAGAGCCGGGCGGCGGGGGACTCGGGAAGAGGAGGAGGAGAAGGAGGAGTAGAGGACAATGTTGGAGACTGCGAGATCATCAAGTCACCCAGTGACCCGAAAAAGTACAGGTAAAACAAAAAACAACTCTTCCAAAGCACAACTTAAATGCAAGCTTTCAGATGTTCTCGAGTACTTTAATTTTGCATTGAACTGTAGAGTGTTTACGTGATTAATCTTTTTTTTTTTTTTGTGGCTATTTCTCAGTTATTGTCAAGCAATGAAATACATCTTTGGATGCTATTTTCTGCATTCATGAATGTGAAAGTGCTGAGAAAATGACCTAGATCCACTAACCCACATCTAGAATTGATATTGAGCCTCTTTTCCTGCTGGAACATACTGAATTATTGTAGTCTGATGGGACAATTTCATGCTTTAAGCGCTCACCAGTGCCTCAGGCCTCCGTGGGCCAAAGACAGAAAATTTGCTGTGAAAAAGCTAAAAACAAAAGCGGCTCAAGGGGCAGAGGATGCAGTCTGCAAAGTGATATTTGATTTACCAAAAGAAGACAAAATGCAATGAAAGCTGCAAAACACTGTTTCTCAAAGCTCCCCGTGCTGTTTCACCTTTGACTTTACTCTCTTCAGATACATCGTGTTGGACAACGGGCTGCGAGCTCTGCTCATTTCAGACTACAGCGGACCAGCAGCATCGGAGGATGAGGAGGAGGACGGAGAAGATGAAGGCGAGGAAGAAGAAGAGGAGGACGACGAATCTGGAGACGAAATGGAGGACGAGTCTGAGGAAGACGACGAGGACAAGTGCAGTGAGGATGATGATGATGACGACGAGGACAAAGAGGGGAAGAAGAAGAAAGGAAATGCAGAGAAACAGGTACTGGAGGGAAGTTTTAATGTAGAGCCCCATTTAGGTTTTAGCAAAGTTTACTGTTGTTGAATATCTTAGAGGAAGAAAAAGTACTTGAGTCAGGTTGAAACCAAGATAAGCCACAAATGAAATACAGGACAACACAAATCGAGAGCTTTTTAAATGGACTCCCTTTAAACACATCTTTACTTGAAATGTCTATGTTTACATCACTTCAGCTACTTAAGGCATAAGGTTATTGTTAGAAAATACAAAAGTCTCAAAAGTTTCTAAATTCTCTAACCTCTCTGTATCCCTTCCTTCCATTCCTGTTTGTTCTTATAGAACATCTAAATCTTTAAAAAATGGATCATAAGTTATACTCTTTCAGCACGTTACTTAAAAATAAGTTGTGTCACGGATTTGGTGCTGTATTTAGAAATGCCCCAAATTGTTTTCTTTCTTTTTTTTGTGGTCTTTTGGGTGTTGTTGACAGTAATAAAGACAGACTGTCATCAAACTTATGCTTGAAGTGCACTGCCAGGTTCAAAAGATGACTTGCTG
This sequence comes from Embiotoca jacksoni, assembly GCF_022577435.1. Taxonomy (NCBI): domain Eukaryota; kingdom Metazoa; phylum Chordata; class Actinopteri; family Embiotocidae; genus Embiotoca; species Embiotoca jacksoni. The sequence goes on along the minus strand of NW_027185318.1, from coordinate 9,120,998 downwards.
TCCTGTGTTTCAGTCTGCAGCAGCGCTGTGTGTTGGTGTGGGAAGCTTCAGTGATCCCACTGATCTCCCCGGCCTCGCTCACTTTCTGGAGCACAGTGAGTGATACATCTATTATCGTTATTTCTTTAGAAAAGTATTCAGTGGTTTTTTCCAGCTACTTCTTTCAATGTTCAATGCATTCCAGGTGCAGTTTGTTTTCATCGCTTTGCCTGCCCTCATAGCCTGTTCCGTCAAGTTCAATATCATGTGTGACATTTCCCAGAATATCCCTCTCCTCGCGCCAGATTAACCCACTGTGGGGCCACAGGGCAAAAATGAGCTTTATGGCTCCTTTTGACCCACTTTTCCACGTTATAATGAATCTCTAGATGCTGTAAACAAGGAGCCTTTCCAGTAAAGTTTGTTGAACTTCATTTACAACTTTTGTTTTCACTATATTTAAATCTTATTTCTACAAATAGGCACGTAAAATGTCACAAAACTTTGATTTTGAATTTAGGATCCCTGTTTAGGATGACGAAATTGATGCAGGACTTTGGGAAATTAGAGCAAACAATCAGTTTACTACGAACCAAATGAGATACATTAAACCTGAAGCTGTTAGGGCCCACTTTGCCTGGTTGGTAATTCAGACTTGTTTCGTCCTAACAGCAACTCAATGCCTTCAGTTTGTGGAAGACAGCAAGAGATTTTCCAGTCAAAAAAAAAAAAAGAAGAAAAGTCAGACTTGCACAAAGTGCCACATATCTTCTGAATGGCAGTCAACTCCATTGATGCTACTATCAGTAGAGAAATTGTTATATCTGTCTCGAGCATTGCTCCTAAATGATCAGTCTGAAAGGAAACCCTTGCTCATCCTTTTATCGTCTGCCATTAAAACTGTCGCCAAGTGTTTGCAGCACTAGTAAGAGTTATGTGTATGGCTATGTTTGAGAGCAGGCTATCAAATTCTATCATGGCTGAGCTAGAAATATGATGCCGTACTGTCTGTGCCTGGCTCGTTGTCCACTTAAATAAGAAAACCACAGATGCAAGACACTTCTCTTCTCTTCTCTTCTCTTCTCTTCTCTTCTCTTCTCTTCTCTTCTCTTCTCTTCTCTTCTCTTCTCTTCTCTTCTCTTCTCTTCTCTTCTCTTCCTCTTCCTCTTCTCTTCCTCTTCCTCCTGTTTTCCCAGTGGTGTTCATGGGCAGCGAGAAGTACCCCTCAGAAAACGGCTTTGATTCTTTTCTCAAGAAGCATGGTGGGAGCGACAACGCCTCCACCGACTGTGAAAGGACCATCTTCCAGTTTGACGTCCAGAGAAAAAGCTTCAAAGAAGCTCTTGACAGGTGAGGAAGGTGCAATATGGCTGTGATATCAGTTTACTGAACAATTTGTGTCCCTGTATAAATGCTATGGGTACATAAAGTATTTGATATGAATTGAAGAATAATAAAAGTGATTACAGTTGCAAAACAGTTGAAATCATATTCCTGTCTCCGGCTCTGATGTAGATTATGGTGTAACTGTGTTCATAATGTGAACTGGCAGACTGACAAATATCACAGACTCAGTCAGTCCCCATTCTGCTGCTGTCTGTGATGTGTATCAGGACATCTGATGGCTTTTGTCTGGTCTGTGTCGCGTCCATCCGTCTGGCCCGTATGTGGCCTCTGATTATGGTCTGTCGCCCTCTTAGGTGGGCTCAGTTCTTCATCTGCCCCCTGATGATCCGAGACGCCATTGACAGGGAGGTGGAGGCCGTTGACAGCGGTGGGTCTCTGTGCCTCTGTGCATCACTCCTCTATTCTAGAAAATTGAATATTAGCTGTTTTGTTTGGAGTTGGACGTTTTATCAGCTACATGGCTGTGTTCTCCTCACGCAGCTCTTTTTCTGCCATCTTACCGTTTCCTCTTCTCTCCTTTTGTCGGTCAGAGTACCAGCTGGCTAAGCCGTCTGACTCCCACAGGAAGGAGATGCTGTTTGGCAGTCTGGCCAAACCTGGACACCCTATGGGCAAGTTCTGCTGGGGTGAGTTGGTAAACACAACCGCTGGGACAGATAATACACACAGGGCCTCCTTGGGGTATGTTCAGCAATAACAAACAAGAAGTTGAAGTTACTTTTCTTTGCTGATATCCTTGAATTTCTAAACCCTTTTTTTCTATCATGTTTTCTAATTGTGCTGAATTGATTGATCACTTGTGGCAACACCAGGGAATGCGCAGACACTGAAGCAGGAGCCAAAAAAGAAGAAGATCAATGTCTATAAGCGGCTGCGTGCCTTCTGGAAGAAACACTACTCTGCCCACTATATGACTCTGGCTGTGCAGTCAAAAGGTCAGGAAAATCTCTCCAGTTTATTACACACCAAGAAGTAGTCCACTAGATTGACATGAATGTAATTGATTTCAATCATTTAATGCACCAAAATGAACTGACTCATTGAAAAAGCAATCTGTAGATTAATCCAAAATTCCGACTGTCATTAGCTCTAATAAGGATCCACTTCATCCATGTTCAGCCGACTGTAAATAATCATTTCCAAATCAACTCAAATTGCTGTATTACTCAAAACAAAGTCAGATACAAAATATCTTAACACGGTTTCTGGGTTTCACAGAATATCACACAGCTAATTAACTGCAGCCTACAAGTAAAATGATGACAAGGGTTGGCATTTTTCCTGTTGAGAAACCTCATCCTCATAAAAACAGCTCTCTGTATTGGTCTGATTCTTTCTTGCTGCAACCTCTGGTACTTGATTAAAAAGTATATTCTCCCAAAAAAATCTGCCTGTGCAAAGTGATACGAAGGAGTCACAGTGATCAGTAATTGCAGTGAAACAACAACAAAATTATATAACCAGCGTTTTAGCCAGAAAATGATAAAGCGCTGAAACACCAAAGAATAAGGAAAATGAAAAACGATTACATTTAAATGTTTCCTGTAACACGAGATCTTATAATAAAGACAGCAATGCACCTGAGCACACCTCATTTTATGACCAACACACCCGTGAGCGGCCAGCTGGGTACAAGTTCATATTTAATCAACAAGTGCGCTGGTTAGGAAAAGGACAACTGTGTCAGTCTGAAAGTTGCAAATATACTTGGATTACATTGCGTGGTGCTGCTTTGTGCCAGATGTAAAAAAGATCCCTTAAGATTCCAGTTGATGTTAATTTAGTTGGAACCTGTGCTGACTGAAATGCATTTTAGTGACAAATGGCGCGAGTTATTGATCAGTGTTGGCAGAAAAACCTGCTTTTAGCTGCTCCTGTGTCAAACAGAGAAACTTCTGTTTCCACAGCACGGCCAAACAAACTAGCCTGGATGTTACGTCACATTGTTTTATTTAGGTATAGTCAATAACTGTTATTTTATCAGAAAGATAAATATATAAAGATATCATAAGATTACAATGCTGTAATAAAATATGTATGCGTCATTTTGAATCCTGCATGGCAAAGACGAGCTGTGTTTCCAATTAGATTTTGAATTACAGAATATCATGCAACACTTTGCATTGTTAATGCAGAACAAATGCCTAATGCATGTAAACAAAAATAGTTACCACCTCAATAGTAAAAACAGGTCTAGAATTTGACCGATTTTTAAAAAAAATAAATGTTTTATATACACGCAGGCTAACATGATACAAAAGCTGCATTTATTTCACATTAATGTAATGGTTTTTAATGCAGTTTTATGTTTATTTATGGCAGTGTGTAAAATTTAAACTAATACCGAGTTAGAAACGCACAAAGGGCTGATTTTCCATCTATATTTTAACATCATAGTAACACATGCAAATCTATCGGGTAAAACACTGTATTGACTGGGTCTTTAAGGCCAAAATACAAAAAGCACTAGAGTTGCTTTGAAACAAGCATTCTGCATTGCACTGCAATTCTCCCCCAACCCCAGAATTATGAGTTTTCTGCCAGTAATTATTGAGACGCACTCCAGCTCTAATTTATTCTCCTTCACTCGGTCTGTCCTTTTAGAGAAGCTGGACACTCTGGAGGAGTGGGTGAGAGAGATCTTCAGCAAGGTGCCTAACAAGTGAGTATTGGAAAAGAGGCTCTCAGTCACTGTGATGAGGGGCTGGCGTTATATATTGAGTCTCAATATCCTTTGCTCAAATGCAAATGTCAAGCCTTCCTCCATATCTGTCTCTCCTCTCTACATCTCAGACATTTTTTTTTCTTTCTTTTTTAACACGACACACCTTAAGGAGATCATTTCTCCCTAAAGTTGAGCTGAATTAGTGTTTTATTTCGAGACCTGAACTTCCGCTTGCTTTTATGAGTCATTGCGGTATTTTTTTAGAGAATCAACACGCATGTCACTGTTACATAAAAAAACGTCCAGCTTTCTGGGTTTCACTTCAATTAAAAATATTTTCATTTTGCAATATGAGCAGGTGACATTTCTCACACCTTTGCTTATAAAATCATCTTTAGTGGTTTCAGCACCTTTAGAGGCACTGAAGTCATTTTCATCAAGCTTAAAATAAGTGAAATCATTTTGGATATTTGCCTCAATGTGCTATTTCTGTGAAATGTAAACAATAATTAAGAGACAGACATCCTCAAAATTTCTTTTGAATCTTTTTGCGGGTACAACTCCTAAAAATATTCAGTTGAGTTGCAGGTGAAAAGGTGTTTGCTCTGTTGTTGTTTTTTCTTTTTTTTCTTTTAACCCATAAACGTTTTTACAATTATGCTAAAGAATTCATGCTTGGTGCCATGTGGTGACTTATTCACACATGGTAATTCTCATAATTCTGGTTTTATGTCTACAGTGACCTGCCCAAACCAGATTTCTCTGATATGCTGGATCCCTTTGACACGCCAGCTTTCAGCAAGCTCTACAGAGGTAATGATCTACCCTACTGCATATGCCCGAACACATCTGGTGCACTGCAGTTCAAAACCTGTAAATACATCTGAGGGGTATAGTGAGATGATTTAAAGCACAGCAAAGCTGAAAACCTATTTACTTTTTAGACTTTCTTCTCATCTTTTCTTTTTTTTTCTTGTCGATAACTAGATACCTTGACCTCTTCAGTCCTTGAAAAAACATTCATAAGAACAATCTGAGATGCACACCGATGAAGCAGCAACAAGTTTCTCAGGGATGGGGTTTCTCTAACTGTGTTTATGTGCATTTGCAGTCGTTCCTGTCAGGAAAGTTCATGCTCTGAATATCACCTGGGCTCTTCCCCCTCAGGAGGAACACTACAGGTGAGCTACTTGCACAAGATACATAGCCCATGTTACGAGGCACATAAATGAATTACACAACATACACAACAGACCACGCTTTCTCCTCACTTGAAACAAAATTGCATCAAATGTGTTTGTTTGTCTTTTTTTTTCCCGTGGCCCTGCCTCCTTCCTACAGAGTGATGCTTCTTCATATAAACATAGAATTAGACCAGCCAAAAGATTGCATCAATGTGTTTTGTTTCTCCTTTTCATGTTCTTCCCTCCTGTTTGCAGAGTGAAGCCTCTCCACTACATCTCTTGGCTGATTGGCCATGAAGGCACGGGAAGCATCCTCTCAGTGCTTAGGAAGAAGTGAGTGTTATTGCCTTTGTCTGTTTGTTTTTCTGATTTGAGGGCACTCCAAAACCCAATTAAAAGCTCTTCAATTTGCTGGGTATACATGAGCTTTTTTCTTGCTCTGAGCAAGGCCTGAGTGTTTGAGCCCAATCTTCAAACTCTACACTTTGCCCACCCTCTTGACAATGTGATTCATACAGTCTCATCGCTGGCTGTGGTGGTACAAGAGCATTTCAGCCTCTTGTTGCTAAGTGCCAAAGTGATTTGCCAAACCTTGTGTGGTCCCACAATACAAAGAGCCCATCCAGCGGTCCCTTTACCATCGGCACCACTCGAAACGTCTGCCAGAATATTCCTATTTACTGTGTGTGCTGTTCATAAATGACAGCAACAAAATATGTGCACTCACTCACAATTCCCAGTCGAAACAAACTGCAGAAGCAGTAGAGTGGTTGTTTTTTTATTGAGTTTAGACAATCCCGACATCAAGGGCCAAGAGGCTGGTTTGAAATTGGACAGTTTTTGTGCCCCTCTGTGAAATTGGGGAATGGTCTCTCCGTCTCTGTGTCTGTCACACACTATTTAGGACACAACTGATCAGATGCTTCACTCCAGTGTTTTTGCAGATTTTTGTACACGGACAAATCCATACAAATATTTCACCACAGAGGCCAGTTTAAAAGGTATATCCTCAATATTTTTTCGAATTTATATGCGTACTTTTTTCTCCCTCTGGTTTCAGTTCTTTTCCCCGCTTGGTGTCATCACTATTAATCTACTGCAGGCTTTTCAAACCAGCCTGCTCACACAAGCAGAACATGTCTTCATACAAATAAATGCAGACAAGTCTACTTTGAAGAATAACACAACTCCACTAAGTTTCAAGTGTTTGGAAGTTGTTTTTCATTTACAACGGAATGAAAAGCTTCCTGTAAGGAAGAACAAACAAGTAATAGAATGAGACATGATGTCGGGTCTTTATTTTTTTAAATTTTATTTTAAATCTCAGCTCACTGCCCCAACAGTGTTGATGAACTGGTGTGTGTGTGTGTGTTCGTGTGTTCATATAGGTGTTGGGCCCTGGCTTTGTTTGGAGGAAACAGTGAAACTGGCTTTGATCAAAACACCACCTACTCCATCTTCTCAATCTCCATCACTCTCACTGACGAGGGTTTCCAAAACTTCTACCAGGTAAATAGAAATTATTTTTAACGTTTCACTTCTTTTATTTTCTTTTTATTCTGGATAAATGGAAACACTGAGACTTGGGCTCGAATTCGTATTTGTTTGTATGATGTAGACATTGAATTATTGAAATGCTGCTCAGTGATAGGATTTGGTAGCAGACCCACAACAGAAACTGGAAGCAGGACCCAGCTGGTCTGTTTCTGTTGTTTTCACTAATACAACAGGTAATTTCAAGGCAGAAATCAATGTTATCAGTTGTTATGACAACTCCCGCATTAACCACAGACACAGTGGGTGATTATTCAACAGGACAACTATTTCCCACTCTTAGGGGCCTAATGAAATATGAAACTGCTGCAGACAACCACAAAAAAACAACCTCGCTTCACAAGTTCCCAATTGTCAACTTGAGTGGCAGAAAAGTTCCCAAATAAAACTCCCTGACAAATGGGAACTTTTCTGACAGTCAAGGTGATATTTGGGAAACCAGGGTTGGCCATTCCCAAATATTCGTGAATGACCAGGTTTCAACTTTAGTGACAAAAATGTTCCCAAAGGACACCTTGAGTGGAATAAATGTCTCAAATGGCCGTCCACCGAACAACTTGGTTTGTGTCCCTGGTACTTGAGAACCAGGAGTCGGGGGCATCGGTGGAGCCCACGCCTGACACAAGTGCACTCTGTTTAGGCTGTCTAACCAAACCACTCTCCCAAGGGTATGGTGATTGGGACCTTTGCATTTTGACATATTACATACTTTTAAATGGACTTGTCAGGGTTCCCAAATTTCAACCCAAATCCCAAAAATTCCCCCATTTCATATTCCTCTTGATATTTCCGCATTTATTTTCTCTAAATCTGTGCATTTATTTTTGTTATTTTTTATGTTACTCCTGTGACTCCATACAACTGAGGATCTTTTGTTCACAGTTAATAATCCTGAACTTACTGTTACTCTATGACTTTTTGTTTGCGTGTCTGAACCTTTAAAAAAATTGGGAACAAAGAGAAATGTGGCCATGGTTTATTCGATTTATGTATAATAGGCGTGTCTGTGTTTTTTTTTAACAGGTGATTCACCTCGTGTTCCAATACCTGAAGATGTTGCAGACACTTGGACCTCAGCAAAGGCACTTTTACACACACACACACACACACACACACACACACACACACACACACACACACACACACACAGAGTCTCACCAAACAACAAAACAAAGATGATGTACTTACAAAGAGGCAGTTAAAAAAAAAAAAAAAATCAAAAACAACTTGTATATTTTGTCTAAGGAGGTAGTAAATACTGCATGATATGATATACTGACAGGTTGGCTGTTTGTTCATGTATACGACTAAATTTCCCCACTGTGGGATTAATAAAGTCTAAATCAATCAAATCATATATTTATGACTTCAACATTTTAGTTTTTGTTATCTTCCTTAATTCTTAAGGAGCTTTGGTGTTTGACATCTGAGCTGTTGTCTGAGATGACTAAAGTTTTTAATTCTGTCTGTTTTTTATTGCATCCAGACTATACGAAGAGATTCAGAGGATTGAAGCCAATGAGTTTCACTATCAGGAGCAGGTAAGAATGTGAACTTCCATAACCTGCTGTGTTAGGTGCATTTTGAAACAAAAAATATTATTGTGAGACTGTAATGGAAACCTATGTTTGTTTTTTGTTAGATTGACCCTATAGAGTACGTAGAGGACATTTGTGAAAACATGCAGCTGTTCCCCAAAGAAGACTTCCTGACAGGAGATCAGCTGATGTTTGAGTTCAGTCCAGAAGTAAGTAGTTCAGTCGTTCTGGGAGTGAACCTCTTTCAGGGTTTCAATCTAAAATCTTGCATCTCCTTTTTTATATAAAGATGTGAATGAAACAGGTCAGGTTTTTTTCTTTCTGATGTGATAATGATTTTGAAGCTAACGCCTTTATAGTAAGAGCAATTTATTTGCTAGAGTTGTGGTCTTGTCTTCTATTGGTGGATGTTATTTTGCATCAAAAGTTACAGTCTAATTGCGGCTTTGCATATTTTCTGTGACGACAATAACTTCCGTTTAGCCTTTCTGCCGGTTATTGTGATTGACAGCTAAAATTGTTCTCGCATAAACAAGTGATTTAGACACAGAAGGGAAAATGCTCTCTCTCTCTCTCTCTCTCTCTCTCGCTCTCTTTGCTGCAAACTTGACTTTGATTTGGTCGTGTGTGTCTCTTTCTTTCTTTCCTTCTTTCGTTCGTTCTTTCTCTCTCTCTGTGTGTGTGTGTGTGTGTGTGTGTGTGTGTGTGTGTGTGCACGTGTGTTGTGTGTGTAGGTGATCAGTGCAGCTCTGTCCCTCCTCAACCCGGAGAAAGCCAACCTGATGCTGTTGTCACCAGAACATGAGGGCCAGTGTCCCCTCAGGGAGAAGTGGTTTGGCACACAATACAGCATTGAGGGTGGGTGTGTTTGTGTTTGTTTACTGTCAGTGTAACAGTTCCTTCCTACAATGTAGGCATTCAGTGAATACATTGTCTTTTTCTTCCCTTGTGTGGTGATATTCAGCCTGATATAATGCAGAGCCAGTAGTAGAAATGCCAGCATTTATCTTTGTCTTTTAGATGACGAACAATAGTGTCGGAACAGAATTTAGATTAAAGAAACAACAGAAACTGTACAAGACATTTTTGTCACAAATAAGTGTTCAGGTGACTGAATTCAAAACATGAATCGAACCAGAAAATATTTCTTTTGTGCTAACAGAAGTTTAACCTTCACACAGACATCCAGCAGGAGTGGATGGAGCGGTGGACAGGAAACCTGGAGCTGAACAGTGACCTCCACCTTCCTGAAGAGAACAAGTTCATCGGTGGGTGGATAAAGTTCTTTGTGCACTGCAGGCCAAAAAAAAAAGAGGTGTTTTTGTGTGGCTGAGAACTGGTGCAAGTATCTAAAAAGTGTCCAATAAGATGATCATGGACAAGATTTGGTCGAGCAGTTTGTACTTTTCCATTCATCCATCCATCCAACAAATGCAGTAATCAGATATATTGACCAAACTTGGAGGGAAAGTGCATTTTGGTCAGTGTATTTTGTTATTTGTAACACTCCCTTGTTGGTCACTGATCCAACAGAGGTGTTGTAATTCAAACTCAAATTTGTCAACTCCTCCTCATGTATCTCTCTGTTTGGACAGGATTTATTACAGCTTAGGATGCTGTAATAATTACAGCTTCAGTTACATGCTGTTTTCCAACAAAGTTTCTAGCTATCCCATAATTTAAATCGAGTGGAGATAAACTTTGTACTATAAGTGCACTGACTTTCATTAGTTCAGTCTCCACTTTAACAGAAGTAGAAAAAGATGTTGCTTAGCAGATAGATGTGTGATGGTACAGGTCCATGCATGGTGAGCCAGGTATTTAACACTGTTTTAGATACAAATCTTTTTTTTTTTTTGCTGCAGCCTGACATTTAGAAAATGATATTTAAGTAGTTTGAAAGTGTCTGTTAATAATTTAATTACAGCTAAATACAAGCAATAGTATCGGTGCTTAACAGCTGGCATTGGGCTTGTATAACACTTAGGTATTCTCAATGGTTTAAAAAAAACAAACAGACCTGTTGTCTCTTTCTTTTTAAAACCTGATGCCTGCATTACCCACAATGCAACTCAACCACCAGTTGCTTGTTCATGGAGATTCAGGTGTATTATGCTAAATGTGGCAAATGTAGCTGTAAGCCTGTAGCTCTAAGCAAACATGAGGAGCGGGCCGCAGAGGTCTGTGAAGCTCAATTCTTCCTAAATTCACGCCCTCGGATTGTTTTCTTTTTCAAATTTGTCACCGTTACATCCACCTGACGCAGACTCAAGTGCTGCCAGTTGAGGCATTTCATCAGATTTTTCGCAGCTCCATCTTGAGCTATAAAAGTCTTACCGTAACTTTTTTTGTCACGTGCTGCAGTCGTCCTGAAAACTGGTAAACGGACTATAATGTCAATGTACAAGCAGTGCATTTCTTTTTTAAAGATACAATAAAGGCTGCTGGCAATGCAGTTCACGTGGTTTTTACACAATGTGTCTTCACAGAACTAGATCCTGTAATATATGAGTGGCTAAAATTCTCTATAAAAAGCCAACTCCAGCTGGCTGACAAAAATTGGTACGTGAGTCCCGTTACCGTTGCAGATTGCATTGATTTAAAGCAGCACATTAAATAAAGGTCAAGACTTTAACTCAAACATTGGAAACCAAAACATCTCTGGTCCAATCCTGGCCAACCTTTAAAGGCTGATGCACCCTGGCATTGTGTTCTGCCTACAAACTTAGAAGGCAACAAACCCACACGACCAACTTTGCTGGATGTTGGCGGCCTCACTTATTGGCCCAAGGGTTCCTGAATCATTTATAGGGGGGGGCAACATCTCTCTCTGTGGTGACAAGCTGCTGCATGTTTATCCCCAAACTGGACAGATTGAATTGTTGAAACTCACACATTATTTATGAAATTGTACCAAGCGGAACGAGATGATTTATTGTTTATGTGCATTTGTTCAGCCACTGACTTCACCCTGAAGCCCTCTGACTGCACCGACACCGAGTTCCCAGTCCGGATAGCCGACAGCGACAGAGGCTGCCTGTGGTACAAAAAGGACAACAAGTTCAAAATCCCAAAAGGTAAAATGTGTGTGTGTGTGTGTGTGTGTGTGTGTGTGTGTGTGTGTGAGCGCGCGTGTACATTTGCATGCAGGATGCTGCCATCAAGACATTTGATATCATTTGGAAGGTGTTGACACCCATTTGTCCTCTGCACCTGCAGCCTACATCAGATTCCACCTAATCTCCCCCGTAATCCAGCAATCTGCCAAGAAGTAAGTTTGAATTCAGATTTGACCTTGTGAAAGTCCTGTGTGTTCTGCTGTTACCTTTTTTAACATCTGCTATCCCTCACTCTGTTTTTAATCTCTTCTCTCCCTCCCACTGCCTCCAATTATGTCTTTGTAATTTTTCATCGTTTTAACCCTCCTTCTTGCTCCTTTCTGGTGCCTTACTTCTTCCACTCCGTCTTGCCTGTTGTTTTTGTTGTTTCTTCTCCTCCTCCTCCTCCTCCTCCTCCTCTTTCCTCTCCTTCTCATCCTTTTACTACCTCCGCCTCCCTCGCTTAATTTCACTTTCCTCTTTTCTTTTTTTCCCCCTTCCTGTTTCCGTCCAGTGTGGTCTTGTTCGACCTGCTGGTTAACATCCTTGGCTACAACCTGGCAGAGCCGGCCTACGAGGCTGAAGTGGCTCAGCTGGAGTACAAACTGGTTGCCGGAGAGCATGGCCTGGTCATCAAGGTTAAAGGATTCAACCACAAGCTGCCTGTGAGTGAACTCATCCAGAGTAACTGCATACTCATACATACATACATACATACAGATATGTGTGTGTATTAAGTTTCCATTGCATAAACTCACACACTGATTAATACAAATGTTCTTCTGAGTGATTCATTGCTCACTTGTTGACCACATTTCTCCCTGCAGTTGCTGTTCTACCTGATCATTTACCAGCTGGCTGATTTCTCTGCCTCCCCTGATGTCTTCAGCATGTTTGTCGAGCAGCTCAAAAAAACCTACTTCAACATCCTCATTAAACCTGAGAAACTCGGCAAGTGAGTTGTTTTCCCTCTGTCTTCATTATTTCTGACTGTTCCATCTTGCCAATGCGAGTCATCGCAAAGTCTATGTTGCCTTCTAGTGGTGAAATGTGCGACAGCCCTAAATAGAAAATCCTCCCCTTCATCCTCTCCTCGCTTTGGTCCTCCTCTCCTCTCCTCTCCTTTTTTGTTTTTGTTTTTTTTCTCAGGGACGTGCGTTTGCTGATGCTGGAGCACTCTCGCTGGTCCATGGTGGAGAAGTACCAGGCTCTGACCGCCGGTTTGACCAGTGAGGAGCTGATGGAGTTCAGCCGCAGCCTCAAGGCCGAGCTGTACACCGAGGGACTGGTGCAAGGGAACTTCACCAGGGCGGTGAGTGGACAGCAGTCGGTGCACAGACAAGGCGACTGATTTGACAATAATATTCGCCGATTAGGATGAATCGATAAATGTTCACATCTGCACTTGCATCAATTGAGGCTGAGTGTGTTTGACATTGCCCTCGTGTTTTTGCTGATTCCCTCTTTTCACTCTGTTATCTCTCCCTATTCATTAGCCTTCATTGTATTTCCTCCACAGGACTCGATGCAGTTCCTGCAGTATGTCACAGAGTAAGTCTGCTATTACACTCGATGCACATCCTAATGAGAACACCAATACTCGGCAATCACATAGATTTGTTTGCCACGGTACACAGTAATTCGCATCAGCTTCAGTTGTTCAGTCCGTGACTCCCCTTTTGACTTTTTCATTAATAGTTTTTTCGAATATATTCCCTCAATTCCAACTTTCTTCCTCTTTTTTTGTCTTTGTCTCTTTCTTCCCTCCTGACCTAAATCTCTGTCTCTGCTTCCCTTCTTCCTCTCTCTTCCTTCTTTGCGTCTGCTCTGGCAGTAAGTTGCATTTCTCCAAGCTGCCAGTGGAGGTGCCGGTGATGTTCAGAGTGGTCGAGCTTCCTCAGAAGCACCACATCTGTAAAGTCAAATCACTCAATAAAGGAGACGCCAACTCTGAGGTCACTGTTTACTACCAGGTACACACACACCTGCCACACGCATGATCAACCAAAAAATGGGAGCGAATCGGTGTACATAAAAAAAAATTAAAAAAAAATCTTGTTGTCTTTTTTTTTTTTTTTTTTTTTTTAAATGTACACCGATTCACTCCCATTTTTTTTTTTTTCTTTTTTCTAGTCTGGCCCCAAGGCTTTAAGGGAGCACACACTGATGGAACTGTTGGTGGTGAGTATTTAAATATGTTCGTCCTCTCAGTCCACCTGGTCATCCCTCCCATCTTTAACTTGAGTTGTTGTTGTTGTTGTTGTTCAGATGCACATGGAGGAGCCCTGCTTTGATTTCCTCCGGACCAAGGAGACTCTGGGGTGAGTTTCTGTTGTGATGTTTCCAGTAACATGTTTGCTTTACTTCAAATCAAAATTCTGCCAAAAAATAATCACCCTATATTTCTATTGAGCTTTTAGTCTTTTTAAACTTGCTTCCACCTTGAAACTTATACTGTACATAGACATTATAGTACCTGCAATAGTTTTCCTCAACCACAGTGTTAGAATTTACTTGTTATTGGTGCTTAAAGAAATTGTGCTATATTGATCAACAATAATCACCGTCTTTATTATAACCTATTTATGTGCATATTAGACAAAGGTACATATTTATTGTAGCACCAGTAACTGTGACTCACCACGCCTTTTCATTGTTGCTGTTCAATATGCCAAGTTTTCTCTTTTTCCAACCTTTTTTTTTTTTTTTTGCTGTAAAGTTATTTGATGTGGAAATCAAACATGTCTGTGTCTTTACTGTGTATTGTTTTGGTGCTTTCCAAAGGCCAAGCTTGTGCCCATCTTGCTAACAGAGTTGGTAAAGAGAGTTAGTAATGTTTAAACTTGTGCACAATAGCTCCATTTGCACTGAAACAATGCTTTTTCAAATTTAACTGATTTTGTTAAAGACTTCAAAGCAGCGTGCAAATCAAATGTTTCTCATCAATTTATTTCGTCTGGTCTTTCTCTAATCCTTGCTGCCTCCTTTCATGTCTCCCTCTGCAGATACCACGTCTACCCCACGTGCAGAAACACCTCGGGCATCCTGGGTTTCTCTGTCACCGTGGAAACACAGGCCACCAAGTTCAAGTGAGTCTGCAACACAATTGTAACCTTTAATTCGCCCGGAGCAAGATACGATTTATCTTAACCGCTTTCCCAAAACCAAGGTATAATCTATCTTACTGTTCACCCAAAGCCAAGCTACAATTTATCTACGTAGCCCTGGAAAGAGAAGCGAGTGGAACTGATAAATGACTAAAGGAATCAAATACGCCCCATAGCCTATAATATATCTCTTACCTCTCATCTCTCTCAGCACCGAGCTGGTGGAGTTAAAGATTGAAGAGTTCTTGGCTTCATTCGGGGAGAAGCTCAATGCACTGACTGAGGAGGCGTTTAATACTCAGGTTGGTGTCTGCGTTTGTATTATTATTTTGTAGTTGTGAGTTTCCTGTTGTCATAAAGAAGTTACAGCAAACGATACATACCCAGAAAGTTTTTGAAAAGTCAAAAGTGACTTTTAGAACAAATTTGCTCATCATGTGCGACGTATTGGGACATTGTTTTTTGAAAAGTCCTCGGAAGAAGAAGAAGAGTGTGTAGAAACACTGTGTGCTGTACGTGTGTCTTTCGTACAGGTGACCGCTTTAGTGGAGCTGAAGAAGTGTGAGGACACGCACCTCGGGGAGGAGGTGGACAGGAACTGGGCCGAGGTGGTTACTCAGCAATACGTGTTCGACAGGCTCAACAGAGAGGTAAGGACAGCGCAATTTAAACCAGATTACTGTAAATTGTCAGTGAACGACACCTGTCTTATTGTTGATTTGCGCCTGTGTGTTTAGATCGAGGCTCTGAAGCAGATGACCAGAGCGGAGCTCGTCTCCTGGTTCCAAGAACATCAAGGACAAAGCAGCCGCAAACTCAGCGTGCACGTAAGCGATGCCTTTTATGTTCAGGTTTGGCAGGGAAAGGGAAAGGGTGTTTAGCTTTCTCATTCACTTTTTTTCCCTGTACTTTTATTCACGTATAAACTATCTATAACCTCCTCCCTGTCTCTTAAAGGTGGTGGGATTTGGTGCTGAGGAAAATGATGAGGAGGGTGGTGGGAAAAAACAAGAAGAAGAAGAAGGCAAAGGGGATTTAAGTGGCTCTACCTATGGCGAAGTGTCTAAGGTCACTTTTCTTCCTGCCTCGCCCAAGTTGGCGGGCGCCGTCGCCATCATGGACATTCCTGCTTTCATCAAAGGCCTCCCCCTCTTCCCCTATCACAAGATACTCGAATAAACTCATGCTCACACTGTAATACAGACAGGTGGCTGGGCTTTGCCTGTCACTGAGCCACGTTCAGGGACTCTGCCTCATTAGAGATGCAGACTCTTAACATGTGATGAAGGAAGGTTGAAATGGCTGCGGCTCCTCTCTGGACCTCGATTCTGTCTCTGGGGCCCGGCTGTAGGTTTTACCCAACACTGTGTGCATAAGCAAAAAGCCTGGGAGTTTTATTTTAGCTAAGTGATAGTCTATTCTGCTTTCTCACACTCAGTTATTTCATGTCCTCAGACACCGGGTGAGTGGGAGCGTTCTCTTTTTCTCCACCCCAAATTGACCTGAAAATCTTTGAATCAAGTTCTTGTTTATTTGGTTCTTCGCTATGCTGATGTTACAACACTGAATCCCAGCACTTTCTGCTGTTTGAGTTGGTGGCCAGACTTTTTTTTTAATGCCATTCAAAAACACAAATCAACTGTGAAAACTGCAGAAACGCAGAGTCCTTTTGAATGCCACATGTTTGAATTTGAGTGATTGTGTGCTGGATTTTATTGTGTGCTGCTGCTGTTATTGAGGAGACCTGAGTCATGACATGGAATGAACATGTGCAAAGAAATAAATCGGTCAGTGGTGAGTGAATGAATTTAAGTAATCTTCGCAGTGAAAGTATACGAAAATGATTTGACGGAAATTCTGTTTAATTAGAATTTGTAGTGCATTTTTTTCTGCCAGCTCGTGGTAAAAGTACAAGGAATTTGCATGAAGTGTTTTGACATTTTACTTTTCTTTAAATGCCAACTTAACTGACACACCTGCAATTTTCTTGGCATGCAGTCACATTAAGCAACACAAACTCAGCAGACGGACAGTATGACGAACAGCAAGGTCACAAGTGTTTGCACGCCGGTGACTCAGTACGGTGTAATTTATACTATGAATTATATGAAAATTATACATTTGTCACAGACTCTGCTTTAACCCCAAAGAGAAGGTTGATATTTTATAGGGGCCTGTGGATGGTGAGTCTTTGCACTATTGAATGTAATTAAAAACTAATGGGGAGCACGGCCCAGCAGAGCATGTTAACAGAATTGACTAATGTGCCCGCAGGGACGTCTCGTACTGTATTAAAGTCTTCACCTGCATTAGCCTCACATATAACTGTGCTACATGCGAGATGGATAGCAAAATAGCTTGTTCGCCTAAACAGGATAAGCTTTTCATTTCACCCTTACTACATATTTGTTGGATTTCTCATTATTGAACCATGAACCATTAATTTGCTTCTGTACCAGACTCCACGATTCTGGTTTTTGGGCTTCTACACTATAGATTTTAGCATTTGGCTGCTCGAGTACTAGTGAGGTCTGGTATGTGAAGGCCTGGCTTTCTGCCACTGTTCCAGCCCGTCCCAAAGGTGTTGGATGGGGTTAAGGTCACGGCAATCTGGAAAATACTATCGTCTAAAATATCATTGTAAGCTGCGGTGTTAAACCAGCAGTTTGTCTGCTTGGGGGCAACGAAACCCAAGCTGTAAACCCAACACCACTACCACCTTTTAAAGTTGAAAGAATGAACTTATAGGATGCTTATTTAGCATGCATAACATTATCAATCATCAAATTGTGTTTCTGGCCACCTGGGAAGTGTGACTTTGACGTTCATTATTCTTTTAGCCCTGTTTTTGGTCTCCACTTACACCTTAAATAAAATCTGGCCTTTTAGTGGGATGCTACACGAGCTAACCTTGTCTGTCTGTCAGTTGCTCTCGGGCGGTTAACTAGAGTACCATAGCCTGTTTTGAGAATTTTTATTTGAATATTAGACCAGTGAGAATGGGCTATCGGTAGAGTTAACAGTAAGGGCCACAGTGTCAAAATCTCTTCCAGCACTGTATAGTACGTGATGTCCTCCCATTGAAATGACAGTGGTAACATGGTTTTGGTGGTCGGGTTCAGTAAAATACTGTTCACATTAATTCACCAATTATAATCAAATGTTTCCTTTATTATTCTGAAACGGAACTACGTGAAGAAAATGTTAATTATGTTAAGTACGCGTAGAGTATAACGTGCTTCTTTGTAATAACGGTACAAAATATGGTGAAAATAAAAGGAGGCCCACTTAAGATTAAAATGTACCTGTGGGAAAGGTGCTGTTGCTGCAATCCCTTTAATGACTCAATGTGGAATTCATTTGACAAGTTCTGGGTATACAGTAACATCCTGCAGTGTAGAGGCCCACAGAGCATCCTTAGTGATGACAAACAGATCTAATTAGCTTTCAGTTTGTGATCTGAGCTGCGCCTCCTTGGTAGATCAGCTGCATTAATCTCCTCTGTGGAGGATACAGGATATTAAGCATAGGCTACTTGTCCTACATAACACCAAAACAGAGATACAGCAGCTTTGATGGGCAAAAAAAAAAAGGGGGGAGAAAGCACATTATGAATATGAAGTGATACCAAGGAACAGACTCTTTTTAGCTTCAGGAAAGCTTCAGCCCTCCTTTTACTGCTGCTATTTCTCTCCTGAATTGTGCATACTAAAATTCAAAAACATCGTCAGGTTGGACTTTTCACGCTCACCTTCACACTCATTTCACCTAAAGGTTTAGTGATCTCTCTATCTGGTGAACTCGGAGGCCATTGAAGACACTTAACAAGCAAGCAAAACGCTTGTGAAGGCTATTTGGCCTCCAAATAAGTTGTGATCGTTCGTGTTTGTTTGGCGCAAGGCGACCAGGCATTCAGCCTAACGTGTTCATTTTGGTTTCCTCAGTATGGACCTTTTTTTTTTTTTTTAACGTGATATGTCCATTAGTTTTGTTCTCCTACTGTGTCAGTAAAGAGTGAGTTTATTAAGAAATGAATCAGTTTGTGCTTTTACAAGCATAACAGGATTTACTGACTATATCCTTCTTGTCGCCATTCATCACTGGATTGCAGCAGACCTATTTTCCTGTCACTGGCAATAGATTTCATAGTTTATGTTGTGCTTGCAGTTTTGACTGCCTTATTTATTTAGGAAAGGTTCCCATGTCAGATTTTTAATAAAGAGCTAGAATACATTAGCTCCAAACAATTGTTTACTTAATATTTTGTTGTGCTTTCTGCATTCAAAGAAAATGTATTCAAATATTAATGACTTTCTAACACACGCACACAGCAGTGCTTTAAGATAATCTAAATGTCCAATTCAGCAAGCTAACGTGCACACAATAACAACGCCAACCTCAGGGGCTAGAAGGAATGTCGATTGCAAGTATTCGTTCATAAACCAAAGTATCAAAACACTGCTTTAAAATGTTGGACTGACGATAGCGCGAGATGAAATTCAAGGTATTCACCCAGTATGCCTCCACTTGGGAGCATGAATATCTTTACAAATTTCCTGGTCAGCCATCTAATAGCTATTGAGATACCCGAGTTTGGACCAAAGGACCAGCTGACTTACACCCATGCAGACTCGATGCTAGCCTGGCTAAAAGTGCGTTTGTTATCATTTTATCTCCGAATGCAATTTTTTAAACGGACCGTAAAGCAGTTTTAAAAAGCATACATACAGCTGCTTGTCCATAAATTCTCTTCCGTTGCCTACGCTTTTGAGGAAAATGAAGATTTGCTTTCCCCTGTTGTCTGCCTGTGCAACACAGAGCCGCAGTGTCTCCCCGCTTCTTTGGATCAGAAAGTCATAATTCAGTCTTTGGGGGGTATGTAACTGTGTCACAAGTAGTATTGCCAGTAAATGAATCCAGCCCTGCGCTGTCACCAGTAACTGGTGGTCCTGCTAAGAAAGGCTTTGTGACTTTGTCCCAGAGAGTTGTGCTCATCCTGTGTTCTACTGTCACAAGCCGTTTGCTCTCTGTCTCCGTCTCTTAGACTGAGTATATAAGCAAAGAGGAAGTGTATCACAAATGCATGCAGACAAGCTTACCCATGAATCAGAGAAGATTAGATTTGTTTAGTGTGCGCACACACACACACACACACACACATGCTCTCCACTTCACCCTGTGTAAACTTTCCACTGCTGCAGTCTGTGTCAGTCCTGTTGTCATTCTAATTTCATCTGAGGAACCCTGCCAAGGCAATAATGAACTCAAGTCATGAGGCAGAGGCCATGGTGAGTGGTTGGGAGTTGTTGTGTGTGTCTGTGTCTGCATGTGTTTGCGTGAGTGTGTAGTAGAGAGAAAATGAAAAAAGAAGAAATGGAGGTAAAGCTGGTGCTAAAGAGGGGATGGGCAGGTTTAAGTGTGTTGTTTGTGTGTGCGCGTGCGTGCGTGCGTGTGTTTAAATGCGCTGCGTCTAACATTGTGCCGGTTTTAAATTAATCAGTGCAGTGGGGTGTATCATCTAAGCCGCTGTAATGTGTCGACTCCTTTATTCAATTTGAGCAGTAATCTTAGAGCTCCCCCCTGGTTTGCCTTCATCAGCCCCCTGCTACAAAGCTAGCTTAACTTAGCCACAGAGACACACACACACACAGAGGCAGAGAAATGCTAAAGAGATGAGCCATTTTCTGCGTCAAGATTATACTTAAATAAGTGTAGCCAGGCGGAGTCTCCTCATTATGTGGGTATTGTGGTCAAGACGGTCCTTGTTTGCAGCAGGTGTTCGAGATGGTGGACTCCCACTGCTTTAGGTAGTTGGACAGATGATGTAATAAAGATTGATAGAATAATCCTTTCAGATGTATCAGAGGAAAGGAGATAACCCCGAATGCTGCTGTCCTTGGTGCTGAAGTTCAATATGCATGATGTTGCATAGTGAACGTCAGCACCACGGACAGCAACATTCATTCGTCCCAAACTATTTTCCTTTTAAGACTTTTCCCGTGAGAGTGGAGGTCCTTGACTTTTCTCTGAGGTCAGTGACCCCAAAGTTATCTCAAACATAGACCTGCATTTAATTCACAGCATTTCCTCTCTAATTAATAGTGAGTTCAATGTATTCTTGGTATTAATATCCCCGAGACCCACTTAAAAAGGTGCTGTAACTCTTAAGTGACCTCATCAGTTACAAACTATTTATATTGGCATTTTTCGGATGCCGGATGGCTGAAAATAAACATTTTAAAAAATTTTGCAAACCTCAAATTGAATTTCAACATGGCTGAAAAGTGATTAAGCATCAGTGTAAACAATGAGTGTTAGGTATTAGTAATCTACTTTTACCCAAAGCTGGAAGTGAATCATTTCATTTCGTTGCTGCAGCTGTTTTGAGTAGCCTATTCTTGATGTATTTTAGTAACTTTAGAGTAAGTGCAAGTGTAACAGAGTAAAAGAACAGCACTTCCTTCTCGAATTAGCACCAAAGGCGCAGTGATGTTGCACATCGACCATCAGATCAGGCTGTGGTTAACTGCGTCGGGGCAGGTGTGATTCTGTTGCGTGAGATCAGGAAATTCCCATTTTCAGACTGTAGCTTAAAATTGTTCTTTTATCCGATTTTAACGCTGGTTTTACTTTTACATCGTTTGCTCGAGCTTCTTGCCATATTCTTTCTGTCTTAAGAAACTTACAAAAACAAGTGGTAAGACATCTTTTACTTTCTACAGAGATCGATTCTCGCCGATTTGAGTTTTGGAAAGCCCAGCGTGAGTTTTCCTTCAAACAAAAAAGGCGGCGTGAATCTCTCCAACCACAGCTCGAAGTATTGCAGCAGTTTTTACGCTTTCATCGCGGCATGGCGACGACCCCCTCTCCTACCCACTACCATCCACCCCACTCCGTCCTCCCACTGAAGTGATACCGCACGGTGTGCAGCTGACACCGTCGCTCCACTCGCTGTTATATCTCACCCCGCCCCGCCCCGCCGGGAACGGCGGCAGCGGGTGCCAAACCGCCGCCGCCCCCCCCCTCCCCTCCCCCGAGAGCCTCGCTGAGGACGCAGCCATACCGAGCGGTGACACTCAGCAGCCGGACTGCCGCCTCGTCTCGTCCGTCTCCAGCGCTTCACAAAGAGGAGGATGCCATGAGATTTCCCATAGGCCCTCGCTGGCACCTGGCTGCGAGTGAACCGGGGGGAAAGAGGGGCTAACCGACGGCGGATAATGACGTGATGGTTCCGGTTGTAGAGCGAGCAGAGGGGGGCTCCGGGCGCCTTTAATGACCGGTGCTGGGGAGGAAATCACTGGACTTTATTGTGTGTGTGTGTGTGTGTGTGTGTGAGCTACGTGCAACACCGGACCGACCGCAGTCCTAAGAAAAAGAAGCGGTCTCTCAAACAGGTTGCTGAGATATTCTTCAGCCGGAGAGGTAAAGCATTGTGGATTTACTATCACTTAACGGCTCAGCGCATCAATGTATCCCCTTAATTGAGTAGAATTAAGCGAATCGGTGATCTAATAGCAGATAAATTGACCTCTAGCCGTCAATTTAGTTGAAATATTAGCTATATTTATGTGAGAAAAGTACTGATTTGCGATTTTATCCCGCAAAAATGTCGTATGTTCTTGAGTTTTGACATTACATGCAATGGTGTGGATGGGAGATGGTAAGGTGAGTTAAATCGATTTCAGCCTCTATCCTATTCCTTTAGTTTACTGTAGCCTGTTTGCATTGGACTAAGAAGAATCCATGTTTAATTTACAGACTTTGTGCCATGAATGACCATGAAAATGTATTTTATCCTGCATGTTTCTGACCACTTTCCTATTTCCCATGAGACAGTATGAGTGAGTGAGTGAGGTGATGAATAAATGCAGGTGTGATGAATGACATGAAAATGATGAATGAATGAATTTCTGACAGACAGATACATCTGACAGACTTTCTGCCCCCACCTTGAGACAAACAGGCTCATTTACTGTAGCTGCAGTGCTGACCACATTGCTGGTGCCTCAGGCTCTCTTCAAATCATGGTTGTAACTGATGTCATGTCATGTCTTTTTTTTTTTTCTTTTTTTTTTTTCCCAGGGGGCTTTGCACCACAGTCGAAAATGATATACCCCAGATGGTGACTTCTAGGTAAGGTGCGCGTTTGTGCATGTTCGTCTCGTACTTACACACACACACACACACACACACACACACACACACACACACACACACACACTGGTTGTTACAGGTGAAAAGGGAGCCGGCTCTAAACCCTTTTTCCCCACAAGGTTGTTCATGTGGTGTCTCTGATCTCTGTTCTGCACCTCGGGGATCTTGCTTTGGGCAAAGTGTGTAATGGGAAGTGTTCACTTGTGTTTCAGCTCTTATATCTTCAGCTGAGATCTCTGCAGCTCATTTGGATTTCACTGGTGTCCCAAAATTCAACCCCTGCTCAGTTCACCAAACCAGTTCCTATGTATTCAACCATAGATGATCCAAAATAAATTACAGTGAGGTAATTATGATGTGGTAGCCATACCAAACACGAAAAGAGACCAGATCCAGTGTACACATTATCAGTCATATGGAAAAAACGGGTGACTGAATTCCATTTAGAGAATTTGAAAATGAAATATTCTGCCTCTCCTCCCCCCACTTTTTTTCCCCCACTCCTTGCTGCCTTTGTTCCCTTCTGCTCTGGTAGTGGGTGTCTCTGTCCTAGATGTGGATGTGTTCCTCTCCTCACACGCTGAGATGAGTGCTTTTCAGAGGCGGATGAGGCAGAAAAGTCCAGATTTTACTATCTGGCTAAATTGCCCTGTGATGGAAAAATATTGTTAAAGGAATGATAGTTGAATAATTGAAGCCCCAGGGCTTTAAAATTGCAGCGACTCGCTGTGATTTCCAGTGCAAAGTTGGAGGCCACCTCAACGAAATATTCATATCATTATTTAAGAATGGATATATCAGAAAGCCACTAAGCTACTGCCACCCTCTCCAGCCCTCTTACTCTCCCTATATGATCTCTGTTTCCAATCTCTGGTTGTAAAATCATCTCCCCATGTTTTCTCTTTGAAAGTGAATTTATCCCCATAATAACTTTTATCAATATCCTTCATCTCATGTCCTCTTAAACGGGACCATAATAGCTTTTCAAAAATTGCTTTCCACCTTCCTCACATAGTTATATTTCTTTGTATCTGCAATAAAATATTAAGACCATTAAAGTATAATGACTTTCAGGAGACATTGTAAAGAATAAATATAGAATAAAAGAGAATATAGTGGGAATACAAATGGACTTTGACAGTACAAGAAATAAGTTGATTAATTCATCAAGCAAAAATGCCAAACATTTTCCTTTTCATGTCATCATAAGTTGAATATATTTGGGTTTTTGGCTGCTGGCCTGACAAAACAAGACATTTTCAGAAACCTCTTGGGACTCGGGGGGAACTTGTGATGGGCACTTTTCACAATTTTTGGACAATTGGACCAGAGATGGTTCACTTAAAGTCTGCAACAGGGATGAAAAGCTTGTTGGTCTCTATACAAATTAAGAATATCTTGTAGGTTATGCGCCACGCTATTTTTTGACCGGGCTCGGTAATGTCCTGGAGTCTCTGCTGATTGACAGGCGAGATCACTGTGATGACAGAACTCCCAAGAAGTTACGGCTCCCAGCCAAGAAATAGTTGGGCAATAACTCCCTGTGAAACTCTAACTTGTTAACCTACAGAGTTTGTATGGGTTAATCAAACGAGATAAATAGTCTTAAAAGAAAGTTTTAAAGGTGTTGGTAGTTGGATTTTGTTATCTTCAAACAGAGTCAGGCTAGATTTTTCTCCCTCTCCAGATTTGTGCTAAACTAAGCTGACGGTAGCTTCATATTGAATCAACATGGCATTACTTTTCTTCTAACTCTCGTGCAACAAGAGATCAAATAAACATATTCCTCCAAATGTCAAACTACGCCTTTACCTTGTAGCTTTGGGTTTTCTAATTAAATTTTTCTTTCAAAGCTTCTCTCATTTCTGTGGTTCACTCGGGCATCACAGGGGAGAAGAAGCTCCTAATTTCAAAACATGATCCCACATGATACTTCTGAGTGTTTTTACCTCTTTAGTGTTTGATCAGGGGTGTGTGTGTGTGTGTGTGTACACGTGCGTGTGTACACGTGCGTGTGTACACGTGCACGCCCGTGTGTTCTTGTGCATTCACATTTAGCTGACTGCTAGGATCGTTTCATTTCCCACAGAGAAAACGAATTAAAATATGACACCTCTCTCTTCTGCCTCTCCTCTCCTGCTTTTCATTGTGTCAAGAGATGGCAAAACTGCTAAATATAGTTCTGAAAGTGGAGTGCGAAACCTCTCCATGTCTCTCAACATTTCTAACATAATGAAGGTTGAAGTGTTGTGGCAACCTGAACAATGGCTTAATCATCTGACTAATCACCTTTTTATGTGCATTTTAAATTTAAAAACTAAAGAGAGAAGAACAAGAAAAAGAGCATATTCTGTGTGCTTTGATATGAAAGAGTATAAATCTTAACAACAACAACAACAACAACATCATCTGATAGCAATTAATATCACAACATGGCAAATAGATTACAATGTAATACAACATGCCCAACATAGAAACACTTATCTGTAAAACAACGTTCTCATGGATGAGTCAACACTACCACACAGTTATGTTGTGGGTACAGGTTTACTTATATTTAAAACTTTTTCGGATAGTTCTAAATACATAGCTGCCATTCCTGTGGAGAGAAAGAGAGTCGGAGACTGTTGCATTTTAATCCTTTGTCATTTCAATTATCCCCAAGCTGTAATTGTTGAATTTGTCTGCTGTAACGCTGACCCAGACTGCAAAAGTGAACCAAGTCAAGCTGCTGAATGGTTAATCCCATTTGAACACATTGTACATTTTAACTTTAGCATGCTTTCACTGGCAAACAGACTTTTGTGCCATGATTGGATATTTCTCACTGAAATACCCTCTGGAAGATTTAATGTCCCTGCTTATATTTTTATGTGCTCAAGCTTTAACCTTTTAGACAAAACCTAAACCAGATGTTCATATTAATCTAATATTTGTTTTCAGTAAATGTTTAATTTTGTGATCTACCATCACTATATTTAAAGTCAGTCAACAACAAGATGGAATTTTGAGCTGTAACGATTGGTGGATTAATAAAAATGCCAGTAATGTCTGGTTCCAGCTTCTCAGATGTGTACAAATTATGGTTTCCTGAGTATTTTGTGATATTAAATGAAATCTCTTTATGTTGGTCGGACAAAGCAAGAAACTATAAAATGTCCTGTTGGGAATTTTCAACATTTTCTTCGATTTTATTGACCAAATTGATTAATCAAGAAAACAAGTGGCAGTTAAACAAACAAGGAAAATAATTATTAGTTTCAGTCTAAATTGAATTATCACCCAGCCCTGCTTCATCCTCAGAATGATGACAAGGCTGCTGATAGTAGATCTCTCTCACTCACTCACTCACACACACACACACACACACACACACACACACACACACACACACACACACACACACACACCACTTGATATTGTCTTTTGGCATCCCTCAAAATCCCTTGAAATCTGGGGAGATCCACATTTTCTTCATCCTTTCTCTTGTATAGTGAAGAAATGGATGCTTTACTTAATGCGACTGAAGGTCACTTGACGGATAGACTCTGTATGACTGGAGTCTACTGGTCACCTGGGACTGGTTCACTTCATGACTTGAAGGAGCTTTTGTGTTGTGGAAATCAGATGCCTGCTGGCCCCTCTGAGCCCGTCTCATCCCCCTTCGTCCCCGTCACTTGTCCAAGTCAGCGACTGATGGGATTTCTGGGGAGATCCTTGAACTTCTTTCAGGCGACAGTTAAATCTAAGGGTTTCATACATGATGCTATGAGCATGTGTTTGCATGTTTCCCAGTTGAGTCAGACAGCTGTAAACTAGCAGCGAGTCATACGTGAACTGTGTGGGATAAGATACTCTGACAGCGTTCGGGTTCAGTATTCCAACCTCT
This sequence comes from Embiotoca jacksoni, assembly GCF_022577435.1. Classification (NCBI taxonomy): domain Eukaryota; kingdom Metazoa; phylum Chordata; class Actinopteri; family Embiotocidae; genus Embiotoca; species Embiotoca jacksoni. Next base: position 9,094,423 of record NW_027185318.1, on the reverse strand, counting down.
GTCACTTGGTGTCTTTGTCTCTCCAGTCTGTTGGAAACTCTCTAATCTGAGGCTTTTACCTCAGCGCTCCCTTTCTCGTATAATTTGGTTGCATGTTAGTCAAAATCAATTATTTTTGTTTCTAGAGAGATTCCATTGTTTTATCTTTGTTGATTATACATATACAGACAAGGCCATAATTTTTGCATAATTGTGTCACCGTAGCTTTTTAGATTAAAATTGAAGAACCAGGAGGGGGGAAACATTCGGAAAGGGGGTTGAATGAGAGACTCTAAAGACAGTGAAAAGGAGACGAGAAGTGAGGACACAGATGATTGTGAGCAGGAGAGGGAAGATGGAGAAATGGCGAGCAAGAGAGACTTCACATCGCTTTTAACGACATTATCGTGGCCCGTGGTGTATATAATTTAGTACGATGACGCAATGGAAGATACTGCAGCGAGTGAGCTGTCTGGGAGTGAGGATCGCATGCTCATTTCAACACACACACAGTAGCAGACATTTCTTTCTGTGGTTGTGGTGTCAGTTTAAAATAGTCAGAGATTCAAATGTATTTCATGTTGAATGATACGATTTATGACCCCATCCCTATCAGTTTTTAAGGGGTATTCCCCCTCTTGCATCTTTTGTTTCAATTCAGATGGTTGAAAATCAAAAGAGACACAGGAAAGAAACCTTTCGCATTGTGTGACTGAGATGAGAAACATGTGGCTCCAGAGCTAGACAGCAGACCAAACCATCCAAGCATAGGCTTGCATTTGTTTTAACCTCCTGGCTGAGATTTCCCATTTATGTCAACATATCAAGTGAAAGAACATTTTATTTGTTTCATTAAGTAATAAGACTTAAATTTGCTACAAATTACTGCTGTGGGAGGCTCATGGCTTTTAGAAAATTACAATAATACCTCCAGGAATGAGAAAAGAAACTAGATCATTTTATTTTTTTTGCCATTTAATTGGCATAATTAAATGTTGTTCCTCTGCTGAGAAATATCAGGATGTTTTAGTTAATCAACTTGAACAGTAGATAAACAAAGTCGTCTGGTGTTGTAATTACTGTAATGGCAGAGCTTAAAATGAATAATTCTGCTTGAAGTCAACCATATAAATTAGTCTAAATTAATGTCAATACCATGCATTTTACATGCTGATGCAATAGGTCATCCTCCCCAAGTGCATTAATTTGGGTGTTCTGGTTTCTGGTTGGGTGTTTGTTTGGTATTTTGACGTGACCGCCAGGAAAATGAAATGATGGCATGCACACACACATTCTGTATCTCTTGCACACAGCTAATTTAGTGTTTTCTGTCAGATAGACCTCTATAAGGAGGCTAGACAGTGCATTTGCTGTGTGCATTGAAGATGCTTATGTTTATGGATGTCTTGATTTCTTTTCATTCGCACCATTTTTGCTCCTATGTGACTCCAATCAGAGCTTTTTGTTTCAGGTTACTTACCTGCAAAGAGGAGAAAAGGTCAGAGGAAATTAGAAATCCTTGCACTGTGATTTTTAAGTGAGGGATTCTGTATGAATATCTATATATTTCCTTGACTTTCACTCTTCCAGTATGTCTGTGTATTAATGACTGTATGCAGCCAACGGTATCCAGGACTTTTTCCTGATGGCAATTATTCATGCAGCTCTGAGAGGTGCTTTTGAATCTGTCACATTACACCTAAAGGACACAAGATGCACGTGCATTTCAGATTTAGTATTCTGAAACTGTGCTGCACATGTGAATGCAACATACTGCCCATATGGCTAGTGTGCACTGTAGGTGCTGCTGTGTTCAGCATGATAATCCATCCTCATCTAGAGCAGTCCTATTGTAATTCAGCACCTCACAATTTCTGCTTTTAATCATGCTGAAGTGAATGTAATTATATGCAATATAGAACTATATTGTATTTATTTATTCCAAGGCCAAGTTCTATGTCTCATTAGACAGCAGGTGTGATATAAATGCTAAAGGGAAAAAAAATGTTGACTAAACTGACATTCTAGGTAATCAGTTATGTCTTGTTATGTTTTGCAAAGCTGCTTACAGCTTTTCAAATGTCTATAACATGAAGATTTGCTGCTCTTCTCTATATAATATCACTGATATCTGAATGTGGTTAGGTTTGGTTTGGTGATCACGCTAAATAAGTAAGTACATCGCTTACGCTCTGGTAACTTGCTACTACATTTTATAAGCTAAACTATTGCTTGAACTAATAAAATATGGATTGCCAATGAAAATAATTATTAACTGAAGCCCTATACAATTTGTTTCTCACGCTAACCACTTTCACCTGACAAAAGCCTCTCTCTCTTTTATCCCGCAGGAGCTCGAGTGTGAAGGGGTTTTGAGAGTAACACTCCACAGGCCTGTCATGGTTTCCTACCTTCTCACATTCTTCCATCTCTGCATCTCCCGCTGTCTTCTAATGTAAGTGTGCATTTCTTTTATTAGAGTTCAGACATTTCTGTGCCTTCAGCAGATGGAATTATTTTTCTTCTAAACTCTAAACCTCTGAAAACAACATAACACCAGCCACTAGGCTATACTGTACAGATGGCTGACAACTTAAAGAAATGGTTCAAAACGTTGTTATTCGATGTCTTGTCAGCAGTGAGATAAGAAGATCAACATCGCTTTTATGTCAAAGTGATGAGTGTTGAGCTGAAGCTGGTGATTATCTTAGCTTAGCATAAAGACTGGAAGCAGGAGGAAACAGCTAGCCTGGCTCTGTTCAAAGTTTAAGAATACACCTACTAACACCTATAAAGCTTACAAATACACACAGTGTATCTCATTTGTTTCATCTGTAAACAGAAATGAAAAAAGGATCATTGGCAACTATGGTTGTACCTATACTTTACATTACATTACATAACAGGTTATGTTACATGGGTGACGTAAGTTACGCCGCGTACTGTATGTGCCGTGCGTTAAATACATTATGTAATTTTTAATTATTTGTGTTAATGTCAGATTATTTACCTTTACCTACCATCTGGGGCAGCTTTCCGGTCATTTTGCAAAGTATGACAGTTTTTTTTTTAATTTAGACATCTTCAGCTTCTTTTACCAAATTGGAGATGTTGTAGCATTCAGAACTTGCTGAAATCTCTAGATCAAATGCTGATGTGAACAAGTGGCTCAGAAATTGAATCTGAACGATCACAGACAAAAAAAAGTGGATAACTCTTCTCGTATTCTCTCTCAGAAACCAAACAACTGTAAATAATTCTGTACAGAGTACCAGAGCCTGCTGAACGGTTGGATGAATAGACTAATTATGTGCCATCATATGCTATGTAGCCTATGTCTTACATAATCACACAATGCTGTGTCTCAATTTGTGTCAGGAAAACAACCAAAGAAAGCCAGCAGATATGTTGGTGAGGGATGCATTCAAATGTCACAATTATTTCCAGCCAGTGTTACATCTGGGACACCAAGGTTAATGCACTATACAAGTATGTGTACACATGTGTAAGTGTACTATCGGGAGTACACAAATTGAGACAGGGTCTGGGTCTGAACCCAGTTGAACACCTTTGGGAGATTTTGAAGCAACATGTCTCTCATCACATCATCAAAACAGTAAATGAAGGAGTAGGTTTTGGATGAATGGTGTTCATCCCTCAACTATAATCTCACAGACCTGCACAATCAGTGCCATGGAGCATTAAAGTTGTTCTGTAGGTTTGTGGTGACCCTGACATCTTACTGAGACACTTTACATTGTCGCCCATCTGTACTATATCTTCGTGCCCCGGCACAACCCATCTGTTTGATAACAGCTGCGTGATAACCAACCAGTTACAACATGTTTCATCAGTTGCAGTTACATCACAATGGCACTTGAATATACTAATTCAGCCTACATTGGTTATCTTTTCAGGCATTATAGAAACATTTGTTGGACGTAAGTATGCTGAATTTTCTGCCGCAAATTTGAGTAAAACTGAAATCCAGATGTCATTCAGTCTTTTTTTTTTTTTCCCCTCCTCCTTACTGTGTTCAAATTTCCATTTCTGTGGGCTTCCATTGTTCCTTCTGTTCTCTGTGTATTGTCCCCTCTGAAGGGTTTGATGGAGAGCTGGTCGAATGTCAGCGGGAACTATTGTTATATCCGGAGGAATTCTCGCCGGAGTGATACTGCTGTGCATTGTAGCAGTTCTCTGTTACTGTAGACTCCAGGTATCGTCATGCGTGCATGTTTGTCAGTCATTGGAAGGAGGGAGATAAAAAAAAATAAAAAAATAAAGTTAATCTATTTCAAACTTTTGTGGTATAAAGTTTTATCTGGGTGACGTATTAAAAATGACTGAGCTCAGTCATCTGTGAATCTCATGACACATTGGTTCAGAAGCAGAGTGGGGATTTCTGGCACAATTTCAACTTTTTCTAAAATGCATGAAGAATGGGAATACAGTAGTTTTAAAGGGGTCATAAATCTAGTTTCCCTCCAGTTATTTTACTTTTCAGATGTTGCATTCTTGTTTATCTAAATTAGATGTTTTAGTTGAACAACAGTATATCTGATGCTTTTAATTAAGCCTTTTTCAATATTTGTATGCAGTGTAAATACACTTATTCTGTTATATAAGATACAAAAACTGTACTATCTACTTTAAGATGACATTTTATTAAGAGAAAACAAATCGACTCTTATTTCCTTTTGTTTGATTTTGTTTGTATTTTTATTTCAGCGCATGATAACAATTATAACGTTCCTCTTTGTGTCAGTTTAAGACAGTCAGGCCTTCCTTCACTATAGTATCAAGTGAACAGCAAATGTGATGTTGAGAGCTGTTAAAGCTTCAACAGATCTACCTTTCAAATGCTTTCCGTCCCTCCAAAACCAAAAGTGTACTGTCCCTTCAACAAACAGGGAAAAGAGTGGTATCGATCCTCCTGTCTAACCTCGTTGCAAGAGATGTTCACAATACACTATGTTTTACAAAACAGTCATTTTGTGCAACAACTCTCTCTCTCTCTCTCTCTCTCTCTCTCTCTCTCTCCTGGTGTCTTCCCTGTCAACCTCCTGCAGTATTACTGCTGTAAGAAAAATGATTCTGAGGTGGACGTGGGTTCCGTGGTGGGAGCGGACCCTCTCTCTCACTTTCCCTGCAACGCCTGCAACGCCCTCGCCATGGATGGCGCCGCCATCACCCCCGTCTCCCTGGATCAGCTGGACACGGGTTCCCACCACAACCACTGCCCCACCTGTTCGCCGTACCCCCGCCGCGCCGGACTCGCAGACGACATGCGTAACGGAGGGGAGCGGCTGGGCTTCCACACCTACTACGAGAACCCGTCTGTCTCTCTCCCCCTGTCCGTCAACCCGCAGGGCTCCACCCCTCTGAGTTACTACAATCCCACGGACATGTTTCCTCCCCCGCCGCGCCCCTACAGCACCCAGGTCTGACCTCTGCTTTGCCATAAAGACGCGCGCACACACACACACACACACACACACACACACACACACACACACACACACACACACACACACATCTAGCACATGCCCCTTTGCTTGGGACTAAATTCAGGTAATGGATTAAGATACAGCACAACTACACAGACACACATGCTCACATTACTGTACATGCTCACTCCACAGTCACAGATTTACCCAGACTCCTTCATGCAGGGAAGTGATCCATAAACTGAGCCCACTGACAGAGCCCCTGTGTGGGCAACAAATCCGTGCAGCAGTGCTGGGCAAACAGCATTAGATCGACTGGAAAATGGTGCATAACTCTTCTGCAGCATCAGTTTGTGTCCTACGGGGACAAATCACACATGCTGCTAAAATATTTTGGGTTGCTGGATCAAATATATAATCCGGCTAAATTTGGGTGTCAATGCATCTTGTTTAATACAGTAATGTAAGACACATTTGAATTTGTGACAACACATGTTGTATAATGTGATCATAAGATGGTCCCCAGACACACTGAGAAACAGCTAATATTCTTATGTAGGTGGTAGGAACTGCAATTTCTATATAAATCATGATATGAACTCATTATATTCAATATGTATATTTTCTTTTCATGAAATGTTATTTTACAACATAGATGTGAATCACAATCCAATCAAATGAATTCAGTTTTTCATTTTTCTAAGTAGGTTTCAGATTATTTTCAGTAAAGTTTTATTGATGTATGGCTCTATTTTTTTTTTTTTAATTTTGTGGAAACTTTGTGGAAAAGCTATTCGGAAACTATTTGTAAATCACTTCCTGGCCTTCACAAAAGAACTCAGAAAATGTAAACCTTACGACACAGCAATTCTGCGTGACTTACACGGCCTCAATTACTTAAGATTAGACATGCAAGGCTGTTAAAAGCTGATGTTCAGCCTATTCTCTGACAAAATGCTGCCGCCTACAAATGCCTGTGTCAAGTAAAAATTAAGATCTCATACTTTTCTTCTGGCAGCAGACTAATATCTTGATTATTGATTAGTTATTAGTGGTTTTAATGCACAGTTGGATATGTTGATGCATTTGTCAGTCACCTAAGACCAGAAGAGATGTTAAATAGCCACAGAAATCCCTTCCTCTGAGCTGCGAGGCTGAGGACATCTGCTCTTTTTTTTAGCATTCAAAATTCATCATTGCCGTTTTCTACTTATAAAATTAAATGTGAACTGCGAGGTTAAATCGGATCACCGGGAGACGGGCTTCTGATCCGACACACGGGGAAGGCAGGTGTTAGCTGTTAGCTTGATCGTCACAGTTTTGTATATATCTGGTTACAAAAATACAACATTTGAAAAGGACCACCACCCCCCCCCCCCTCCCTCCCCCATTACCATTTCTTCAGTTTCTGTTATTCTTTCCTACAGTGCTCCTCACCTCCCCCTTTCTGGTGTTAACTAAAAGGGTCTAATGTTAGTGTGAACCCCTCCACCCACCCGTCCGTCCATCTGTCCGTCCGTCCGTCCCCTGCAGCTTACAGTACATGAGGGCTAACAGTTTTTCTATTAGGAGTAGTCGTTTGCCAACTTTAGAAACTACTTATGGAGCTTAATCCTGAAGGAGAAACTCCAAGTCAAGTTATTTGAAGGAGTCAAGTTTCAGTCTCCTAGAAAAATTTGCTTGTGTTCTCACTTCTAGTTAACCGGGCTGGAACTAGACGACTAAAAGGGGGTTTGTCCTGCAGTGTCTTCCATATAGGTTGATGTATTTTAACTTTTTCATGTTTACAGATTGAAATGGAAGAACAGAAAGGAAGAATCCTGAGATTTTAGAGACGTGATAGGCAGAGAAGACTTGCGTATCGTATTTTACTGATCTCAAAGCTTTGTATAAGCCATCCTATCTGCTACAATACAGTAATAAGATGCAGTGTTATTACACAGTATATGCCTGAATCTATATATTTTTAAGAAGTATTGTAGTTTTTGTGGGGGATGTCAGGGTTTAGGTGTATTTTAGTGAGTGTGACTTTTCCTTTTCCATTTTGTGTTCCTGTCTATTTCTGACAGTTAAAATACAACAGAGGAACATAATGAGAAGAGACTGGAAATGTACATTTAAAGATAGAAATTCACTTTAAAGTTATCCATAAATTGTGCTAAAAGTATGAAAAAAAGAAAATACAATTATATTGAGTATTATGGATCAAAGATTATTATTTAAAAGATAGATATTTATTCACTATATTATCACATTGTTTCCACTGAGCTGTGAGCTTCATCACATCTCCTAACTTTCATCACCGCACATCCTCTTGTTGTTCAGCAGTAAGTGCTAAATTATATATTTAAAAACTGCTTCTTCTTTTTTTTTGTTGTTAATTTAATTGTCCACTCAGCATTGGTGTTCACTGCCACATAGCCAGTATACTCTCACTCAACAAATACCATCCCCATAGTTGGGTGAAAGTGGCTTTTTTTTTATCGTGCTCACTGGTTTGTTGCATCACGAAGAGCACCACGGCTGTATCAGAGCTAAACAGTGTGCCGTTTATTTTTAGCTTCCTGTTTCTTGTTTTCATTGTTAAAAAACTGTATTTTTGAGATTTTACTGAATTGATAGAATACGTTTTGGAATACCCTGGTACAGTGTGAAAAATCCACCATGTTTCACAAATTGTTCCTTTTTTGAGGAGGAATAAATGTTTATATATCTGCCTGGACTTTTTTTTTTTTTTTTTTGCCTGTCTTTTGTTCCAGTGACTCAGACAGTAAGATGTCGAAATCACCGTTTCTGGGAAAAGAAAAGAAAAGCCCAGACGTACATTACGGCAAGAAGAGTTGAAAATCTGCTGAGGAATACGTATGAAAACTGAAAGTACAATCGAAGACAGAAGTGAAAAATAGCTACACACTGAAGCTTAAAAGAAGGGAAGTGAAACTTGGGGAAGACATGAACTGATTTGTCATCGGGAATAATTAAATGAGAGCATTCAGAACTGAAATGAAGAGAAATGGTATCTTTTCATGTGGGGCGAAAAGAAGTGGGTGTCATTTACGGGCAGAGGTGCAGAATCCTCTTTGTTGTGGTAATAATGGCTTTACCTGCTGGACCTGTCAGGCTGCTCAGCATGTGACAATAATAGAGTGACAGGTTTGTGTCACGCCAACACCTCGGGCTGAAATATCACGAATGCCACACCATTCACTGTTTGCATACATTAACAGTGTTTAGTTGGCAGTCTGGCAGGTTCACACAGCATCAGTGCCAGAGAGGGTGAGAGTGTGAACAAAAATAAAAAAAGAGAAAGAAGAAATGTTTGGAATTAAAGTTTATGACAAAAAAAAAAAAAAAAAAAGAGTCAAATCAGAGTCGTGTGTGTGTGTGTGTGTGTGTGTGTGTGTGTGCGTGTGTGTGTGTAAGAGAGGACAGGTGAGGTGATAAGAAAGGTCAGCGTTGTTATGGGTGTGTTTGGCTGTCCTTCTTTCACACTCTCTCAGGTCTCATAAATCCTGTTGAACCTGTTGCTTCCTGTACCTGTAACACACTATTTCACTGTGTAACTGCCTCTGACTACTACTTGTTTGATATTTGAGCGTGTAAGTGAGCTGCACTTTACCTGATGGAGTATCTTTCTTCGTTATTCAACTTTGGACTATAAACAGAGTTTCCTTGTGCTGGGAAGACTTGGACTTTATCCGGATGTTTCCTGTTTACTCTCACATGCTGGACTGGCTGAAAATCAGACGACCACATCTTTCTGAAGTCAAGTTACGTCTCTGATACACGAGATACTTCCATCATTCAGGCCTGACCTTATACTCAACACTCCCGGTGGATTTGGCCTAGGTCAATCTGGTTGGAATTGGAGGTTTTGCATGATAAACACGGTGACTGTTTTTGTCGGTGTGAGAGGACACAGCTCCTGCAGCTGCATATTGGGGCAAGATGATGGAAGAGGTGTCCGTGGCGACGGCCTGTGATGCCCATGCTATTGACCAGATGAGCGAGGAGGAGATCTTTGCCTGCCTGGTGGCTGAAACAGGACCTCGATTTACAGTAAGATTCCCTCTTGCATAGATTAATTCAATCATAAGTTTTCTTCTTTGGTTCGAGAGCAACACATCTAGCTGAACCATCGTTCCACGGTTTTTAGGCATTAGTAGAATGTAGCTAAGTATATATTTACTCAAATGTACTTCATTAATTTCGTACTGCCTCTACTTTACTTGAATATCTCCATTTTACGCCACATTCGGCTGTAATTTTCTGAGGACTTCATTTCAGAGGAATTTTTACTCACCATTGATTGAGAGCCAAAGAGGCAATTTAGCATGCAAAAAAATATGTTGACCTAATTTAACTATCTGCTTTTTGTTTGTTCTGTTGTTATAGATTCTACTATTTAACACCACATAAAAAAGCCCTGCTTCAACCTGCCACAATAGTAAAACACTGCTTACATCACTGATATCAAATAGAGTCTTATCATTAAACTCTCGAAGGTCCCTTTTATCTGCAAGTTCTGTTTCCTTTGACATTCAAATTTGTATTAAATAATCCTGTTTTGAATGCTGAGTATACTCAGAGCCAGTACATGATTCTGGTAATGGTAAAGGTATACTGCAAACTTATTCTAAAGAGCTGTCGTGAAGTTACTTGCAGTGATATAACATGGAAAAAAAAAAAATCACTTTTGCATTATTGTAGTGCATTTAAAAACCTGCAGATACAAAACTTACATTTAGAGTCTTCCTACATTTGTTGCCTGAGCTGACTGCAGTGACAAGCATAATGCAAAACCAATTTCTCTGCTCGACAGATTTGTGTACCCAGATATAAGGAAATTAATTCTGATCGTTCATTTCAGATATTTGAGATATGTAAATTGTCATTTCAGGCTTTAGAAAAATTCCTTCCCTGTTCTATTATTCCTTTATGCTTCCTAAATTACTGTATCATTTTCCCCATGTGCACAGTCCTGTGTCTTATCTTGTTTTTCATCCTGATCTGGATCTCTTTCTGAGGCCTGTTATTTTTTTGGCGTACTTATCCCACATCTGGCACAATATCTGTTTGGAGGAGATAGCCGTCTTCAGATCATTCAAATCTGACAGTTTTTCTACCTGATTGTTTTTAATTAGCCTTGACTCTCTGACCTCAGGTCCTGACAAAGAAAGCTAAACGAAGGCAAAGCCAACTTCAAATAATGGATGATGAAGAAGATCCTTTGGACAAGCAAATGGTTAGAAATTCTTGTCTCTAAAACTCCAGTCCTCAAATTTGTCTTTTCAAAGCTACATTTTCTTGATTTTCTGAAATGTGCTGATTTCCATTCTTCAGCTTTTTGAATGCAGGAGTTTGAGTTTTCAGACCCTGATGGATTGTCCTATGTGGTTTTCAGAAGGAAAACCGACGGCTTCAGCAGGCCAGCCTCCGTCTAGAGCAGGAAAATGACAACCTGGCCCACAGACTGATCACCGGCAAGATCGCCCTGAGGAACGCTCTGGACAAGGTACTATTAATTACTGCCCTCTACAAAAGGGTAAAAAAAAAAAAAAGCCTGGAGAAACCACTAATAAAAATTACCAAACTGTGACCTTATTAAAATTTTTACATTTCAGCATTAAAGTACAAAATCGTATTGTTTAAAACTGTAACATTCGGGGTATGTCTTATAAAAACTTCTGGTATTGTCTATGTCACTGCAGACTGCATAGTTGTATGCATGGCACAAGGATAAACATTTCATTCATGATGTGAGAAAATGCTGTGTTTGTTGAACCTGATGCTGATATCTTGAGCTGACTGACATGTTTTGTTTTTTTCAGGCAGAGGACAGAGTGGATGAACTAACCAAAGATCTTCTACAGACCAGACATCAACTGCAGGCCACGGAGGACGAGAAGAAGGGGAAAGACGAGGAAGCTGCAATGGTAAGAAAGATTTCCAGATGTCTGATGATTGAATAGCACCTTATCGTCGTTATACAGTAGCTGTTGACATGTAATTTTGCAAGCATGCAGGTGTTAAAGATGTTTTCTCCTCTGAAAGCTGAAGGAGGTGTTTCGGAGAGAGATGGAGAAGGCTGAGCAGGAAGTCAAACGGTCATCGGGTATCATTGCAGACTACAAGCAGGTACAAATTTAAAACAGTAGGATGTAAACTATACAAAATATACTAATAATGGATATAATATGAAATAGATATATTCATAAAAAATTGCTGCTGCTGTTTTTACTTAATAATATAAAAATCCGATGCTTTTCCTCTAAGATATGCTCCCAGCTGACAAATCGTCTGGAGAAGCAGCAGGCCGCCCACAGAGAGGAGTTAGATTCACTCAAGGTGAGAGTATTCCTGTGGTGCTGTCCCACTTTTATCTTTCCTTTTACTTCTGCCATACTTCACTTTCAATACAATTGTTGCAGGAAATCGTTTTCAACCCTCTCAAACTCTTTTCTGTTTCAAAAAGTGCCTCAGTTGCTTTACTTTCTCAGTCGCGATGATCTTCAGCAGCTGGTGGATGCTGGTTGTCATGTTCGGGACAGAAAAGTTAAATCTATCTGCCCGTTGCGCTCTCTTTTCACCTTGCAGAGTTCAATAAAGGTTTGCTCCTACTGTCAGCACGCTGTCGAATCAGATGAACCACCCAGTTCTAGTCAGAACTCAGAGACCGCAGCACAGACAGAAGGCCGAGGGACGTCTGAACAAGGCAGGGAGGAGAACAACGCAGGACCCCGACAGGCAGAGCAGAGGAGGGAGGACCAGGAGAAGGAGGCCCTCAGGACTCAGATTAGGGAGCTGGAACAGGAGTTGGCCCAGACCAAACTCCAGATGGTGGAGGCTAAGTGCAAGATCCAGGTAGGACCAGACCATCAGAGCATCCATAAATGCAGTCAGATCACTGAAGCTAATTATACTCTGTCACAAAGTTTAATATCACAATTAACATGCACAAGACCAATAAATCGTTCAGGCAAATACAGAGGTACCTTTGCATGTGTCAGCTAATAAGCCAAAAGAAACTGCAGCACAGAATGCAGTTTCTCATTAAATGGGTTTGAGACAGTTCAGGCAGTGTCTCAATTAGCTCTGTAGTTTAAAAGTACGAGTATATATATATTAATATGATATATTAATATAATATATATAATATGTGTGTGTATATATATATATATATATCAACAAGATTGTCAGTTTTAACCTGACACTCGAAATACAAGTCAGAATCTAATATCAGAAGCTTGAAAAAGTTGCACGAAATATTTACACTTTGATTTGTACAATAATATACTTGAAGAATACTTACATATCACTATGTACATTCAAAGTACATTATTACTTTTGGTGCTAAATGTAAGTACTTTGGCTTGCTTTAAATTAAAAAGAAATTGTACTTCAACTATACATTATTGTTATTTCTTCCTGAATTACAAAAAAAAAAAAGCGTCAAATGCATTTGATTTGCAGTAAAGTTTACATTTTCTGCTGCATTTGTCATCATACACCTGTGTAATCCTCCTACAGGAGCTGGAGCACCAGAAGGGAATTCTGGCCAACGATCTCCAGGAAGCAAAGAACAGCTGGATCAGTAAGACCTTCACCTCCCTGCGGACTTCCAGTGGGGGTCTTCACAAAATCAGCATACCCAGAGATGGGGCTCCTACAGTGGGTTGGAAACTCCACAGTGCCCCCCTCTCTGGATGGAGCTCCATGAAGCTGTTGTGGCCCCACAGAGACAATCGAGAAAATGTCTGAAAGGCTGGAATGTGAATGTGCAGGTAACCGGACACAAGAGGAGGATCAGACCTCTATTGAAGTGTGAGCTGAACATTGATGCTATTTCTGCATGTGCGCTTAGGTGGTGGTCTAGAGCATAAACTTTGACTTTGGAGAGTACCTGAGAATTCATGCAGGTGATGTCAGACAGGGACTTTCCTGCCTGCTCAACACTTTACAACAATTCACTGATGAAGTCCTTTATAGATCTGTAAACTTAATCCATGTGCCATGTGAGTTTTCTTCATCTTTAATTTGCAAACAGTGTCAATGCAACAATAAAGGAAGTATGACCCAAATTTTTTGTTTATAACGTAAGGAAACCTGACTCATCAGTCGAAACCTCGTGCAAGACGGTTCTTTCTGAAGGAAAGTCTGCTGTTCCTCTTTCATATTGAAAGCTTTTAAAATGCTGCTCATGCTGTAGCTCTGACATGCCGAGGGAAGTCAGCAGTAACAGGCTGAAATATAGTTTGTTGTCTATGAACTTTGACACTTAGATGGGACTAGACCATAACAGAGAGAAATAGAGCGAAGAACAAAGGAATAATCGAGAAGTATATTCCTGCAGTGTCTACAGCATTTTTAAAACTCTTGGACAAAACCAGTGTCAGTTAACAATTCCTCCTCTGAAGCACTGATGGCTGCGATGTTTGGCAGTGCTCATGTCACTGTTACTCTCCTCATGTGTGTTCTTGCAAGTGAAGCACTGGACCTGCTGAGAGCAACATCAGGGAGTGAGTACCAATCTATTCTTACAGTATTTTTGGTGTTGGTGGTTATGTATGTATTTCCCTTGAATAATGTTCTATAAATTAACAATGAAGATTACATTAGAAAGTAATAGTTTTTAAATGCTATTTTTAATGTCTTCTACGCTGCTATTATGAACTGAAATTCACATGTGTGTTAAGAGTTTAGTCAGCATTTTGCATTTATTTTGATTTCATTTGAGATATTTTGTTTACATTTTATTAATTAGATTCAAGTGTTCCTTCATTTTTTTCCTTCAGAAATTTGTACATGAAAACAAGGGGAAACAACAATTAAAATGAATAACAACAGTAAATAAACAATGCAATCCTAACTTTTATGTAAAAGCAAGCATATTTTCTGTATTTGATGCTATGCTCATGTTGCACAGTAAATGACAAAACTTCATTTCTCCCACCAGACCCTCCCTCCTCTCCCACAGTGCATTGCTGGTGTGCAAGCTATCCAAATGTGACTCTTTGCTCCTGGCCTGAACCCTCCATCTCCCCTCCAACACACTACATTGCCACTTACAGGTAAATCGGTGATAACAACCAGTCCTCTCCCTGTGTGCTGACCAAAACCACTTTTAGTGAAACAGGCTCCATTTTACAATCATCACGCAGGAGATAATCTGTGTAAATGTGTGTGTGTTCTCAGTGAGAGACACAGGCAGGGGAGCACCATGCAATGCCATCTCATCTCACCTGGCTTTCCATCCTCTGCTCTGATCTCCGCACCATCATCCGCCTCTGAACAGGTACCAGTTTATTTATCTTTGTGTCAAGGATCAGCAGATAGAGCATCTACACCAGGAGAGGGTTTTTTTCCAGGATACACACAACCTGATTTTAACCTAAATGAAACAAGCATAATGATTTTTCATTTACAGTATTGTGGTTTTATTCTCTGATAGTGATCCAAAAACTCCAGTGTGCAGGGGAATGGCTGAGTTTAGGAAAATCCCTCTTCATGTTTCTTTTGTTAAAATTGTAATAGACTCAGAAGTTTGTCTTGTGGGACTGAGAGGAAAAGTATGTCAGCAAGATATGAAAAATAAGTAGCTTTGCGCTTGGTTACTAATTATCATAATTATGTACTAATTATTGAGGGAATCCCCCTTTTGTTGAGTATATGCCCCAAGTATACAGCCTTCAGCTTCATATATCTATATCTTTATTGTATGTTTTTACTATTATGATTTCATTATTTGAGTGAATTTTTTAAAAGGAAGCTGTCCAAATGAAAGAAAGAAATGCAAATGATTTTCATTTACTGAACTTATTTTATATATATATATATATTTGAGAAATACAAGTACATGAAAAAGATATGAAGAATGGATATAAAACATTTACACAGAGTTGAAAGTAAGGTAGAGTATAATACCAACATGGCATATTATTATGTATTTGTGTTTTCAGCTCTGGCACTGCCACCTGCCCAACATGAAACTTCTTACCGACTACATCATCAACATCACAGCAGTTCATTCTGGTGGAAGCAGCTCCCATCTATTAAGTTTTATGTTGGAGGATATAGGTGAGAGCTGACATCAGGCATAATCCAATCTAAAATATTTTAAAAAGAAATGAGTGTGCTGTTTGACTAATAGCAATAAAGACACGTGGTTTTCTGGAGGGGTTTTCTGAACTAAAATCCTGTTCTCTATCTCTCTGCAGTGAAACCAGACTCTCCCGTAAAAGTCCGGGTTTCCCCTCATAATATCAATAACTTGTTGGTGGAGTGGTCTCCTCCCCCTACTTGGACAAATATGGACATCTTCCCCTTAAAATACCATATAATGTACCAGTGGGAAAACAGGGGTACCCCAAAGTCTGTCAATGTAAGAATAATCTTTGTCTAAACCTACTGTTGTGTAGAAAGAACAGCAATGTGATTTAAAAACTCCACATCTGACACACAGATTTCACGTGGAAGTTCAAAATTACCCAAATGTTCCGGGCAACCTCAAATGAGTTTAACGGCATGTTAAACGCTTCAGAAATCCCCTTCATCTGTGGACTTCAGCTTTTAATACACAATTTCGTAATATTTTTGGATTTTGGAGATTTATTTATAGATTTATATATGTATGATCATTTGTGCCACTAAAATTCTTCTGGCAGACCTCGAACATTTGTCCTCTCTGGTTTTCTAGAAAAAAATTTGGAAGGCTACAAATTACAGGAAACATTTGTGGCTTTGTTTGTATTTAGTAATGATTACGAAAGTATATAATTGCATTGATTTTTCGACTTTTTAACCGACAAGTTTTTCCTGTTAATATAAAAGCATTATTAAATGATTCATAAAACAAATAATAAATCCTTCACTTGCATCTTATAAACTGTGAATTAAAAGTCTTCTTTATAGCTGATAACCATTTTATCAACACACAAACATCAGCCATTGTGTTGAGTTTTTTTTTTTTTTTTTAACTCCCGACTTTATATTAATACAGATTTTTAAAAGATATTTATCCTACATTTTTTCCTCCAGCTGGGTCCAACTGAGAACACCAAGATTGAGCTGAAGCGACTGACCCTGGGGAGGGCATACCTGTTCCAGGTGTGTGCGAAGGAGCTGCTGGGTCTGGGCAAGTGCAGTGACTGGAGTTCACCTGTAAAAATCACAATCCCAAGAACAAAACCGTAGAGACTCCCTCTTACTTCCTGTTTCATTCACCTGGTTCCTGTTGAGTCAGCAGTTTCATTCCTTGTTATTTTATTGCACAAACAATGCAAGCAAAAGTTATTGATATTTTGTTTAATTTATAAAGGAATAAATGGATATTATCTGTACCGTGTCAATCACAATTGTTATTATCTTTGTATTTTTTTTTGTAATGCTGTTGGTTTGTGTTTACTGTGTCTTTTATCTTTGAAAAAACAAATAATTAAAGTAACATCATCGGAAAAACTGAATAAAAATAAAGCATCTGAAATAAATCCTCAGTCAGTTACATTCAGCATAAGTGGGGTGATGAACTCAGAGTGTCTAACACCCAGAGTGAAGGATGGCGGTTTGGGAAGGTGCACGTGAGACCTTTCGGGGCTGTATGTGCCGGGGCCGGGCATAGCAGAGGAATAATTGGGTCTCTTAGTCCGGCTCTGCATGGAGAAGGAAGGTTGGCGCTGGTGGTAAATGTTTGGGTTGGTGCTGTTGTACTTTCCCGGTCCGGGAGTCATGGCGAGATCTTCAGAGGGAGCTCCAGCCTTCCTCCGGGCTGAGAAGGTGTAGCTGGCACTGGAGGGCTTGTGGGGAACCTGACAGCCCAGCAGATTGGGAAGGCTGTAGCTGGTGGATTGAAGACAATAACCATTAGGTTGACAGAATCGCTATATTTGAGTCTGGTGATATTCTCTGTTTTTATCAATACTATTCAACACCAGTCTGTCCTTGGCTCTCTTTCCAGAATCCATTCATTCTTACTAAAGATACAAATCTTTAGAAATAGGTTGTGTCTCAACTGGTGTACTTACACTTGTTATTTTGAGTGCATAAGTGCATTCACACAAGTATGGCAACGTGAAGTGTAATATAAGTTCCTGGATGGCTTACTCATACCGGTCAAAAATTTGAGTCTGAATTGTTGGACACTTCTCCTCTCAGTGGAAGCCGTATTGCAGAAGGGGAGGGTCCAACAATTTGCTGAAATTGGAGGCTGAGGAAGCTGCAACTGTTGCAGCGAACACAACAAGATACAAACATGCACTATCCACACTAAAGTGTTTGTTTTTCACTAAGTACCGCTGTCCCGCAGAATAGAAGCAATCGGCATGTTTATTGCGTGCGTGAAACGGAGCAGGAAAACACTTCAATTTGCAGTAAAATGAGTTTGTGTGGTTGAGTTTAGGCTGCAACACCAACAGTTTGGTTAAGGTTGATGTTACAGCCACGGTGCCGTGTGTGTTACTTGTTGTGTTTTTGTTCTGCTCTAAGTGGTAGATCACACACGTTTCTAGTTTGCTCATCAGGTTGGAGTATGAAACCGAGCAATGGACATGCAGGCCAGGGCCAGTGGGCAGTTTGGCAACTTCATGTGTGTATCGCTGTCAGCTGTCAGGAGCATATTGTTTGTTTTTCTTAGTATTTTACTTTGGTTTGTTAAGAATATAACGGCAATATAAATGTATAGATCGTCTTCTCTTAATGTTTATAGAAGCTTTTTTTTTCTTTCTGTTTGCTGAAGTATTTTACTTTGAAACTATTTGATTTACTTGTTATTACTTGTGGTTCTATTTATGGGATTTGGTCACAATAAGAGAAATACAGAATATCACCAGCCTCAACCTTCAATCTGCCTGGCCTCCTGACTTCACCTGTTGGGTGCTGGTATGGCATCCTCAGAGCAGTATCTGGTTCGGGATCCGATGGTGTAGGATGGAGGTCTGCGGTGAGCGTTGAGAGGTGGAGCCTTCTCCGGGCTGTAGGCCCCCGGGCCAGGAGTCCGGGACGGGTCATCTATGCACGTCAACAGAAACTGAATTAGAAAGATGCATTTTCTTTTCTTCATCATCTTCCCATGTCTGAATGTGTGACTCGTGTCAGATGAAAACACATTTACTAAGCCTCTTATCTTTTGAGAATTTGAAAAATCCTCTCTTTATCAAATTTTACCTTGATGACAGTGTGTTTGTTTGCTTAAGGTGTTTCATTCAGCAGTTAAACTAGTTTCTGATTGAATAATTTACCTTGCCTGGAGCTGCTGTTATGCTTTATCAAATACCCGATGAAGGCCGAGCAGCTTGAAACCTTTTTATTACCTTTATTCCCTATGCGCCTTCCTCTGCCCGAAATGGAGTAAGATGGCATCTCCATCCGGCCAAACCGGGTGACCTTGGCGTCAATGTGGTACCTTGGTCCTGGACTGGAGTCCACAGCGACCACTACAAAAAAAACAAAATCCAAAAACACTTGACTACACTTTAACCTCTACCACTTAGCATTTATAAGCAATACAGAAACATTAAATAAGCAGTTCATAAGACAATATAATGTGAGTATTAATGTTATATAGTTAAATGGATTTAGCATAAAAACATTGTACTTCTGGAGCCAAAACTAGGCCCCTGCAGGCCAGATAAAAAGCATAGTTTTCTGAGAGATTTACAGATTAACATTGGAAAAACTCACTGGCACTGCTCATGCGGCTGTGGAAGGAGTATGCAGGGCTGCTGGGCTTGGTGAAGTCATGGTTCATGTATCCAACTGTAGGGGGCAGAGAGTAACGTCCGGGGCCCGGGCCTGACCGTGAGGATTAGGAGGACGAAGAGGAGGACGGTGATGAAAATGATGCAACAGATTCAGCTCCAAGCAGCGGTATAGTACACCCACTCACTCTTTGGCTCAGGCTCACATTGTCTCTGATGATTTCCATATGGAGCTCTTTGACTTATTTTCTATGGTTATGCATCTTAACGTTCTTCCGCTGCTTGTTTGGGATTGAATTCTAAACAAAGTAAAAAACCTCAAACAAGCATGGATTGATGACTGTATAATGCTGTGAGAGATTTCGTAGCAAAACCAGTTCAGCTTTAATACAGTCCATGTGGATGCGCACACACGCACACGCACACACGCACACGCACGCACGCACACGCACACACACACACACACACACACACACAGACACACACAGAGCTTTCTAAAACTGACCTCTTTCTTTTGCAGAGATAATCGGCCGTTTCTTCACCACCTCCTCCATACTCTGCCAGCCTTTCTTCCTTCCTCCTCGTGTCCACTGTTCTTCCTTTTTGGGACCCCTGTCACTTCAGAAACATCCTTTTCTCGTGTGGCTCTCTCCAGGTGAGCAACTGCCTCCCAGGCTGAATTATTCATGATCATGAGGTGAAGAAATCCTATCTTGACCGAGGCTCTGGTACGCCCCAACTTGGTCTCCACCTCCTTTTTCTCCAAGGTCCCCTCAGGAGAAACAGTTGTTACCACCTGGGTACAAAAAGGTTAAGGCTCACAACAGGTGAACCAGTGATTGTTTGGGACTGAAACATCTCAGAGAAAGTTTAGTAAAGAACAAATTCATCTCTGAAGATGCATCTGCATGTGAGTAAACACATTCAGAGTGAAACTGCTCTGCTGAGGTAGAACCTTAAAGTACTGTAACATTAATCTTGTTAGTAACATGTAATGTAGTTCATTTGTCATTCTATTCCAAGGCATTAGGTTACTGCGCTGCATTATGTGTGGGGAAACTCACAACAGTATGTATGCACTAAGTAACAGCATCAAAGTAAACAAGCTATTAAAAATGAAAGGACTTACACTGGTTTTCTGTTGCAGGTTGATATTTGACAACCTGAAAATTGCTGTAAGGAAAACTGTGGACTGGTGAATATTAAACATTTATCCATTTTTGTTTTATTTTAAATTTAGATCAATACAAGTACTGTAGTTGAGTACTTCACATGCACTTCAGTATTTCTTTCTTTTACTTTAAACTTCCTTTTCAATACAAATCAGCAACATTTTCAGAGAAATAAAAAGAAACTTCCTCTTTAAATTTGTCATGTGTTTTCATTTGAATAATTCATCTAATATACATACACATAATGGACTGTACAAAAATGATGATGGGGGAATGGGGTGAATTTTTATTTTACTAAAAACAAGACCATCCTCAGCTTTTATGTTTCTGATGAACTTTCTTTTACTTAGGATAAAAACTGCAACAGGAAAATGGTGAAAATATGACTTCTTTCTTAGTTTCAGAGCTGAAAAATAAACCATTAAGATTGAGGGAAATAAAGCACTTAACAAGTCTAAATACAAAGACAGTGTATATGGCCAAAGAACAAGCTTATTACCAAGGGCACAACCTGACCTCTTGTTGCAACTGATTGTGCTTTGAATAAATGGAATTTTTCAAGGAATGGCAAATGAGATCAGATGAGACAAGAGGATTCTCCCTTGCTGACAACTTTCCATCAGCAAGGAGATGGTGGATCTTTTCTCACCCCGAAATAATTTTTATAACATATAACATTTATAATATTTGAGGGGCTGTTTTTCTGCTGGACAGTTATTTTCATTTTTGTTGCATTAAGTACATTTTCTGAAATTACTTGTATACTTTTGCATAAGTATTTTAAATGCAGTATTTGTAGCATGTAGTATTTTTATGTCGTTGTTTTGCTACTTTTACTTCAGTATGTTGTGAGATTGGTACACATAGGTTTGTTTATTATTCTGTCTAATTTGATTTTAAAAAAATACATCACATACATATTTAACCTGTAAAAAATTGTGTCAGAGCTCCTGAAAATAATCTTTTAGATTGATGAAAATGTTGTGTCTTCAAAATGGCTATAGAACCAGTGAACTCAACCATTTTCCCACGTGGGCCACTTTGATTGCTAGTTTAGCACCAAGACATGATCTGAAAAGTGTCATCTTTAGTAGAAAAGCCCAAAGGAGGATTAACTTTTGACAAAGACAAAACTCGGGGAGAAATTAACCATCTTGCTCTCCCATTCTACTAATTCTGTCCCTGAACGCAGAGGTAACTAAAGCCTTTAGAGCAGAGCCATGACCAATAAAAACCCCACACTGGTTAAATATTAAGCACCAGTGACTGAGTGGTCACAGGTGCAGTAACAAGACTCTGCAGTGTCACCAGAGGGAGATGAACTCTCTGCACGGCTCGGTGCTGACAGGAAACACAATCAATGTCTCAAGTTTCCCAGATAAATACTGAGACAATACAACAAGTAGTGTTCAAAAATATTGCTTATTGTTATGGGACTGGGATGAGATGTGACCTTTTTATAGTCCTCTCCACACTGTTTTTTTTTCTGTTGGTTAGCAGGAGTTCATTCACGGATCCAAATGGTTTGTGATACATTATAGGGCAAGCAGGAAATAATCCAATTTAGGAGCAGATAGCGCCCCTGTGTGGCCAACACTTGATGCTTCATATTTTTGCTCATTAACCTTGATCTGAGTGGTATGGGGGCTTCCTTTGTCATACTCCATACTCGTCATACCTGTTCCTACCTGCAAACATTTACTACATTTCCTCTCCCCTTCACATTTTGGACAGTTTAGTGTTCTATTCATGTTTTGTTTTTTTAGACGGTTATTGAAATATTATTGTTTTTTGAATATATTTGGCAGTTGCAGCAAGCTGTTTTGATGCAAGATTTGGTTAAAACTGTGCGTAAACTCTACTATGCCAAGAATTTAGGAAGTCTGCATACTGTGCCTGATTGCCTACCATCACTTTGTGTATTTCTCTGTAGTTCTGGATCCACTTCCAGATAAAAAAAAGTTTCCAAATTAGAGTAATGTAGCTTCGGTGTGGGTGTGAGCCATCTGAGTTCCTTCTAGTTTTGTACTAATGGCCCTGCAGATATTTTCATACCTCCACGTCCTCGACAGTCGTTGGTGGAGACATTATGTTTTCAGGTTGTCCGTTCCTTTTGTCAGCCCGTCCTTTCATCTGTCAAATGTTTGTGGATTTGATGTCTCAGAATCGCTTTGAGGGAATTTCTTCAAATGTGGCACAGACGTTCACATGAACTCAAAGTAAAGTCGCACAAAGTATCTTACATTCTTCTTTTTGGGGGGTGATATGAATAAAAATGTTATTCTGAATCCATATTATCACATTTGCTGTTTGAAAATAGTTCAGTGAGGATTATCTGACTATAATGAGAAAGAGCAGAGCTACTATACTACTGTGGTACGCACGCACGCACACACGCACGCACGCACGCACACACACACACACACACACACACACACACACAACTAATCTCCAAACCCTGTGTTTCTGACATTTTTATACATCATCATTAGAGATCGATAACAACTTCAGTCATTGTACAGTCTTTACTAACTAAACATAATTTAAGAATTAAAACATAACTTTATACTTTAAATATGCTGGTACAATTCAGTACAAAAATAAAGGCAGTGAAACGTTTCCATTCACAAACACCATCATGTCATCAGTCACATACTGTCACTCAGAAGCAGATGCATCCTGGGTGAAACAGTTTGGCATATTATCCACCTGTAACATATAACTATAACAAAGCACGAATTAGAAATACTGTATGATAATTTGTTACTTTTTCTTTTTACATCAGGACCACAGTGAAGGCTTCGACTGGAGTATCCATGGATGCTGAACAGCCACTAGATGGTGCTTTGGATCCACAGGAGAAACCCCAAAATGTCACAGAATACTTTCAGATGCCCAGGCAACACCTCAGGTTTGTTTGAATCTGTTTTGATTGCCGCTATGCACCCGCAGAACAAATGCATGTCAAATGTCTTTGGTGATGTCTGAGTTGTTCACGCTACAATGTCGTTTGTAAAAGCAAAGGAGTCCACATGGTCTCTTTTCGCCATGCCATGATACCAGGATGTCCGTGATGAGTTCACCCTCTTAGTCCGTCACAGCTGCGCGTTTTCGAGTGCTCATATTGACAGGAAAAAATGCACAAATGAGGAATATCCCAGTTTTTC
Source organism: Embiotoca jacksoni (assembly GCF_022577435.1). Classification (NCBI taxonomy): domain Eukaryota; kingdom Metazoa; phylum Chordata; class Actinopteri; family Embiotocidae; genus Embiotoca; species Embiotoca jacksoni. Next base: position 9,070,967 of record NW_027185318.1, on the reverse strand, counting down.
TTTGGGTGTCCTCTCGTAGCCACAGCTGGTATCCACACAAAATGTCCAGAGCAAATTGTCTCTAAAAGTTCGATATACGAATACAATCTCCTTTTTTTCTTTTCTCAAACACACACAGACAAAAACACAAATCGCATTCACTCAGTTGTTTCCTTGTCTTTTTTTCTGCTCGTAAAGCCAGCATGTGCTACGATTTATCCCCTTGGAGAACCTAAATTAGAGACAAAATCTGTTACAAATCTGCTTTAATAGAACAAGTTGCTTTTAGTTTGTGTATCTGCGTGTGTAGCACATGTATGCAGGCATGTCTGTGATTGATTGTTGTACATATGCGTGTGTGTCTGCATTTGGTTCATTCCCTGCATTAGTGATGCTTACCTACCTGGTTGCGAGCTTTGTGGGATTTCTGCATCAGCACTCTCCACTGGTCGTACAACTTCATGGACATGCTGCTGCAGCCGTAGGCGTGTTTCCGCACCCAGCCGAAGAACTGCTTCAACTCCCTGCGCAGGGTGGAGTTGGAGTCACCGCTAGACTTTGAGTCACAGGAGCCCGACATAAGTCGCTCTGCAGGAAGGTAAAACAAGAGAGGGAGGGTGGGAGATAGAAATTTAATGAGTTAAGACTTTTTGTGATGATTAATGACGGAAAAGAAAAAAAAAATCTGAAAAAGAACATGCTAATTGATTGTTATTAGGAGTCAGGTTCATTGAGAGAAATAGCTAGGGAAGCTAGGTGACTATTTGGGTGTCATTAAAGTCATTATGTAATTAAAAGTGCTATTCGCCACTAAACATGAAAGAAATGGTAAGGTTGTTGTATAACTTCTCCTGTTACAAATTTAAAAAAAATATAATTTCTGCTATTGTTGCAGTTATTTGGTATCTTAAAAGGGTTTACAGCATTTGAATTATGAGGCTTTGTGCGCTCAAACAATGTCTAAACAGGGCCGATGTTATTCAAAATATGGCAGCAGTATTTTCTCTTGGCCCATATTAGGGTTGATGAGTGTAAAACGGACTAAAGTAGCAAACTGAGAGAATCAAGTAATGTACAGGTGCCTGAAAAATCTACTTAAGTACAGCACTTGAGTAAATGTAATTGATTACATTACAAGAGAGAGAGATAGACTGAGCAGATTTAGAGGAAAGAAATGAGAACTGAATTCTCCAAATAACTGAAAAAAAAAAAACCTCTTTGTTATCTCTATCCTGATCAGTTCTTGCTGAGCTTGCCCTTGCAGAAACCTTTGCAGAAAAATTATAGTTTTTATGAACAGGGTTTTGTTTTCATAGTTGTGGTTATTCCGATCAGTTATAATAACATTTTACGCAGCAGTTTTGTCTGGGGAGGAAACAACCACAAGCGCTCCCAACTTTGTGATATTCAGGAAACAGCACAACTGCTCAGACATTACTGATGGGTTTTTAAATATTTTTTTCATAAAGACATGATTCTATAGCAACCATACTGCAACTAAAACATAATAAAGATGAAGTTGGATTTTGTAATGTTTTGTTTGGCTATGGTAGTTGGTTGGTTGGGCGGGCTAATATTTTTTATATGATTTGATTTCCTTGATCGATCCACCTGCCATTAATAAATCTGCCAACACAATATAAAACAGGTTGGAATATTGACCAGGAAGGATAAAATAACACCATCTTCTTCTTCTGTGAGACTGCCTGTTTCCAGCAGTGGGAGGGAACTGTGGGAGACATGGTACACCGTGATATGAAACACATTTTACTGCAACAAACTGACTCTTAAAAGGCACCAAAATGCTCCAAAAAAACTGAGATCAAGAAGAAAAAAAAAGCCTTTTGAGTGGATTTCTGACTGCAAATGTGTGTCTGTATGAGTGTGTGTGAGTGTGCTCACCACTGTGGGGTGTGGAGGCAGCAGTGGGGTGGCTCCACTCGCTCCAGATCCCAGCTTTGCGAGAGCCATAGATGCCCACAGGGTTACAGCGAACCTGGAAAAAGTACAACTCTGAAACACTGACCAACTCTAAAGTACATTATTAGACACTCGGACACACACACACATATTGTACCATACCTGGACAAAATACACTGTTCCAGGTCTCAGTCCAGCCAACCTACAAGAGGTCTGATTCCCAACATCATCCATTACCTACATGACAATGAAAAGACACAAACACAGAAGAGTTGAGCGCTGGAGGTCTGACCACAGCATTAAATACCAAACACAGGGCAGAATCAAGATGCAGAAAACACAACCGCAAACCATGTACAGACCCAAACATGCATGAACACCACATTGTTTGGTGGCTCCTGATCTGCATGTTTATGAAACTATTTTAATGTAACTGTGCCTGCTGGCTAAAATCTGTTCTCTATTATTTATTACAGAGCTGGATATGCTGGGAGACGCACACACATGGGAGTGAACACAGGTATGCACACACACAGAGAGCAAAACTGAAGACAGGCAAATAGATAGAGAGAGAGAAATACACACACGCTGCAGTTAATAATCTTCTCTAATAATCCCCACTTGCTATCTGGCATCCAGACTGTAAACACTTGTTGAGAAAGGACTCCAATGGAAAACAGAACATGGAAATTACAGGCATCAGAAGGCTAATGATGAGTTGCTGGGGAAGCCAAATAGGCAGAAGTTACAGCTGAGTGTCTTTACAGCCATATTGAAGACATTAACAGCTGAGATGTATTCCTCCATTCCTCAGCATGACCTCATGATTAGGGCCGGTTCAGAGGGAAATGGCGCTTTGTTTTCACCACCAACCCCTTAAAGACGCTTGGATTTAAGTCTCCTTTCTCCTCTGTCGAAGCGGTATCATCGCTTCGCAGCCTCTCCACTCCCCTCCTTTTCTTTTTCCACTTTGCGAGTAAGGACTTGCTTACATTACATCGGTGTAATTCCCCCTTAATTACAGGAGAATCTTCACTCTTACCCAGAGGAAAATGATTTCTGGGAAGCACCATCTGCACGGCTCAAGGTTTTACACTGTATTTTTCATTCATTAAAGGCTTGTATAGAGGTGCACACAGTGGTTTTGGGATGTGTTTTCTTCCCAAAGAAAACTTGACTTCTAGATTTATGACTGATGAAAGTTTCTGACCGGCCCAACTATTAACTCATTTGGCAGAGGAGGCCTCAATCAGTCTAGATTAGAGGTGATTACACCATTAGGATGAGAAACAGCTGGGACAGAGCTGCAGTTGTGTATCTGTTTGTGTGTGAGAGACAAAGAGAACAGATTTACATCTTTGTAACAGAGTGTCCTTTACCTTCCAGTCTTGGCTTTCCTCCAGCCTGTAGCGGATCTGGTATTTGGCCTGAAACAGGAAGTCCTTGAGAGCAGGCGGGGCCTCCCAGCGAACACTCAGCTGGTCCTCCAACTGTCCGACACGACTGACGGTCACACCTGCCGGAGGGTCCGTGGTCACTGGAGGAAGACAACATGGAGCGGTTTAATAAGTAAGAACATCCCGTCTACATATAAAATGATGAAAAGTTTCCAAAAATAAACTAGATCATACTTCCTTGATATGAATATTTTCCAATTTTCGATGTTTTATATAAGAGTAAATTGAAATTTTTTTTTGTTTGTACTCCGGTTAAGAATATAGATATTTTGTAAAAGTCACTGGGACCGTGTGACTGGCATTATGTTCTATCATTTTATGCATTAAACAGTTAAATCATTAATTGAAAACATAATCAGCGGATTATTGGATGATGCTTTAACATTTGTAATTGAGTGTAACCATAAAAATTCCCCTGCTGTATTAGGGCACTGAGAGTTTAGCTCACTGACATCATTGACTGTTTGTGCCTCTATTTTTCTTTTAATGATGACTTTGGATGTTTAGCCTTTATTTGATCATGACAATAAACACGTAAATAAGAAACACCCAGTGAACAAGTTTATAGGACATACCGAATGTCACTTTCTGTTGAAATCTTTGAACCTTGTAAAATCAATTTTATACAATCAGGAAGCAGTGTAACAACTTACAGACAGCAAAATAAGAGAAAAACTATTTAACACCCTCAACAAAAAAAATTTGGAATGCAACATTAGGCTTTTTGACAGGACCACAACAGTGGTGACCGAGTGAGTGACTGAATTAGCATTTAGTGAAGCATTTAGAGAACTATTGGTCAGCTGTACGCCATGTGACTGACTGAAGTTTTGGGTGGCCAAATGCAACAACTTCCTGCATTTATTTCAAGTTAAAATTCATTGTTTCAAATTAAAAGCCCTGTAGCGTTTGGTACATGGTCAAAACTATCTGGCTGGTGCTGCTGACTTAAGACAATAAAGTTGCGGGTCACAAAATGAAAACATTGAGCTGAAAGAAGCTAAACGTTTCTGCAGGGCTGCTTTAAATACCCAAAGGCACAAACTGGGCATTTTGTATGTATTAGAACATGTAAGTTAATTTCTATTCTAAACACTTAACAATAAATTCTGATTAAAACATGAAAATCTTAACTCCTGGGCTTCTTTCTATATTTTAGTATAATGTTTGCTCGGTCAAGAAACCCATTTAATTGAAATTTAAATCAGTAAAAGTGATGTCTTTATGTGTAACAGCACATTGAAGGATTGTTCAGCTTTGGTGGAGGTTTGCGGTCTCTGGGTGCCTTCTAGTTTGTGAGGAGTTGATTTGTGTGAGCCAGAGGAGGCTTTTTCATCTGACAACAATTATCTTTTCGACAAACAAATCAGCACTGACAGACCATTGTTTTTTACTTTACTCTCATTTTGTTTGGGCTTTTAAGATCACTGCAATATCAACTACAGTCCCTTTTCAGAACGTCATCCCTTACCAGTAAACTAACAAGATGACACAGGGGGGAAAGAAGAAGATCTGGTGGAGGGAAAAAGTGCTTGACACGAGAGATTTAGAGGTTTTGTTTTTTGTCGCCAGGAGATTTAAAAGGTGGAGTGCTATCATCCAATGTTTTCATTATCTTTGAATAATAGAGAATTATTTTATTAATTTTTTTTAAATGTGGAAATTTTTCCTGCTATTAATGTTAACAAGAATAAAACTGTTTTTTTTTTGTTTTTTTTGGGGGGGGGGGGTTGTAATTATTTTTAGTCCTCCAACCCATTTGACCATGTATGCTTTTTTCCCCCCACTCTCAAATACAACTGACAGGTCTTTTTACTAAATTATTAGAATTTTTTTTTTTTTTTTTACTAAATTAAATAGGATATTGGATACAATTTTAAGACAAGATATTGAAACATGCCATTCTTGTTTTTTTTTTAAATAATTATCACAAGAAGACTCAGCAAATCCCAAGATAAAAAGATAAATAACTTGTGATTCTGCCATATCAGATAAAATAAAATGCTCTTGACCTCTTTAAAATTGTTAGAAGAAAAATGTTTTAAAATGTTATTTAAGATAAAGAACAATGCTACCTACCGTCAGATGAAAGAAAATGTGTTACAATACGCATTACATGCATTTGGCAATAAAACTCAGTGAGATGTGACTAATTACAGATTAATGATTCCCAACATTATGTTATGTTCCTCAACACGTTTTCTCTCAAAACACACATCAAACAGCAATACAAGTTTCTTCCAGTCCCTCAGTTCACAGGGAACCCCCACAACTGAGGAATGCAGGGAACTCTGTAGGTGTTTCCGCCTCGCCTTCATAACTGATTGGACATGACCGTAGACACGAGTGACTCACGGCAGCTCGACGCAGGTGTGGTTACTGTTTTTTATGACCTGCTGTTGTTGTGGAAACTTGCTTGAATGAAAAGGACAGCCAGGGCAACGGGAGCGAGACAAACCGCACACACTCACACACACAGATCCAGAAACCGCCCACATGCCTGCCTCTCTGTTTCTGTATTGTTACCAGGCCCTGCCCGGCCCTCGGGGTGTGTAAACAGGTGTGTACGTGCATACATTAGGAAAAAGAAGCAGACTACAGCTTGATGGATGCTTGTTTCCTCGCTCGTGAGATGTTCCCCTCCGAAACTATATATGGTCTTCTTTCGTTACGTTTCCCCGGCACCGTACGGAGTGTGTTAGGAGTGAACCAGGTGAAGAGTTCCAAGCTAATCGGGTTGTATTATTTCAGGTCCAAGTCTTAAAGCCTCAAAGCCCAAACTCCTCGGGCCTCGGGGGTCTACAGCCGCCTCGGAGATGGGATTAGGTATGAGGATCAGCCTGGAACATTCCAATGCTACATAACAGGGGGTTACCGAGTGTTTTCTGTGTGTGTGTGTGTGTGTGTGTGTGTGTGTGTGTTTCCGTGTGTGTGTGTGTGTGTGTGTGTGTGTGTGTGTGTGTGTGTGTGTGTGTGTGTGTGTGTGTGTTTCCGTGTGTTTGTGTCCAGTGAGCATGACTAAAGAGAAAATGAGCTCATCAAAAGAGAGGGCGTTTCCAGTCGTCACACACCTACGCTTGTCCAGGTGTGGGCGTGTGTGTGCGTGTGTGTGTGTGTGTGTGTGTGTGTGTGTGTGTGTGTGTGTGTGTGTGTGTGTGTGTGTGTGTGTGTGTGTGTGTGCATGCGTGCGTGTGCGTGTGTGCTTTAGGGATAATGAGAGCAGAGAAGAATTCGGTCTTGTTGCATGCTCCGTTTGCTAAAACCGCACTAAGCTAAGCAAAAGACCACATAACAAAGCTTTAAAAGGGAAAACCATTCAGTTCATATCAGTGTGAAGCCAGATGAGCACTTGTGAACAATTTCCTCTTGAATCCAGCAGCCAAAGCGCTCCAGCCAATGTTCTGTCTTCAGGAATGAAAGCATAAAGCGATGTGATACACTTGTTAAAGCTAAAATTGTTTTGACTTCGGTTACCAGCTTGGGGGCTACAAGGTAAATGTGAGGGGTCCCGAGATGGTGAACAGGGCTAGGAATGAACCACTCAGTTTAAAACTTGTCCCCCTTGTTTCCATTTTAGGTAGCATTACAGATATTTAATTGTTTTATTCTACACTGTCTTACAGTATGAATTTATAATTCTTCAGATGTGTATCATTGTATACACATTATCCCAAACTGCATCTTGGTTTGTGGTTTCTTTTATATCTCCTCTATAATTTGAAATAAAGGGTTTTAGGGCTCTGCAAACTATTTAAGAAAAAAAGCTGATTTTTCTTCACATGTATAAATATTTATTTCTGGACAGTGATTTTCTGGACAGTGATGTCCTCTTGAAACATGAATGCCCCTCAAAACTCCTTTCCAGGCTCATTGCTTCATTGGCGTAGGCTTTCTGAAGCTTTTCACGGGTGTCCGTTGTAGATTTCATGAGTTTGACACAAACTTTGATGTGCGCTCTTTGCTGAAATCCAAGGTGAAACCGTAAATACACACCAGTGGTCACAAAAACGTTTGTAACTCAGGTAGTGATTTCGATCAAATGACGCAACTTGGAATATTTCCTCACAGAGGTTATTACTTCGCCCTGCTCCGTGCAGGTCACAGTGCTGTGCCCCGATTTTGGGCAGCAGCAGCAGTCTCAGAACCTTTTGATCCACCCTGTTCAATGCCTCTTAGGGCCACTGCTAATAACAAATTTGGCACAAAGCCCTCCTGTATAACCACAAATTATAGTTGTTAAATCAAGGTTTTGGTATGGATTAAACAAACATGACACAACATGTTAACTAATACATTTTGGAGGTGCTCAAAGGCATATTTTTAAGTTTTGATAAACTGTTTAATGCTGCTTACTGTCTTGATGTTAAGCTAAGCTAGTTACACAGAGAAATAAAGGTGTTATTGATCTTCAATTTTGTTTTCTCTAAAGATTAACAAGACAAGTTAGCTGTAATTAGCCTGATAACCTGATTCATTTAGCAATGTCATTGTGGATTAGGTTAGTAATGCTTGAAGAATGGGATATTTTACTCTGCAGACCCTACTTGCCAAAAGAAGAGATTTTTAGCTATCACTGTTTTACTACTTTTTTCGTTGTTTAATTGTATAATTCAAAGGGTTTACTATGACATTTTTAAATCAGGTCATCTCATAGACATATGTGACCTGGGACAAGGGGTTGCAGGTAGACATTGCTTCATTTTGAAGGCTCACAAACATAAAAAGTTGATATCCAATGTCTTTGATGAAGGCCTGAAGGCCTCATTGGCACTGAGATCTAAACTTTAAGAGCAGCAGTTAAAAGAAGAGGGTCATAGTTAATTTCTTCTCACACTCACCCACGTCTAGGATGTCAAGGGTGATGACATCAGAGGCAGCCCGGCCCAGCTGGTTGGAGGCCTCCACCCAGATCTCATAGGGCGTGAAGAGGTGCAGGTCCTGGGTGATGCTGCAGGAGTACGGCTGTGTGTGGGTGTAATCCTCACACTCCTTCTCTGTACCGTACCATCTGAGAGGGAAAAAAAATACTGAAACAAGTCAGAACAGCATTCAATACCCATGACTGTAGTAAACAACTTATTGTATAATATGTTAAGAGTTTATACAGTAGTAGGGTTTTTATTAAGTTCTTATTGCACTAATCTGAAAGCAATAACAAATCTTAATGCAGTTGGCACAGCTGTTGGTAGGGTGTGTCAAGTCGTTTCCCTTTTAGTGTTTTTAAACTGTTGATTTGCTGATGTAAAAATGTGACGAGAGTTTATGCCCCATCTGAAACTCATTTTGGAAAATGTCTTGTTCCCAGCTGAACCCATTTTCCTTATTCTCATGAAATTTGATGCTTTTACTGTTGAATGGCTTCCATCCTCTGGCTACCACTGAAGATAAGGTTTTTTGTTGTTGTGTTTCCACCCTCCTGTCTCTGGGGATTTTCTCAGGCGAATCTGTGCCATAAAAAAATCTCATGAAACATAATATGACTGAAAACATTTACAATGGCCAGGTAGATGTTATATATATTTTAACCTTTGGATCTCACTTAATCTTTGCTCACTTTATTTACAAGCTTAGTCTTTATGTGTCTCTGCGTGTGGTCTGCATAGATGCTACTCTGAAATGTTATCAATTAATTGCTAGACCCCTCCTCTCCAACTGTCCAATCATAGTTGAGCAACTGGACATGGAAGACATTGGCTTGCATTACTTCAAAGGCCAATTAGATAATTTACCAACTACATTCTGTTTTAAAAGATGAATTCATAAACACTGTGAAAAAGCTCCTACTGCTTTCTACGATGAATATTTTCTGCGGTGTAGTTGTAGTGTGTGTGTGTGTACGCGTGTCTATACCTGAGTTTGTACTTGAGCCTGTACTGCGTGCTGATATTAGTCTCCCCTTTTCCTCCTGGAGCCCAGCTGCACGTCAGGTCTTTGGTGTTCCTGGACCAGCAGGTCAAATTGACCGGCTTCGCTGGAGGCACTGGGAGATAATGTGGTGGAGATGGAGAGAGAAGAAAAGTGGGAAGAAGAAGTGGGTGAAGAGGAATTAGATGAGAAAAGAGAGAGAAAGAGAGAAGGTGGAGAAAGATGTAGTAGAGGTGGCAGGGAGAGAGAAGGGAGGTGGGTCAGTGAGTTACCTCGTCATTACTTCAGCCTCGTACTCCAGAATGTAATTTACCCATTCGGGATGTTACTCAGAAATTGCAGGGGGGCGGGGGGGGTTTCTTATTGGTGTGTGTGCATGTGTGTCCCTGTGTGTGCATGTGTACTGTCTGATTTGGTCAGACTTCGGATAACTGCCAACATTCTTCATCTCTCAGAACAGAGGGTACTCAACACTAATGTCACACAGAGATCAAGATCCTGAATGGATCATCATGTGTGTGTATGTTTGTGAAAGCATGTGTTCCATTGATTTAATGCACCTTATTCAACTTGCGAGCATTTGACTCCAAATAATCGAATGTCCTTTCAGGCTTGCTCGTTACGCAGCCTAATTATCCCATTCATTCTTCACACAGATTAACATTCATTTATTCTGAGGTCAATTGGCCTTTTCCAGTCAGTCAGCCATGTTTGTTATGTTAATATTGGAGAGGATCATGGTCATACATCAAAAAGGGTGTCAGTGTGCACCAATAAGGTGTGGCTGGCTATTTGTACGATTTTACCAAAGTGTTTTCTTCTCTCCCCGTGCTTTCTGTATCTCTGTTCCGTTTCTGCGCCTCTGTCCCTCGTCTTTCACTGATATAGACAATAACTAGAATAGAAACAACAGCTCAAAACAAACTCTCTGCAGGACTATCTGTGATTTTTCAGCTAGCTTCAGCTCCTGTGCTCTATGTAGAGGAATGGCACATGTAGCCTATGTTACCATATATCATAAAACAATATTGTAAAATTAGAAGTACATTTTAATGTTCACTGGTAGTACACTGCCCAAGAAATTATGATCTTGGGTTGTTTTTTTTGTTTTTTTATTCTTAAAATGTTTCAGTGTTAATTTTGTGGAAGCTTAATAGTGCCACCTATGGTACCATATTAACAAGTTTAATCAAGTTTACTTTAGAAACTTAAAAAAATTAAAGGCTGGTCCTCATAAGTACAGAAGTACAAACATGTGTATTTGTATGTATCTAAAATGTCAGGCAGATACCCTGTGAGTGATAGTGCGGGTAATGGACCACACAGGTGGTCAAACGTCTCCCAGTGACACACTCAGTGAGGCCTCTCGCTGGGCCTGAAGGCAGCGAAACAAACCATGAAATACAGCTACAACTGTGCAGGGACACTTAAAAATCTGCCCACTACTTCCTTGTTGTTTCTCTTTATTCCCATTTCCTTTCCATTCCACTCCTCTCTTTGGTGTATTCCTCCTCTCAGTCCTCTTCGGCACTTTGTTTTAAAAGTAACAAGCCTTTACTTCAACCTCTCACAGAGAAGCAGAGAGGCAAATACAGATACATTACACCCAAAGAAATGTGAAGTTTATACATTGTAGATGTGAACTTACTCCCAACGTAAAGACAGGAGCCAGCCAATATGTGTCCCTTGTGGTTGTGACAGACAAGATTGTCACCGGATGTTTGCCTGGAGGCGTTGAGTCCGGCCAGCGTCACGCTGAGGTTGCTCGGGCTCAGCACTCTGTAGAGGGAGCTGGGTAGCTGTTGACCGTTCAGTGTCCAGAACAGAGAGCTGGCATGGACACCGAGGTCGGGGTGGACCCAGCAGCTGGCTGTCAGGTTGGACCCCATGCGAAGCACAGGGTCCTGGGGGTAGATGATTGCTACATCTGGAGGAGGGCGGGAGGAGATTGATATTAAAGGAAGACAGTTGATGACATGAGTATATCTTCTGATGGTGACTGGTCTACAGTTTAGACTGAATACCAAAATAAGATTCCTTCTTGCTTTCAAGGAGCAGAGTTAATAATGTGTGGCTGAAGAAGAAATGACAAACACCCTGATATCTGCTTGAACTTTTATTTACAGTTTCTGTACAACAAAACTCTGGACCTCATTTCTGTTACCCAGGCACTTCCTTATTGTTGAAGCTCTGTACCATTTCTCCTTCATCGTCAACTCCAGCTAGTGACCTCACTGGAGTATTTTTCACTAACTCCAGCTGGATAACGGGGTTCTCTTTCTCCAAATTCCAGACCAAACACATCCTGTACTTGAAGTCTTGGGCTCAATGTTTACTTGTCTCCTACGGACCAGAGTTAGCAGAACAATCCTCATCTTGTCAGCAGTTTCTGGTCATAACATGGACCAGTCCTGATGTCTTATCCTGGTATCTTTTCATCACCTTGAGACACGGCTCCGGTTCTTTCAATGGGTGCTCCAGGATTCATCGTCAACTCAACTGGTAGCATATAGGATTCCATGATGTTCCTTAATCATCATCTGTCGTGGCACGATGGTACTTTTGTTTGCCCGCTCACAGCATGCTAAAACTGGGAATGTTTTTCGCTTGCAACAGCACAATCGTAGATCGTAGGCCCCCACCACCCATACTCGGCCAATTTGGCTCAATGCAACTTCTTTCTGTTCCCCAAAAGTTTGACACTAAATTTGACGTACACTGTCCACCCAAGTTTTCAGTCCACGGTGAATTCAACAAATGTGCACGCACCAGTGGTCACAAAAACCCATAGAACGTGATCAAGTCACGTAACGTGGAATACTTATTCACAAGAAATGGCAACTTTTCTATTTTCCAAAAAATTGTCTGAGAACTTTTTGACCACTATGCGCATAAAAGGTCAGACAATTATATCTTTTTGATCTCAGTACGGGTGAACAAAATGAGAGAAGAGAAGAGAAGAGAAGAGAAGAGAAGAGAAGAGAAGAGAAGAGAAGAGAAGAGAAGAGAAGAGAAGAGAAGAGAAGAGAAGAGAAGAGATTATTTGCTTCAGATTTCAGGGCTTTGAATAATGCTCGCCACCTAAGTAAACAACACTATGAAAACATGGAAGTATAACGACTTCTATGAAGAAATGACTGATCAGCCGATGAGTGAGAGCGTCAACACTTTCAGACCACTACAAATATGAGCCCGGGGCCTCATCTTTTCAGCTGCCAGCCACCTTACTCTGACAGACATTGTATGGTCCTTTATGGAGGAGCCGCCTTTGAAGACATAAATTCACCTGTAACTCCACTTCAATATTAATATCATAACCCCATCTCGAGCTTTGACACAACACTCGCACGCATTCATGCACATGCATGAATGCAAACAAACACATGCACGGAGGCTGGTTGTCTTTGTCACCGGATACAGTGGACTAAAGGGTGCGGTGATTAGCCAATAATATGCTGATCCAGCTGAATAACAATCAGTGTTTATGTATTCCAGGCGCTCGGGATGGGACATTGCCCCGGAGCGGGGTGCGAAGCCCTCTAACACCCCTTCTTTCACAGTTCAAACACTACAGTGATTGACACAATTACTGCTGTTTATTGTCTCTGCTCGACACGATCACTGGAGGAAATGGCTTGTAAAATATGATTTGTTTGGAGAGGCTGAGGCTGCTTGAAGCACCAGGCTGGGGATGAGCTGCGATAGTGGAAGATGGAGTTACTGGGCAAGCTGAACTGAGAAAAATGTTAAACTTTTGTTTCAAGAGAATCCGGTCTCCAATGGCGGATTTTAAGTCTGCGGTGGACTTATGTGGACTTAACGTTCTCAGTCTTCAAAGGTATGTGACATCCCCTCTTTTTTACCAGAGAACTGTTTACCCATCCATGCAGCAGTTCAAAGCCTACTTTCCTCTGTCTGCTTTTCAATAGATGTACATGTGGAACATTTTGATGAGAAGTCACGCAACATTTGGTGAAAATGCGCCATGCAACGATGTCTGAAAAGCGATTGAGGAAACAGTGGATGTTATTTGTTGTTGTCTTTTTTTTTTTTTTATAGATCTATATTTGAGGTATTTAACTGATGCTCTTCACTAGAGGATCGATTATCTTGTCTAACGTCAGTTTAGGGCAAGCACAGGCAGGAAAAATGGCAAATTTAAAAATATTTTTAAAAAATATAAAAAGGCAATTTATACTATAAAAGTCTGTTTTGGGAGCCTTTTTGTGTATTTCAGAGTCAAAAATTTTATATAAATCCAGCATAAATATCTCATTATTTCCTAACAGTCCACATAAACTTAAAATGTTTTGAGCTTATGAGCAGCACTAAAAACCAATTATATGTCAGTAAGAAAATTCCACATTTAAACTGTTTTACTTTCATGGCATCTGTAAACCACAGCACACCAAGCGAAGAGTACGCACCATCCATTATTACAGTGAATAAAACAGTAATGACCGATTAGGCTCTATAATAAACAGCAGGGAAGCTTGTGATCAAACTCCTTTGTCTCCTTTAAGCCCCTAAAACTATACTTTCTTTTATTGGTGCCTTTCAAACAGGATGAATAGCAGGAGATCCTCTCGGAGGAGCTGCTGTTTGCCAGTGAGCTCGCCATAAAAACTAATCCAGCCACTTAACGGGTGAAACGGACATAACTTTGATTTATTTACGTTATTGTGCATTAAGCTGGTGGTTAACATTCTCCAAAACCAGAGCAAATGATGTCACTCTTTTGATGCGGTCTGTAAAGCCCCTATGCTCTCCATGTGTTAAACGAATTATGGCCGGACTTGTTGAAATTCAGCCTCATGGGAGATGAGTTCTCTCTGCAGGGATACAACCAATATCCTACAGCAGGAGCACATCAATAACAGGAGCTGTCAAGCACACAAAGTGGCATTTGTCCTTTTTTTTATTTTTATGTATCCAGAAACCAACCAGAGTGTAAGTGTCCCAGACATGAGTGAGTTCTTATTATGTAAGGCAACTTAGGAAAGAATCTGTGGAATCAGTGTTATTTTGCAATGGAAAAATATTTTACAGACAGTATTACTGAATACAAGCTCACTGCAATTCATATATGATCTTATACAGGTCTTATAAAATATGATGATCATTTTTCATTCTATGAAAACCCTCTGAGGTCCACAGTATTTTTATTTCACGTGATGTCCCTAAAATATTAGTTTTATCGGGACTTGTAGTTTAAAAAATAATGATAATCATATATTATTCAATAACAAATATTATATTAAAATAATAATTTGATCCCACAAGATATTATTACAATACTCTAATGACGGCTTGTAGGCTTTTTAAAATGTTTCCTCTCACTATACCGTTCAAAATAGTATTTATCATTTCACATATCACAAGAACATAGTATAATATTCTTATCAAGATTCGTAGTTCTACTGTAGCATGCCCCAACGACTAATACAATTATAAAATATGTTGCAGTACTATAATATTCCATTTTAGCGTCATCTTTCAAACATACCAGAGCAGGACGGTGTGTTTACACTATTTAGGTGACACTTGGATTGAATTGATCTCCGAGGACCGAAAAGGCTGCCTATAGCCTGTCCAAACCCCCAAGCCCTTCCCCAGCGAGACCACGACTTTGCGCATCGATGGACATCTGTGTGTGCAACTTACGTGTGGACAAGGACAGCACGCCGGGACTGTGCAGCATGAGGAAAGTCAAGCAGAAATCCAAGACGCCTTTCATTTTCCAACAGTTCGTCTTAATTCTGAGCTGATTCCTTGTCCGCGTGTTATTGTGGTGTCGCCTTTTTTTCTCCCCCCCCCCCCCCCGCCCCCCGATCCTGGATACAAATTACGCACAGCAGAAGGGAGGAAAAACAGCACGGGTTCAAGGTCCGGGTTTGAAGACAACTCTCGAGAATGAAGGAGCGCACTAGAAAAAGTGTGACCCGGTGGAAAAAGTCACCCTCTGAAGACCCATGAAGCAACTAGTCCTTATTACAGCCTTAAAGAGTGAGCATATCACGTCCTGTTTGCAGTCTTCCCCCTTTTTAATGCTTCCTGCAGCTAAATCATACACAAGTTCATACTTTTTAAGCCCCTCCTCTCTCGCTCTCTCTCTCTCTCTTTCTCTCTCTCGCTCTCTCTCTCTCTCTCTCTCTCTCTCCCCACACAGTCTCCAGTCATTTCCCTCTTTCCGTCCTTTCCCTTTTTTTTATATATATATACATATCTCCCCCTTCAGTGATGGGTAGACTCAGCCATTCACTTTCACTGAATCACCCTGTCTCTGTTACTTTCCATGCCTCAGGTCTCTGCTTTACAATTTTTCACCATTGGAGCCCGTTGACTCACTGGTTGCCAAATCTGGAGTGTCTTTTTCTTTTCTTTTCTCTTTTTTTTTTTTTTTTTTATCTCTTTGTCAATGAGAAGTGAGAGACAGAGCCTCTTTTTTTCACATAAGACCCTTTTTGTTTGCACTTGAATTAGGATTTTTGTCTCTTTAAATCTGGTCCGTTTCTGCTCAGATATGATGGATTTTTTTTTTTTAGTTGTATTATAATGTGATGAATAACCGTATTCCTGTCCTATTGTGTGTAAATAAATCCCTGAGATCTTTTTTTTATTATTTTGTATTGGATGTGCTTGTGATGGGTACCGTGGAAGCAGTTATGCCTGCAGGTATGGAGGCTGACATTTTAGGCTTAAAATAAGTCATTTATTTTGAACTTGCATTAGACTTATCAAAGCCCATAATCAGCCTTTGATAGCTGTTAACAAAAGTTACATAGCTTTAAAGAGGAAATTGGTCTCAGAGATAATTTATTTAACTCTTTTAACTTGATTTCGTCACACACACCTTCAACCTGAAAGCGAAAAAGATCTGTACAATCATCTCAGTTTCAAAGTGGACACAAACAATTAGTGTTGTCAATTCTTAATCAGACCAAATGTAAAATATTGTCACTAACTCCCCTTTTGCTCCTCAGTTATGGGGCTGAATAATCGACAGAAAAGTGTTAATTAAAAACGTTATGATGTCACAGTGAAGATGACCTTTGACCTTTTTATATATATCTGTCTTCACTTCACCCTTTTATCCTG
The DNA here is from genome assembly GCF_022577435.1 of Embiotoca jacksoni. Classification (NCBI taxonomy): domain Eukaryota; kingdom Metazoa; phylum Chordata; class Actinopteri; family Embiotocidae; genus Embiotoca; species Embiotoca jacksoni. The sequence continues at coordinate 9,054,648 of NW_027185318.1, read as the reverse complement.
TTTGATATTTGTGGGAATTTAGTTTTCATAATTAGCATATTCATTCTTGAGTTATGGCCACAAATTAATTTTTTTAGAGGTCACAGTAAAATTGACCTTTGACCTCCGACCACCAAAATCGAATTAGCTCATTCGGACACATCCTTGAGTCCAAATCAATATTTGTGCCAAATTTGAAGGAATTCCCTCAAGGCTATCTTGAGAAGTTCTGTTCATGAGAATGAGACGATCAAACAACCCAAAAACATAAAGCCTTCAGCCACAGCTGTTGCCAGCACAGAGACGTAGAAAACAGCAACAGACCAGTTCAAAGATAGAAATATTACTACCATCCTGTAATGATAAAATAAATAGATAAAACAGAAGATGAACACTAAATGTGCATTAAACAAAATGCTGTTATAGCTGACATGAGAGAGAGTCCAAAATACTAAGAAAAGGAACAGACAGTGAAGACAATAAGATTCATATTCATCATTAATTTGACATTTACATTTATCATCAAACAAATGTGTTTAATTAACCTGTGAAATTCTCATTTTTTAAAGATTCAAAAATAATGTTATGCTAGAAACACCCTAAAAAACATTAAAAAGTATTACAAAAATAACAGTTTCTAGATCGTTTAAGATTTTTGCTGTTCACGTTTTGTCCCGAAAGAGCAATCCAGC